>NW_006436294.1:562849-593739 GCF_000325575.1 Pteropus alecto
AACACAGAATTGAGAAGCCACAAGTCTAGCCAAGCAACCCACATTGACCCCAGAATCAGGGTCTGTGGGGGCTGGGCCATGTGTCGCTGATTCGTGAGGACGCCCAACAGATAGTGGTCATCCCACTGCCAGTGTGCAGCAATGGTCTTCTGTGCCCTAAGACTCTGCTCAGCGTCTTCCAGCAGCTCAGCCCCCGGACGCCAGCATTCCCTCATCCCTCCCCAACATCGCTGCACCCCGGCAGGCAGCACGTGGTCACCCTGAGCAGAAATGCCGACGTGGGGGTCATGTGGCCCTCCGAGGCAGGATAAGGGTTCCCAGCTCACTCCTGATACCCGGCAGCCGACGACAGAGAGGGAGTCAGTGCCATGTTTGGGCAGCTTCCAGGGCGTCCTTGTGGTTGGGCCCAGCAGTAATGTGGGTGGGGTGGAGGGGTCATTGCAGACAAGAGGAGAGTCAAGCCGAACTCGGTTTGAGAAGGGCCTTGTGAAATAAAGAGGAAGAATTTCTTATTGGGGAAGTAGGGACCCCACATTAGTCAATGTGCCTAAGCTGGCTCGGGACGTGGTCCAGCCGCGTTGGAGAAAGAGGGTTCTGGATGCACAGGGGAGATGGTTTGGAAGCGGAGAAACTGAGGAGTCCAGCAGGAGGGTCTAGCAAAAGTCTGGGCAGAAATCGTAAAAGTAAATGGGATGGCAGCGGCAAGGGTCCATGGAAAAGGATGAGTTTTTTAGGCATTTGGAGGTTAGAATCGTCTGAACCTATTACCGAAGGAAATTGAGGCGTTGAGGGCAAGTGCCCTGATGTGAGAGAAGGTAGTGGGGTAAATGGCACCTCTAATGAAATCCAAGAGCCTGGGGAAAAGGTTTGGGAAGATCATGAGTTAGCGACTGGCCTTTCCGAGGGCAAGACCCTGCGTTAGGTAGGCTAGTGAGGACGCTTGGTGACGATACAGGCTGAGTGAGGATACACGCCGTCGCCCAGGCACCTGGCAAAGGCACCGGGTCTGCAGCTGGCCCGCAGCACGTGACTGTTGAATTTAATTAAAACTCAACGTGCGGGGCGGAAACAAGGCTCTCGTTTCAGCCAGTGAGGGAAAAGAAGCCCATGGTCTGGCAACATCGGTCTCTCGGTTCCAGAGCTCCTGCACAGCAAATTTATCTCTGAAAGGGAAAATAAATACAGGGAAAATGGGCACCTAGTCTCCCCCCGCCCCTGAGGGGTGACATTCACCCTCATTTGGGGGAACATCTGGTCCCGTGAGAGTGTGTGGAGGGAAGGCAGCCCTCCCCAGCTCTGACAGCTGCCGGGGATGGACACACGGTGGCCTTGCCCCTGGGGGATTCCACCCCCCTACTCTGAGCCTGAGCTGACACCCGCTCCTTCAAAACAAAGTCTCCGTGAAGATAAACATCCAGGAAGCGGGAGCTTGAAGGGAAACTTGCAGTGACTGGCTCTGTCGGTGCCGTTGTGTAGCTGCCACGTGAGGGGATGAGTCTGTTAAAAAGATTCCTGGGGACGGTCATGCCCAGGTTAGGGTTCTTCCTGTTGCCCTTTCGACTTCCGACTTCCGGAGTGGGGCTGCCGCCCGGGAAAGCTGCGAGGCCTGGCTGGGTCGCCATCGGGGGAGGGAGGTGGAGGCTGGGGCCCGCTGGGGCTGCCGGGAGCGAGAGTGGTCGCTCCAGCTGCCTCGGCTCAGCTCTGTCCCAAGTATGATCTTGGCACGTAATTGTGCCGTCTCTAAGGGATAGCAGGCTGGAGCGCGTCTGACAAGTGATCCTCCTCTGACCCACAGATTGCTGAGATGTGAATGCCAAGTGGGGTGTGTGTGTGTGTCAGGGAAAGAACATGCTCCCAAAAGGATGCTACAGCACAAGGTGATGACAGATCACAGATCTAGGGGAAACCTATCAGCTCGAAGTCCTCATTCTCCCATGTCACGTGTTCAGCCAATGGCATGCCTGCCTCGTGCCAAGTGCTGGAAATACAGCGCTCAGGTATGGCTGGGCTGGAGAGGGGGTAATGGCAAAAAAGCTAATGTTTGTGGAATATCCGCTGTGTTTTGGACATTATCAAATATCTAGAATTATTTTAAATATCTAGAATCTCTAGAATTATCTTGACTATCTAGACATTTTCATTCCATAATATCCGCAGTTGATACGCCGGATGCTGTACGAAGCAGTAAATGTATATTGCCTTGAACGGTCCTCAAAGACCCTGGGAGGGAGCTAGTCATGTTCTCCATTTTACAGATGAAGAAGCTGAGGCTCAGGCGACAACTTGCTGAAGTCACACAGCCGCTCCACTCCGAAGCTCACGCCCGTAGCCTGCCCACAGAACCGCCTCAGGGTCACCGACGCCTCCTTCATAGGGCTGAGAAGGATCTTCATTCTTTCAAAGGTAATTTTCCAGATAATCTGATGACGTCTGTGATGTTTTCAGCACAAGGCTGGCACCTGGCCGGCCCTCACAACACAGTGTTCTTCTGAAAAGTTGCTCCGAGTTTAATGGGACCCGGGCCCCAGGCCTCCCATGGGGACACCCCGTGGGGTCCAGCTCGGTCCCACCCACCAGGGCATTTGCTCTCCTCTCGCACCCCAACCGCCTTCCCCGCGGTCATTCCACGTTGAAAGGACATGAAAACCAGGCCTGATATCAGGGCTGTGACAGCTGGGTCTGTGCCATTTCCATCTCCGTCTCTCCAGAAGGTTCTGGAACCGCGTGTAATCACTATAAATAGCTGCGGAACTGAATGGCGAACCTTTCAGCCTTGTGGGTCACAAGGCTTTTTTCTCTCTCTACCACTCCCTTTGCCGCCATGAGCACTTAAACAGGACACAGTGTCGTCCGTCACGTGTAAGCGGTGGACATTCTCTCTTACTTTTATATCTGAGTAAGCAGAGGCTCAGGGAGGGGAGGGGAGTGGCAGGTAGTCGATGGTCTGGCACAAGCACGAGGCTGTGGAAAGGGCACTGCGTCCGGGCCAGAAGCACCTTTCATCTCGTGGGTGGCAGGAGACGTCTGGCGGGGGGTGGGAGGGGTGCCCACCCCCAAGCCCACTCCCGGGTCTCCCAGTCAGCTGCTGCACTGTGCGCTCCCCGGCGCCAGTGCTGAAGACCACCGAGGAACGAGGCAAATGCAAAATGCCACCCCCGACCTCAGCCCAGAGCGGGTGCCTCCCGGAGCCAAGCACGGCCTGTGGGCTCCGGTGCCGGGTTCCCTCCCAGGTGAGCTCCAAGCAAGTGGGACCAAGGACGTGGGCACGCGTGCCAGGGGTGGAGCCGAAGGCGCTGGAGGGCATCCGGATGGTGGCCGAGGACACTCACCACCTTCCTGGCACCGATGGAGGGTCTGGGTTCCCAGGAACCCAGGTGGGCCCGCTTCATGAAACCAGTGCGAAATGAGTTCTTGCGAGTCAGAAAGATTTCTTGAATTATTAGGAGAGCTCGTGCCTTTTAGAGTGTCACCCTGAAATCTTTTTGTAAGGAGAGTCTTAGTCCTGCTACGCCCTCTTTATAAGTCCTGGTGTGGGCATTTTGGATTTGCTTTGTGTCCCACTTCCTTGCTGTGCCCCCCACGGGCCCCGTGGATCAGGAGGCGACCTTCGTGTGCAGCTCACTGGCTGTTTGCCCTTGACCTTGGGAGAGCCGCTTAACCTCTTAGACTTACTATTAAATGATACAGCGCACTTAACGAGACAGTGTGCTGCTGAACGCCAACGAGACGCTCAGCACGTGGTAGTCGTCTGGGGAAAGGGGACCCCGTAGTTCTCTCAGCAAAATGAAGGTGTTCCCTGCCCGCCTCCTAGGGCGGTTGAGAGTTTCTGCAGATCACTGGACAAATTCAGATGTCATTTATTGATTCATTCAACACATATTTTTGAGTGTCTATTAGAAAAGTGTGTTTGATTTGGAAATAAATAACCACCATACGGTTTGGCCATCGTTTTAATGGCAGTAAGCGTAAAGCCGAGTGGGCAGGGAGAGTGTGCCTTATTCTCCCTATGGAAGTCGAATAGTCTTTACAGAGCAGACATACCTACTGGCTAATATTTATTGAGTTCTGACCACGTGCCAGATACGAAGGGTCTGCTGGGTGAGTAAGCAGCGGGCAGAGTGTGTCAGAGGGAGAAAGAGCATGGCTAGAGGCCCAGAGGCATTAAAGAGAGCACATCGTGGTTAGTACCAGGTTATTAATAACAGAACGTTGCCGCGAGATTTCAGGAGTGACCGACTCTGGTGCAGAAGGGCCCCGCGGTGCCTCTTACGCTTTCTTTTGTCAGTAGCCTGGTGGCTGTCAAGCAGGTGATAGCTCTCCCCAGCGGTCCACGTGAAAGTGTGTGGGGGGGCACTTTTTGACTGTGGCTATGATGGGATGCAGTACTACCGGCATTTAACTCCCGGGGCTCAGGGATGCTGACCGCCCTGCAGTGCACAGGACGGTCCCCCACGATGAAGACTTGCTCTGCCCAAAATCCAGGGCACCTTCTCGTGACCACGTTGTATGTCCTCGAGCCTTTCACTCTGTCTAGTGCATATTACATCCGCCCCAGTGTGCGGAACTGGGTTGCAGTTGTCGGACACGCAAAGACTCTCTCCTGACCACCCACATCGACTAAAATGTTCTGAAAATGGGACCATCTCCCCCTTGCCGATGGATTATACTTGGCTTCAGAATGTAATCTTTTCATTTTCTTGGTTTCGACTAGCAGAGTCAGTGAAAAAATAACCGTATCAGGTTTCAGGGCTCAAACCAGGTTCAAGCCGCCCATCCTCCGCGTGCCCAAATGTGTTAGTTCCACAGCCCGAACGCCGATGGGCGAGCACCGCCAGCCCGCCCGCCGCCGCTGCCCTGGGCTGGGCTTCTAACTCCCTCCGTCACTGCGACTTCTCTAACCTAGTCCTTCCTCCTCCCTGCTGCCGGGGAACTCATCTTCCTCCAGTGCAGATGTCACTGTCTCCTCTTCTGCTGAAAATCCTCGTGTGACTTCCCATCACCTCCAGGACCAAACGGAGACCTTGGGATCCTGGCCCTGTTAGGACGGCCGGCCGGGTGCTTGAGAGCTTGGCCTCGGGGACCAGGCTGTTGGAACGCCCGCCCCTGCCCTGCCACCTCCCGGGTGTGTGGCGTTGAATAGTTTACTTAATCTTTCTGTGCTTGGTTTCTTCACTTGTTAAAGCCACATCATTAATTACGTCAGCGATAGCAAAAATTAAATGTGCTAATTTGCGTTGAGAAGCACATAGAACAGTGCCTAAGCGGGGGATATCAAGATTTTTTTTTTATGTGCCATAGACCCCATCTTAGAGTAATGGATTAAGTGCATAAAATGAAAGATACAGGATTATAAAGGATACTAATTCTATTAAAAAAATGATGATCAAAATGTAAAAAGAAAAAAACCCACCACCTATTATACTTACGATGAGTAAAAGTTACGTGCTTTTCAAAGTGCTAGATGATAAGGGCCCAATGGCAGGTCGCACACTTACAGCAATTTCGAAGCAGTGAAGAACACAGCCCTTGTTTGACATCCTGAGACAGCCCTCCTCTGATATGGGACCACCCCTGGTCTCTACTGCTGCCGGAGCCCCGGGGGGCAAGGGCCCCGAACAGCACTGTGGTCTGTTGCCTGCAATGATGAATGAAAGAAGATGTACATTTCAGGTGGTTCATAAAAAAAGAAGTAAGTTTTGCTCCCCTTGGAGCTCATGGACCCCTCTTGAATCCTTCGAGGAGTCCGTGGACCCCGACGTGAGGGTTTCTGGACGTGGCATGGTGAATGGCATCCACCAGCTCAAGAGCAAGGTGGCCAAGTCAGTGCCAGCGGGAGCCAGGAAGGCAACATGGGCGAGGGCCGTGGGCAGCTGCGAGACTCACAGAGGCCGAGCAGGCCCCAGCCCAGCAGGAGAGGGACTTCTCCACCAGTCGGAAACAGCATGCATTTGCCAGCCTCCTCTAGGGAAGTCAGAAGTTTAAACATTTTGGTAAGAATCCCCTTCCCCTCTCTCTTGAGTTTGAAATAATGAGTTTGAAATATTTGAGGTCTACACTGCGGGTCGAACCCACTCTTCTTGAGCCAGCTGCATTGTTTGAAATATTCGAGGTCTACACCTCGGGTCGCACAGCTCCCCGCTGGCGCTGTTGTCCATAGGTCCTGTGCTGTTGGCTCTGAGGACGGAGGTCACGTGTGTCCTCTGCCCAGGGTGGGCCTGGGTCAGATCGCGCATCACACTTTTCTAGCGCTTGTGTGTTGACCTGCGCCCTTCTCTCAGTGGCGTGGGAATGCCCCGAGGGCACCCCAATCTGTCTGCGTCTTCATCTTCGCGGCCAGCGCGCTGAGCGAGTGCTCTGTCGAAGGAAAGCATGAACCGGAGGAATGGATGGAATGATTTAGCCGACGTGACCTCCACGGGGCGTCAGAGACCGGCGGCTTCAACAACAGACATTTAGTTCTCACAGTTCTCCATCTTTCTGCACAAAAACGATGCCCGGGAAGGATTTCCTGATCTTTTGACAGGCTGAGTCCTTGCTCACAGACCTGGCTGGTACAACGGGGCCCAGTTGTTTGAGTTCAATAAGCGTAAAACGTGACTGTAAAATAATGATTCCCGGGCAAGTTCCCTTGACGGTCTCCAGAATGCAGATCTTCCCCCTCTGCAGGTGAATTTGATTAAAAAAAAAAAAAAATTGGACATAAATCATCCAGAACTGCTACTTTTTGGCTCTCCCAATGAAATGGAGGTTTGTGGAGTAATAAAACTGATTTTCTCATTTGCCCTATAAACCAGCTGTAAAGATAATTTCCACAGAAACATTGGAAAAAAATGGCATCATTAGAATAAATCTACGGCTTGGTAGGAGAGGAGGAGAAGGCTTTGGAGGGTAAGGTCTGGCATGTTGCCTTAAAAGATCGGTCTCATTATCTTACAACAAATCTAGCATTTGCACAAGACAAACTTCAAGGGACCTTTGTATCTGTTATCATTTTAGACCTCACAATACTTCTGTAAAATGAACAGGTGTAAGTATTTTCAGCCCCATCTTACAGGTGAGGAAGCAGGAGGTCAGGGAACTCGATGATTTGCCAAAGGCCACAGAGCTAGAAGGAGACAGAGAAAAAGAGTCACCCACACTTGTCCCCTGCGCTTGCTTGTCATCAAGTAGACACACAGAACATGCAAGGTACACACGTTAGATTGCCAGCAACTGTTGCAGTGTCTCTAGTAGTCCCCACAGAGCTGAAACAGGGGAAATGCACACCCCCAAATCTATTTGTTAAACTTCACGTACTTGTCTTATTCAGGAGGCGTGATAGTGTAGAGGAGCCTTTGTCAGTTCGGGCTGCGGTGACGAGATATCGTAGACTGGGTAGCTTAAGCAACAAACACTTACTTTTCATAGTTCTGGAGGCTGGGAAATTTAAGATTAAGGTGCCGGCAGGTTCAGTGTCTGGCGAGAGCCCTCTTCCTGTTCTTAGCGTCTGTTTTCTCACTGTGTCCTCGCGTGGAGGAAGGAGTGAGGAAGCTCTCTGGAACCTGCTCTTAGCACCGCGAGAAGAACGTGCACCGGGTGGCCTTTGTCCTGGGATGAAGACACATGAAGAAGCCCCGAGCATAAGCAGAAGCCGAGGGTCCTGGCCCAGCTGATTCAAGAGTACAGCATAAACATGTGTTGTGCTATGTTACTGAAATCTGGAAATCGTTTGTTATGTATTGTGATCACAACAACAACAACAACAACAAAAAACCCAGACTAATGTAGAATTCAAGCTAGCCTAAGAGGAAAGATGTATTGGTTCATGTAACAAGTCTGCTTTAGGCTTGAGGTTCAAATTATGTTGCCTTCATCCATCCATCCATCTATCCATCCATCCATCCAACTATTCATTTATCTATTTTTTCACTCCTACTTATGTGCTTTTCTTTGTGTTTTGACCTCATTTCCTTTTTATGGAGGCAGGTCCATCCTGTGCATTTTCTAAAATAGAATTTGCAGAACACAATTCCTATAAGACGCTCTGGGAGAAAGAAATTCCATGGTCCAAAAAATTTGAGAAAGAATGTGTACTACATTTATGCTTTAGCGATTCACAAAGCGTTACTGGCAAACAAACAAACGAACATATAAAACAAAACTATGAGAAGTTCCTCTAGTACAGAAAAATCTTTAACGCGATTTATTTAATACAGCACTTCCTAAGTTTATTTGGCCATCGAAACTGTTCTGGCTGTTAGAATCTGTTGATAGTGTCTTGATGTACACTTGGGGGGAATGGGGGTATAGTGGGGGAGAGCACTGGCTTGGGAGCTAGGAGACCTGCATTTCGGCCTTAGCTCTGCCCCAGATCTGTTCTGTACTTGGAGAAATCGCTTCCCCTTCCTGGACCTTGGATCCCCACTCACAAAGTGAGAGGGGTGAGATGAGTTGGCCTTTGAAGACTCTAAAGGTGTCAACAACCTGCAATTCCAGCAGCCTACTGGAAGAAGGGGCGATACCTGTTGGCCAGGGAAGCACCAGGAGATGATGATTCCTAAACCAGTCACTGGCAGAGAGAACAGAATTACGCTTAGGTCAATCAAGCCCATCCCTAGAGCTGGGATTGAGGTCAACTACCACTTAGTTTGATGTGGGAGAGATGTGGAACTATGGGGAATATTCCATCAGTTCCTTTAGGTTCAAATGTTATGGTCCAACACATTCAGAGCAAAGAGGATGGTGGAGATTCAGCAGTGGCACTCTAGTGCGTTCATCTTGCCCATGGATATGGAGATTGAGTCCTGTAGTCCCTCTGGATTCCATCGGCCCACACCCAGCCTGTCCCAGGTCCCTCCTCTTGTGTGCAGCCTCTGAAATGGGTTGTTGGTAATTCCCAGTGGCATTTGGCTTAGCTGCTGGATGGGGGAGGAGGGGGAGGAGAGGCTGCTTTGAATCTCGTATTAGTCAGGATGCTTTTGGTGGCAGAAACAAAACCCTGACTCAAGCTGGCTTAAACAATAGGGAGTTTATTATCTCACATATCAGGAATTCCAGGGGCCAGGGCGGATCCCAAGCTGGTTGAATCACTCATTCAATAATGGCATTTGGGGCAGTTTCTATCTCTCTGCTTTACCATCATCCTTTAGCTTCTTTCTCAAGCTGGGGATAAGATGGTGGCAACAGCTCTGAGCATCATTCTATACATGACAAGATCTAGAGGAAGAAGGGGTCTATTTTTTATTGTGCCTCTTTCCTAGAAGACATTTTTCTGAAGACATTTTCTCCAGAAGCCACCAAGTTGCCACTCCCCTGGAAGACTTCCTCTCATAGTTCCTTGGCTAGAATTGGGGGACGACAATTTCTAAACCAGTCACTGGCAGAGAGACCAGGATTGTGCTTAGGTCAGTCGAGCCCTTCTTCAGAGCTGGGAGGTCAACTACCATTTAGTCTGATGTGGGAGAGAGAACAGAACCTAAGTTTGCTTAGGAAGAAAAAAGGGAGAAATGAGTGCTGGGTGGACAATCTATAGTAAGATCCTAAGGGAAGAGTCCCTTGAAATAATCTGGCTTTGATTAAACCTTTTCTTTAATTTATTTTTAAAATTAAGTTATTTTTCAATTACGGTTGATACAGTATTACAGTAGTTTCAGATGTACAACTTAGTGATTAGACATTTATATACCTTATGAAGTGATCATCCCGATAAGTCTAGACCCATCTGACACATACATAGTTATTACAGTATCATCGACTATATTCCCTGAGCCGTACTTTATCTCCCCGTGATATTTTTATGACTATTTGTACTTCTTAATCTCTTTTACCCTTTGCACCCATCCCATCAACCCCCCTCCTACCTGGCAACCATTAATTTGTTCTCTGTATCTATGAGTTTGTTTCTGTTTGGTTTGTTCATTTATTTTGTTTTTTAGATTCCACATATAAGTGAAATTGTGTGGTATTTGTCTTTCTCCGTCTGATTTATTTCGCTTAGCAGAATACCCTCCAGGTCCAATCTTGTTGTCACAAATGGTAAGATTTCATTCCTTTTTATGACCGAGTAATATTCCATCATACACACATACCACTTCTTCATCCATTCGTCTATCAGTGGACATTTAGATTGCTTCCAGGTCTCTGCTATTGTAAATAGTGCTGCCATGAACTGTTGGCGGACTTTTAAATTGGTGCAGCCACAATTAAACCTTTTTAACAACAAATATTAACCTATTTCTGTTATCTCGTATTGTGCTAAGAGAATGTCAATCTCCTTCCCAGCCCTCGGATACACGACGAAAGACTTTCTCTTACTTTAGCATCTGCACTTGCCGGGCTAAGGAAAGAGGTGAGAGAGGGAGAAAACTCAATCTGCCTTACTTTAATAATTCTGTTTAAACTATGCTTGTTTTCCACATTCTAGCAGTCTTACCCACCCACCTCCTATCTGGAATAGCCAGTCCTAGGGAGTGGACCCCGCCTATAAACAATCACTTTTTGTGGGAGCAAGGGCACCCCTGTCCTTAGTCCAGCAAAGTGTGGAATATGACGCAACGTGGCTGTAGAGCACTCGTATCTCTAGCTTCATAGCCAGGCTGACGAGAGTTGAATTGGTACCTCTACCGCTTCCTGGAGATAGGATCTTGAGAAAATTGTTTAACTTCCTTCTTCTTTAGTTTGCATCTCTGTAACAAAGAGACAATAATAATTCCCACCTCATATAATGATGGCAAAGATTAAAGAAGGGATTGCACATAAACATTCTATGCAGGGGCTGTATCTAATAGCTATTAATTGTTGTTATTTTTATGAGGATGGAAATAGAGCTATTATGATGATGTCATCTAGAAAAATCCCAAAGCAGCCAATAGAGTCAAGGATGCTTCCAACTGCACTGAGAGCGGGCCTTTCCTCTCCTGGTGGCACTCAGTTGGCACTCCCCATTTTGAGTGACACAGCATCACATGGCAGGAGGAGAGAAGCCAAGAACTAGACTGGCACTTGATTCAGCAGAACGACTCCGCCTGCCAAGTAGGCTTTTGGAAAATTTCTTGCTCCCCCTCCTGGAGCATATTTTGGCCGCCTACTTGTCATATTGCAAAGTGTATGTGACAAAACAATCTGGGATCTCACTGACAATTATTCCCTTCATGCCTCTGCTTGGAATCTCTCGGCTCGGGGTGTGCTGCCAGCCTATCAGGTCCTGGCACAAAGACCCCCAGAGGTGGCACCTCACCCAGCAGGAGGGAGGGGTCAGGGGCAGGGACCTATGTCACTCCAGATGGACTTTTTCCTTTGAGCCCCAGACTGGGAGGTTTTCTAACTCTAGTGGAGCAAAGAAGAGCAGCAGATAGCGGGAATAGTGTGCATTTATTAATATCAAGCCCTTTACTATTTCCCTAAGGGTTTTGTAACAAATTACCCCAAACTTGATGGCTTAAAACCACAGAAATGTATTCTCTCGCAGTTCTGGAGGCCAGGAGTCTAAACTCAAGGTGTCAGCTGGAAGGTATTCTCTCGGAAGGCTCCGGCGGGGAGCCTGTCCGGGCCTCTTCCAGCTTCCGGTGGCTCCGGGTGTCCCTTGGCTCAGGGCTGCAGAACTCCTGTCTTTGCTTCTGCCTTTCCGTGGCCTTCTTCTCTGTGTATCTTCTCCCTTCCTCTTCTAAGGACACCTGTCACTGGATGTAGGGCCCACCCTAATACAGGATGACCTCGTCTTCAAATTGTTAACTTAATCACATCTGCAAAATCCCTTTTTCCAAATATAGCTGACTCAGGAACAACACGGGTTTGAATTGCATGGGTCCAATTATACCTGGATTTTTTTTTCAATAAATACATGTACTGTTTCCTGTCCGTGGTTAGGAGTCCACGGATGCAGAGGGCCGACTGTATGCATTATTCTATGCCATTGTATATGAGACTTGTGTATTCATGGATTTCTGTATCTGTGGGGGGTCCCGGAGGGACTTTTTAAGTTTTGGGGAAGTTAAAAGTTATGTATGGATTTTTGACTGTGTGGGGGTCAGCACCCCTAATCCCTGCATTGTTCGAGGGTCAAATGTAACGCCATTTTCATACCTTCTGGGTGGGCGTGTCTTTTGCAGAGCTGCCATTCAACCCACTGCAAACTCTTTCCATATGGCAAGTGCTGGATGAAAGATACATGGCCTAGCCTCCTTCACACAACAATGCTAAGAGTTTGTGCCGTTTTTAATGCCCATTTCCAGATGAGGTCCCCGAGCTGTCTGAGTACTATTCATCATTAGCCATTTTATTCCTCACACAGCCCTATACAACTGAAATTATTCTTAATCCTCATTTTATAGAGGAAGATGCTGAGGCTTAGAGAGACTCCGTAACTTGCCCAACAGCTAGTGAGTGGCAAAGCCCAGGACTCAACCTTACCTCTTTCTTACACTAATTAGAAAGAAAAAGATAATTCTTATCCCTTCTGCCATAATTTCTCCAAAAATATTTGCTGAATAATAACTTGAAGATAAAGCAGCATGCTTCCATCTCCCAAGAAGCTCAGCAATTTCTCCCTTCTCCTAGCTTCTTGGAAAGAAGTTCTAATACCTTCGCCAAAGTTCTCAGGAGCCCTCGAGGCAGAGCCAGAAGTGTGTGCATTAGTGTGTGTGCTGATGGGAGCCTCCTGCAGCAGAGCGGTGTGTTGGCCCCAGGACAGAAATGCCTTTCATCTTAGAAGTCCTGGACCTGTCAGCCAGGGATCCTTTGGGAAGAAAGCCGATCCCTGTGTCAAATCCAATGACTTCTAATTTTTTTGTGCATTGGTCACAGGGACACTGGAAGCAGGACGAGAGCTGTGGTTTATTGATGACTCACTGCATGTCACGCTCTGTGACAAGTACTTGCACATAAACAATCCCATTCAGTCCTCAGATATTATTATCTCCATTCAGGCTGCCTCTAAGATTTTAGGGTCGGGGGCAAGAGTACAAACGGAGACAGCAAACCGTACGTTCATGTATGTATATGTACAAGTAGACAGTCAGACTGACATACTGTGGGTGCCCCAACCCACACATCCAGGTTCGGCCCATCCCCCAAACCCAGCAGCTGTCCCTGAGCCTTACGGGGGTGCTCACAGTGGAATGTTTTATCCTTGGAAGGGAAAGCCCACCCCAGACCCTGGAGGCAGGCCCAGGGACACTGGGGCAGGGGACTCTGGAGTCTTGAGTTTCTGCAGCATAGTGTGGGCATGTTCCCTTGGCCCTTTGAGCTCCTTGGCCATTGGGGAGGAGGCATGTGGAGGAGGAGGTAGAAATCAGCAGCTTTTAAAGGGCTGGGCCAGAGCCGGGGCCCCCCTGACGGGGTTAGGGTGCTTTGTCTCCATTGCTTTACCCCCAAACAAATGACTCACAGTGTGTTAATAATCTGTTGCCATGTAACAAATACCCCTTCTCTCCCCTTCCACAACTTAGTGGCGTAATCGTTACCTCGGGGTCTCTGTGGTCAGGAATCTGGGTGTGACTTCACTGGGTCCTCGGCTCTTGTCAGCTGCAGTCAGGTGTCTGTACCCTAAGGTGGACCTGTCGCCAAGCTCACTCGCATGGTTGTTGGCGAGATTCAGTTCTTCCCAGGCTGCTGGACAGAGGGCGTCCATTTCCTGCCACATCTCCACAGGGAGCTCACGTGGCACCCGGCTCCATCAGAGCGAGCGAGCAAGAGGGAAGGAGGCAGAGGGTACCAACAAGATAGAAGCCACGGCCTTATATTTTTAAAAAATTTTATTGTGGTAAAATGCACATAACGACATTTACTCTCTTAACCTTTAAAAGTTATACAATTCAGTGATATCAAGCATATTTACATTGTACTGAATTAAAATGAAGCTATCTGTTAACCAGTGACAAATGGTCCCTTTAGAGGGTGTGGCCAGGGGAGGCATCTTTGAAGAGGTGACTTTTAACCTGAGTTCTGAATTTTGAGCGAGAGTCAGCTATGAAAGGATCGGGGGAAGAGGGAACAGTCGGGGCACAGATCCTAACATGGAAATGAACTTGACCATGTAGAAAGAAGGCCAGAGGCCCTGGGCCAGAGTGAGCAAGGGGAAGGGCAGCAGGAGGTGAGGCTGGAGAGGAGACCGCAGCTGGCCAGGTCCCTCATAAACTGCCTGGAGCCTGCCCTAGATTCTCCATGTGACGGGCAGCCACCGGGGGATGCTGAGCAGAGGAGCGATGACGTGGGGGACAGAGGTGATGGGGACACACAGTGTGTCCAGGGAAGTCGTGGCTGTGGGGCAGGTGGGTCAGCTGGTCTGGATGACCTGTTAAAGCACTTACTCATTTGGCCTCTGTCTCCTCTTGGGGGACTGGTTTTTGCATCCATTAATGAGTTCTTCTCACTTCCTCTCCCATCTCCATGGTAACAGCTCTTGGAGGGGGCGGGGTGGGGGGCAGCCGCTGGTATCCCTGTCTATCCATCCTACAGGGGTGTTAGAAACAACATTCACATAAATGAGGTAACTCTGTCAGATAGATCATATTATTGCTGTTCCCATCTCACAGATGAGGAAAGTAAGATATAGGGAAGTTAAACACCTTGGCCGAGATCATATAACTAACAAGGGCCAGAGCCAGGCTGTGAACCCAGCCAGTGAGGGGCCAGAGTCTGGGGTCTTGACCACTGCGCCATGTAGCTCTCAAGGTTGGCTGTTGCACTTCAACCCTGATAGGCATTTAATCATTTCATTCATTTTTGTTTTTGTTTTTGTCTTTTGCTTAGTTTTATATTGCAGCAGGGCATGGGGACACTACTTTGTCATCAGAGTAAATTGCCAGCTTAAACAAGGTTGGCTGTGTCCTCTCTGCCTGGGGCAGCCAGCTTGAAGACCCACCTACCGTTCTGGGCTCTCTGTCGCAGTCACAAACAGAGTATGTATTCCTTAGGCCCTATAATTAGGAATGTTCTAGCATTTTCGGCAGCAATAACAGATAATTAGTTTATCCCCAAATTATGTGACATGATTAGTGTTTTCTATGTGATGTTGAGCAGATTTGCTCCAAAGTCACAAAGGAGGACTACAGGTAGAAGCTAAATTTAAACTTCCTCTTTGGGAGAAGTCAAACCTGGTAATTACTATTTTAAATTCCCTGCTGAAAATGAGTCAACAAATCACCTTGGTCATTAGCTGTAACCGAGGCAGGATCACCTGAAACGCTGCTTGGAACAGAAAAACAACTCTGGCTGTGGTGTCAGGTGTAGGTTTGAGGGGATGCTTTGCTACTTTGCAACCCCACCCCGGGGTCTAGAAAAGGTCTCTTCTGGGGAACAGTGTGTGTCTACGTGTAGTGTCTGGGCATGTGGCAGCTAGCTTGGACCATGAGGTACAGGGTTGACCAGCAGAGGGCGACAGAGAGAAAGATGGGAAGAGCCTAGTCTTTGACCCTGGAACTAGTTTAACGAACTGCCTTACTTGCAGATGTTTTAGTATCTCAGGAAATAAGTCTCTTCATTGTTTGAGCCATTTTGAATTGGGGTTTCTTTGACGTGAAGTTAAAACTGTGCTAACTAATGTGCTGGACAATTATGAGAAGAAAATGATATTGTGCCAAGTAAAGTGTTTTGTGCGTTGTCCAAGGTAAAGTAGTATCAATATAAAGCGAGGTGTCCTGAAAGTCAGAATCTGTGGAGGGTAGGAGAATAGAGCATGGAAGGGCCAGAGATTTTAACAATCACTCAGGAATGGGCAATATACGGTCGAGGGCTGGTATTGGCGACACCGAGCCCAGGTCAGACATCACTAATCAAACTCAAAATCCTTTCCACGGCCAACTCAGTGTCCGGGGCCAATTGTGGGGCTCACTTCATGTTTACCATCTCTCGGGGTCACTGTCCTTCCTTTTCTGATGTCCAGTGTTTCATATATTTTGTCCATTAAAAAATATCTTATTAGTTGAAAATCACATGATATCCCTTATATGTGGGTTATAAACCTAAAAGCAACAAATGAACAGGACAAATAAACTCATGGAGTCATGGACTCATGGACATGGACAATGGACTAGTGGTTACCAGAGGATAAGGGGGAGGGAGGAGGTAGACGGGGGAAAAATTTAAATAATTTCTTGAATTAAAAATAAATAAATTAATTAAATAATGAAAAAATATCTTATTAAATTATGTCAGAATTATATAACATATTACATAATATTATGGGACCATTATATAATTTTTACATATTATATACATATGTGCATATTATCCACAGAATACATAATTGTATCATGTGCTATATAATTAGTATAATGGTTATAAGTTACCAATAATTAAAGTCCTAGTGGTTTATATTTTAAAACAGGTTTCTCACTGAGAAAGAAATGGCTTGTTCTCCCATTAAAGGAATATATATATTATGTGCAGAAATACAAAATTATATAATGTATTATAGGATTAGTATCATAATGATACTAGTATAATAATTATTATACTAATTATAATAAAGTAACAATAATTAAAGTCCTGGTGGTTTATATTTGAAAACAGACTTCTCACTGCGAGAGGAATGGCTCCGTCTCCCATGAAAGGAATATAGATATTATGTATAGATGCAAATTATATA
The DNA here is from genome assembly GCF_000325575.1 of Pteropus alecto. Taxonomy (NCBI): domain Eukaryota; kingdom Metazoa; phylum Chordata; class Mammalia; order Chiroptera; family Pteropodidae; genus Pteropus; species Pteropus alecto. The sequence continues at coordinate 579,414 of NW_006436294.1, forward strand.
ATGTATAATATAACTGTTACAATAATAATTAATGTCCTAGTGGTTTACACTTCAACACAGGTTCCTCCCTGTGAAAGGAATGGCTTAGTATTCTGCAGGGGACTTTCAAGCGAGCGAGGTTTTGCTGGGTGGGGAGCTGAGTTTGTCTCCCTCTGGGTGGGGTGCTGGGTTTGTCTCCCACTGCCTCCTGAAATCACACCTCATCCATCTCGCGTTAGAGTGAGCAGAGCTGAGCCAGTCGGAGGATTCTGTGTGCTCTCTGCATAAATCCAGGCTGTTAATGTCACCACAGAGCCTGACTCAACACACCGCTCCTGAGCCAGGGCAGGTGAAAATGGGCTGGTAACAGCTTCTGTTCTAAGTTTACCCCGGCTCCAACCCTTAAAACGCATTTCTGAACAATGCAGTTCAGTTTAGAAATGAATGGAGTGGTGGCTTCTATTCACCGAGAACAAAAAGATAAGCACCTTCCACTGTGCTGAGGATACAGAGCAGGGAGGCTTAGGCGGTGGTTGGCTCTACCAGCTGCCCTGCCCAACAGGGAAGCTTCTCTGAGACTCTTCTTCCAACTAAAAATTGAGGATGAGAATCCAAGCCTGAAGTGCTGGTTACACAAGAGATTAGCCAAGGTAGCACGGTTCTAAATATTTGAAATCTCTGAGGCACTATATAAGTTATTTGGGGATAGATAATCTTCACATTCCAATTGGACACAGTTGAGTAACTCCGCCCAGTAGACTGACTGAGTCTACCACTGGGGGCCACAGTGGTCAGTTGCAAGATGGCGAAATTCTTCGTTCCTTCCTTTCATGCACCCACACCCTGTGTGGTGGGGCTTTGCAGCTCCTTTGTCCAAGAGGTGGAGTCTATTCCCTCACCCCTTGAATCTGGGCTGGCTTTGCGACATGATCTGGCTAATAGAATGTGGTAGAAGTGACATGTGTCATTTCTGAGTTGAGGCCTCGAGAGGCAATACATGGCTCTCTTTTTGTTCAAAACTCTCTATTTGTTGGAATCTTTCCAGCAAGAAGCAAGCCTGGGCTAGCCTGCTGGGGGCTGAGACAAGCCATCCTACATCAGCCAGCCTCCAGCTGAGCCAGGAGCAGACCGGGTAACTCCACAGAGATGTGAATAAGCTTGGATCAGGACCCGACGAACTTCCGACCTGAGCCCAGGCTAAACATAATCGACTTGTAGAATAACAAACCAAATAAATGGTTGCTGTTTTAAGTTACTAGGTTTTAAGTTGGTCTGTTACGCAGTGATAGCAACTGACTGATACAAAAGTTTTCAGAAAGCTCCTTGCTTTTTGTTAACAGTCAGAGACTGCTTCGAAATATGTACTTTTGCCACATGTGCATAGAAGATAAGAAGGATAAATATTGAACAAGAAGTCAGACGCTTGGGTTCTTTAGGTTTTGAAATAGCGCAGATTTATCCTCTAAATCTGCCACTTCCTCTCTCTCTGGTCTCGGTGTATGCAGTTAAAATGAAGCTGTGTCAAAACAGGCATTGTCTCGCCGATGGGAACGTGAGCAGACACGATCAGTTTTTATTCCTTAAATAAATATGTATGGAAATGTACACTGTAGTCGGGCACTGTAATAGGGGATGACATTACAGGAGGAAAAAATACAGCTTCAGTCCTCAAGCAGCGCACGATTTATAAGGAGTAACAGACAAAAACTTAATTGTGAAGCCAGCTCATCTATAAAAATGAGATATTGGAAGGGAATTTGGCAATATGTATCAAAGTCTTTAAATTATTTTTACTCTTTGGTACAATGACTTCTCTTCTGAAAATATATCCTAAAGGAATGATCCAAAAAAAAAAAAAAGGCCTTACTCACAAAATGTTCTTCTCGCTATATAAATATAGGTGAAATATATTACTTACCAACAGCAAATTAGTTATGATATATCCACTAGCTAGAACATTCCATAGCCATGAAAATTGTGTTTATGAAGAGTCTGTTATAACAAAGTAATTATATTATGGCCTATGCTAAAGGCTCTGCCTTGACCGACGTCTCACAGCTTCCACCTAGAACAAATTCTAGTAGCTAAGCTCTGCCCAACTTACCACTCCATTCCCTCTGAGCCAAATCTGCTGGGGCAAAAAGGTGAGCAAGATCGCTCCTGTCCCTGTGGACCTTATTCTCACGTTGGGACGCAAGCCGGAGCCCCTGCTTCCTGGCCCTTCCCGTTCTGCCCTTTCCTGTGCAACGACTCAGGGGTGTTTGGGGAGCTTCTCACCTCTAATCTCCAAACTGTCCATCCTCTAGGCTCCCTTTCCCCTAAATCCTGGCCCTGTCACTTATTCACCATGTGGTCCTGGCATAAGCGACTTTACTTTTGTCAGACTCCTTTTCCTCACCTGTAACAGGGGCATTGGTAATTACCTGACGGGTATGGGGGGGCACAGGTTGTATTTTTCAAAGATAGCAACACCAACCCATATCCCACCCCGCATGCTCTTCCTGCGAGACAGGTTTGACATTCCTCCACGAGAAGGTGGAGTCTGTGTTGCCTTCTCTTGAGCTCGGCCTGAACTTTGGGCCTGCCTCGACCAACAGACTATGATAGAAGTGACTCCTCATGGTGTCCAAGGCCAGGTCATAAAAGACGATACAACTTCTGCCTGGTACTCTCTCTTGGGACATTCGCCTCGGAAGCCCTGAGATGACCTGACGAGCAGGCGGAGAGACCAGAGAGAGCGGGAGGGATGTGCCCGGCGCCCCGACTCTTCATGGCCCCGTTCAAGTCTTCTTAACCCAGGAGACAAGCTAGCGAAGGAGCTTCGATGTTTTCAGCCCCAGCATTCACGTCGTGCCGGTGATGCTGAGTCGAGCAAAGATGAGTGTTTGTACCAAACCCTGCTTTTTACTGCAATTTCTGAAGTACAGTAGTGTTCTGGTTTGAGGCCGCCGTGTCTTGGGGTGGCCGGTTATGCAGCTGTGGCACCTGGCACAGGGCAGGGAGCGTTAACTGATCCGCAGCTCGGGAAGTGTTTAGCTCTGAGGTCACCTCGGAAAGTCAGGATGGAACCGCCTGGGGCACCTGAGATCAGGGCCTTCTGGTTTTTAGAAATCAGAATCGGAGTTTTCGAGTTATTCAGCTCCTCTGGAGGTAGTTTATAACCAATTTCGAGAGCTACGAGCCCACAGGAATGTAAAACGCAGTTCGAAACACACTATAAACCGACTCATTTTCACGAGACTATTAAGAGAAAGTTGAGCATATGCTTAATTTTCTTAGGGCTTCTAAAAACAATAGGGAACTCTTGAATGGAGCCCTGTGTGCGTGCAGATCCGTCTGGGATCCAAAGTCCTTCCTAAGTCAGTCGGCCTAAGGAAAATCCTTCTGTTTCATTGACTCTGGAAGCAAAGAAAGTTGCTGGGCCAGACAAACGACCTCTGATCCCATGGTCAGAGGAGCAACATCAGGCCGAGATTACTGAATCCACTAGGGCAGTTCCCCCTCAGTAACTTGCCCATCTTCCCTTCTAGGCCTTGCTTGTGTAAAATGTCCACGCGACTCCAGATTTCACGACTCCTAAGTGGCGTGGAGAACTTGTAAGTGAAGAAGTTGAAGAAGCATCTCTCGTGTTCAGACCGTGAAGGGATCAGAACCGGGAGAAACTGTAGGGTCTTATGCTTAGAGCCCTTGTTTCCATAGGTGAGAAATGGGGAGCCCAGCGAACGAATGCGACTTGCAGAGCCGGCTCTGGAGCTGGGAATGGGAACTGGGGAGGCCTGACTCTTGCGAGACGCCCGGCAGCCTACCAGTCGCTACTGCTCTCTGCAAACTTGTCTTTAAAAGGATTTGAATACCCGAGGAAGGCTGTGAGCAGGAAGCAAGAAAGAGGGCCAGGGTAAGGAGAGGCACGGGCAGTCGGAAGCCCTGCAGATGTTTGCTGAGGTTCAAAGTCATTCAGCGCGGTGGCCTGTCGGGCTTGAATGTGAAGGCTGGGTTCCAGAGGCAGGAGGCAGGTAGAGGGGAGTATGGGGGGGTGCGTGGAGGGGAGACGAGGTGGTCAGATAGCGACATGATTGATCTTCAAGGTGGGAACTGAACAATGAGCTGTTTGCCAAGCGAGGGAATGGAATGGAGGAATCTGAATTATTTTTGAAAAATCATATTAAGTGTACAGGAGGTGATGATGGTAAATGGAGGGATCTTTTGGCACTGACGTTGCTCAGAAGAAAGGGAGTGAGGGAGTGTGGGAGCATCTGAGGGCGGAGGGCGTGGCAGGGACAAAGGCCTTGAGGCGGAACAGATTTTGGGCATTTGAGAGCAGAGAGCAGGCCGGTGCGGAAGCTTCATGAGCCAAGTGGCTTCACAGGGGCTGAGCTTGGAGAGAAGCTCGGGGCCAGGTCCCGCGGGGCACGGCGCAGGCTGCAGAAGGACTTGGGAACTTGCCCCGAGTCTCGTGGGAAGCCCATGGAGGCTGCTGTGCAGAGGAGAAGTGAGCTGGAGGACATTTTTGGGGCAGGGACCACACCTTATTGCCGTCTCTCACCCCTGAGGCTGCACAAGGAAGACTCCGCCCTGGAACCTGAGCCGCAGAAGCTGAGCAGGGCGAGGACAGGGGGACCATGTCAGCCTGTGGCCTGGTCCTTATTCCAGCTTTCTTCACTTCCTCCTCATTCCACGCCAATGACTAAGCAGTGAGGAAACCATCGCCTCGAGTTTTGGACCGGAAACCGAAGCTAAGAGAGGTGGCCTGGCTTGCCCAAGGCCACTGCTGATTACGGCAGAGCTCGGATGGGAGCCCAGGCCCCCTGACCTCTAGGCTGGGGCTCTTATGAAACCCCCAGAGCCCTCCTCAGGGGAGCTGTCTCCATCCTTCCTGTCTGAACGCTGCCATCACGGGCGTCCCCTTAGATGTCCTACCAGAGAAGTCACTGCAGTTCTCCGCTGAGGAAGCAGAAATGAGCACCCTCAGGGACCTGGCACACTAAATAAAGTGTCACATCGGGGTATCACCCGCAGCGACGCCATCTGCTCTCACAGAGCAGCCGAGAAAGAGTTTCACGTGGCACCGCGCAGTGTGTGTTACATGCCTCTGCTGAAACCCGCTGCTGAAGTGTGTAGACGTCTAGGCAGCAGGCGTGGGTCTAGGTTCAAGACCTCGGGTGTGCCAGAGATGTAGCTTTCTTTGGTTTTCTATGATGGAATCTGGTTTCGATTTCAAGCATCTGATAGGTCGAGGAGGCGGGAACGTCATTTCGGTCCGTTTGGGCATCTCTGCCTGGTGATGTGTCTCGGCTCTGGGAGGCTGGCTGGCCTGCCCAGGACTGAGTGGAGGGGGCACGACAGCTCAGTGTCATCACTGCGTATGACATTCCCGTCTGGGCTCCAGCAGTTAGTCCAGTCCCCTGTTGTCTCGACTACAAGTCTCCTTTGGGCCCCCCTGGCTCTCGGTAAAGGGAGAACATTCTACAGCAGCTTGGTGCCCCGTTCTGCCCAGATCTGCCAGGCCGACGTCGATTCTGCTCCCACGCTGTCCCAGCCGGGGTGCCCCAGGATCCACCTGCTCTTGGATCCTCTCCAGCTCTCAGGGGGGCGGGCCACCTCACGCCCTCCTTAGACTTGGCTCAGATGATTTACCGCGTAACACCTGGCTATAAAGCAAATCCTACATTCCCGGCAGGTTCTGCTATATGAGCAAATATTTAGTACGTTCAAGCTCTGGAAGCCAGTTCTCAGGTACTAGCTGTATTTTAATCCTGTGCTGTTTTTCCATTATTGCTTTTGCTGCCCTGAGGAAGCCCTAACAGTCCCTGACACTGCCACCTTGTGGTCACTGGGAATGATAACCAGTTCTTTTCGAAAGTAGGTTAGTATTTTAAGAGGAGAGGAGGTCTGTCTCCCATCCCGTGTGCGCACAGAGGAAAGACCATGTGCGGGCATAGCAAGAAGGTGGCCTCCTGCAAGCCAAGAAGTGAGGCCTCACCAGAACCTGACCATGCTGGCGCTCTGACCTTGGACTTCCCAGCCTCCAGAACCAAGAAATAAACTGAACGTTGTGTAAGTCACCCAGTCTTTGTTATGGAAAACCAATGCAGTGGTGTTTCCGATCGCGTCTTGTCCTATGACGCACAAATGTTCAGTGAGTTTAAATTATATTTATTCATTGTCAAAGTTAATATTAAATTATTTACTTTTTATTATATTTATTTAAAAATTAATAATATTCAGTATAATTTAAATGAACTCACAGATGTCTGTTGGGAGTGAGTATCTCATGGAAACAGGATAAAGGATTGTGTCTGACTGACATGGATCAATACAGTAACAGCAAATGAAGATATTGACTAGAAAGGCTCATGAGAGAAAGCTCTGGAAAGGCACAGAACTCAGAAAGAGGGCGCTGGGCTTCCATGGACCGTAGAGAGGGAATTTGAGTGAATTTTACACAAATCTCTGAGCATCCAACTATTATCTGGGTTACTAATAGCATCTCAAATCACAGTTCCCCCCTTACGAACTGGATAGACCCTCTGTGAAAATTTCAGTCAAGATTCTTGTGTTCAGGTGAGGAAAATCACAGAAGCATCTTCCAGAATGTTGTTTTCATGCAACTTTTTTCCTTCTGGGCATGATACAGCTTATATAGTACTTACGGAAAAAATAACATAAGGCATTTGGATTACTACTATCGAGTGGAATGATAATTAACAAGAATAAAGAGAGTCGCAACTTCGCAGTGTCCCCTCTGGGGAATTCCAGTACGTGTGGGAAGCTCCAGCTGACAAGGTGGGATGAGGCAGAGGTATCGCATGAGAGGCTGAGGGGCCTCCTGGAGGAGAACACAGTCTAACGGGAGCAGAAACAGAATGCAAGGGGCAACTGGGGAGAATCTTGGACTTGTAACAGAGCTCAAGACAATGGAAGGAAGAGCTGAGTAGGAAACCAACATGGCGCCTGTGTCGAGGCTTCAGTCTTGGCTGCGGCCATCATCGCCTTATGTCCAAGGAAGCTTGGGGGAGGGTTTGAGGGAGAAATTCAGGCTTTAAGTTGAACGTTGGGAGAATTCTTTTCACTAAAACTCAGACACCTGAGCCCTAGGGAACACCGCTTTGCTGCTCAGTGACCAGTGAAATAAATACAAGAGGAACGAGAGTGCGTCTGCCCTCTGCATCCACGTAGAGGCCCAGGAGGGCCGGTGGAAGTGAAGAATAGGAATCCAGAGTTCAATAGACCTGGCTTTGAATCCACGGGCTAACGCTTTTTAGTGTCGGATGCTGGGTAATTTACTTAACCTCTCCTAGTCTCAATTTCTTCTCCCACAATTGTGGATAATGGGAGTTACTAGTTAATATGTAGCTGCAGTACCACGAACTTGAGAAGCAAGCTATTTGTGTTCGCTGCTTGAACAGAGGGTCTGGAACCCTGAGGGGAGCAGAGCTTCAGTGCAGTGGCCCAGGATGGCCACAGGGAAGCTGGTGCCCAGGGCGACCAGGGATGGTGATAGAGGAGAGGTGCCTGGTGGTGGCAAAGTCCTCGAGAAGTGACTGAAGTCGCTGTAGCCTGTGACTGATGGTGGACGGTACCTTACAGAAGCTGCTAACCAGGCGGCAGATGTGACAGGGTTACCTCTGCACATGTGAACTTGGGCATAGGTGTCGTGTTGTTCTGATTTCAATTACGTGAGACATATTGTCGATAGAATGGGTGTTGAATTTAGTTCCTACTTAAAATATATCTAAAAAATACCCTATAATTTGGCATTGGATTAAAACGTTATTATATCTGCAGAAAGGCATGAAAGCAGAGCAGCAGGAGGTAGATTTGAAATTAGCCAAGCAAATATTTATTGGCAAGATAACAACAATTCTATATTTATTTGCAAAGCGAAACCCATGTGCTGTACAGGCTCTAAGAAGGGAGACACCTACATGAGATGATGCTGTTATATTTTGTTACCATGAAATGTGCAAAATGATTGCCTGTCAAACATCAAGCACTGCAACTGATGGCAACAGACATTGCCAAATTCCTCAAAATAGATGAAAAAAATTTCAAAGCCACAAGCTGCTGGTGTGACCAATTCATACATCCCACGAGGTATGTGTCATAGTTGAATTGGCAGATATATTTGTTTCTTAGAGGTGAACAAGTAAAGGTACAACGTCTAGCTGACGGCAGATCGTATTAGGTGAGATACAGTGTTGCTGGTGTTATTATTACGATTATTATTCCGTAGCGGATAGGGGGCCATTAAGCATGGGGCTGACATCGTCAGAGCAGTGTCTTGAGAAAAGGAGTGTGTCCTCAGTTCCACATCTGTGACGTGAAGGGATTGGATTAGCTTCTCTCTCTGAGTCCTCGAAGCGCCTCGGTGTCTGTGAGATGCCGGTGCTGGTTGCATGTGTTTGGAGCCTTTCCTTTCTCACGTCACGTCACACTCACATGGCCTATGTATTGGACAAGACCGGTTGACTTGCTCCATGGATGTGATTGTCAGACTCCTATCCCGGCTAATGGTAAGTCAAGGGGCCGGCTTATTTACTAGAGGCCACCGCCATAGAGCAGAGAATTTGCAGATGGAGTAACAAGCATTGATCTGTAGCTCCTTGAAAGCCAGTATAGACAGAGATGTGGTCCCTGGGTAAAAGATGCTGGACGTACACCTCAGTTGAAAGGGCCATTAGCAGATGAGCATCCTCTGGTTAATGCTGGGACTAGGGAATAAATAGCTTTCTTTAGAGAGGGGCCCAAAGAGGTTATGTTAACCCCATCGATCCCAGGGTTTGAGTGCATCTGGACAGGCAGCTTCTTAGCACCCGAGGGGGCACGATATGGATTTTCGTTAGCTTAAATTCTGCCACATTCTTCTGGGTCACCTTGGTGCAGTCTCTCGAGACCTCTGAGAGGCAATTTCCCCATTTATTCAGTGGGATCAATGACACCTGATTTACAAGGGCTGCTGTGAGGAAAAGCCAAATAGCAAATGAAATCTACCCAGCAAATCCGCTGACGTGCGCAAGACTGTCCATACATATCCACTCTCTTTTCCTTCTTTATTTTCTATCGAGTTTCATTTTTCTTTCTACTCTCCCACCTAGAATTCGACTGAATGTGAAACAAGAGAATCTAGACTCTATTAAGAACTGCTACCCATCAATAAAAAAGACAAACATTCCAATTAAAAATGGGCCAAAGTCTCGAACAGGCACTCTATAAAAGAAAGGTATGAGTGGGCAAGAAGTATGAAATATCAAAAGATGCTTAATGTCACTCATAATGAGATGCGCCTGTGTGCCACCAGAATGGCCAAATTTACAAAGTGTGACAATATCAAGTGTCGGCGAGTAAGTGAAGTCAGTGGAACTCTAATACTTCGCTGGTGGGAGTTAAAAATAACACGAATACTTTGAAAGATTGACTTTTTTTTTTTATAGAGTTAAACATCCATTTAACAGATGACAACAATTCCAATTCAAAAATTATGACCACATCTTCCTCTTTTATGGCACAATTCATAGAATGAGGGATTAAAATGTAGTCGATGGCGAGTAAAATCAGTCCCTACACATTTCTATTTTAAAAGTCATGTGTCCTATAGGATAAATTCCAAAAAGTAGGCTTCTACATAAAGGCCGTCAAAATCTGTGCACTGCCTGCCTCCCGGTCTCTACGTTCCCTTTCCCCCTGCCCCTTATTCTCTTGTGATATGAAAATACTCATCATATCTGCCCCCACCCCTGTTCTTCTTACTTAGCATCCATATCTTTGTACATTATTCCATTTATCTGCAAAGTTCTGCCTGACTCCTGCCCACCCACCTCAGCCCAGCCTGGTGAACCCTTAATCATTCTTTAAAATCCATATCAAACTTTATATCTTTGGCTGAGCCTCTCTAGCAGAGGAAGTTATTCCCCTCCCCCCTCCTCCCGGGCTTCCATACTCCTCTGTCAATGTCACATCATAGTTACATGTTCGATTTGTCTCCTCTCCTTGGCTGGAGTGTCTGCCTGTGACAAATCCATCACGGCAGTCCCCTGAGTTAACTTTTTCTGTGTATTTCATGACCAAAGCCAAACTCGTTCCCATGGCATATATGGCTCTGCGGTATCTAGCCCTTCTCTCTTCATCTTGTCCCATCTTCCCTTGTTCCGCGGGCTCCAGACACCCTGGCCGTCTTCTAGTTCCTTATACACATCACACGGATGCTTCTTACATCTGGCCTCCCCCTGAGGAGTTGGTAGGATATTCTCGTCAAATTCCTGGCTTATGTCTCAGCCTTTGGGTCTCAGTTGATGTGTGTTCTCCTTAGAATGACTTCCTGGGTCACACAGTCCGAGAAGCCCTATACTCACCCTCGGATTTTCTCACGGTTCCCCATATTTTTATTTTGTAGCCTTGTCACAATTCGTTTTAGGCTTTACTAGTTCAATATCTGTTCCACCTTGTAGACTAAGTCACACGAAGGCTGTGTCTATCTCTCTTTTGTTCCCTGCGGTCCCCTGGAATTAGCACAGAGCCTGGTGCAAGTCAGCCATTACCAAATACAGAACGACTGGATGCAGTGCCCATTGGGTGCATTAATGATTTATCTCAATTTAAGAATCATGGGTGTAGATAGTATTATTTAAGCTATTACAGAATCAGAATTCTTGTGCTCAATTAAAATGACTTTATTATATTTTTACATTGTAAAAATAACACTTGCTTGTTGCAACAAGTCAAACAAAACAAGAAAGATATTTAAAAAGTTAATCATTTTCCCTCCCTTCCCTATAATCCATCCCCTTCACACTAACCGATGTCAGTAGTTTTTGTCTGGATGGGGGGCGGTACTCTTCCAGATTTTTATATATAGACATGTGTTTCTTCCTTCCTATGTGGATGTGCATGTGTGTATCCATGTGCTTATACATGCCGTTTTTCTTTTTTAAATGAAAAATGAGGTGCTATTTTACACTTGCTTTTTTCCACTTAATCCTTTTTTCCCACTTAATAACACATCACGAACATTCCTCCAGTTCGACACACACACGTCTCTTTATTTTTAAGAGCTACATAATATTTCGTAGCCTAGATACCATGGTTCTTCAACTGATTTCCTGTCGATGAATATGAAGCTGCTTCCAGTGTTTTGCCATTACAAATAACCGCACAGTAAACATCCTCATATAATTTATACCTATACACTGAATTCTCTCAAAATATTACAAATGGTGGGAGAGAGCATTTATTTTTAAATAGATACTACCAGACTGTCTTCAAGAAAGGACGTATGACTTGTATCCATTTTCCTCTATGTCCAAACTAAGCGTGGGTGCTCCAGTTTCTAAAACTGTTTTCCAATCTCCTGTTACTCGCTGACGAGGCTCACGGGGAAGTCATCATTCTTCTGCAGTCCTGAGGCCTGGGAACAGGAAGACAAAGTCCGCTTCCTTCTGACTTTGCAGGTGGCAAACAAGCCCAAAGAGAGCAGAGCCACCGGCTCACTCAGCAGCACAGTTCACCTGTGCACCCTGAGCATTGACTCAGGACAGTTTTCTGGGCATAAGGTACTTTCCTTCCAAGCAAACGCAGCCTGGTGATGGGAGCATATGGACATTCGACAGGAAATGCTTAAGTCTGGGTATCGAGTTCAGCGTCCTGCCGTGCCGAGGGAGATGCGGCTTTAAATGTCGCTGACTGCTTCGCTCAATAGCATTTCGAGGGGGACTTGTGGCTGGCATCCGAACTGTAGGCTCTCGGGAAGAACAGATGGAAGGGAGAGGGAGGGAGTTCTAAAATGGCTCAATTTTCCCTAAACGGGGATTCTCCTCGAAGAGCTTCTGAAAACATCTCAGATGCCTCCTCATGCCTCAATGAGACCAACTGTTTCTAGGTTCTTCCTTTCAAAATGAACCCTGTATTTACTGCTTCCCTAAGCTGAAAGTGATAAAGGTAGCATTTTTACAGAGTGTCAAGGAATTCTGGAAAAGACTGTAGAAAGAGAAGTTCTAAACTCTTGCTTTTTTCCAGATTCTTCATTTAGAGTTCAGCTAGCTTATTCACAAAGGCCTTGTGGAGGCAGCTGGCCTGTGTGGGCGGGTAGGGGACTCGGCCCGGCTGAAACGATGTTTCTGAGATATTAATTTTTCCTGTAACATATACATAATTTTGACCTTACTGATTATTTTCCTTTAATCAATTTCTTTAAATCAACTCACTGTTAAAACTCCCTTTTTGATAAGAATAATCTATTTGCAATTCTGATTTTGAAGTACTCGAGATAGGTAGATATTTCCTCCTACCAAAGTGCAGGCATAAAATAACTCTCACCCCAGAATTAAGTAACAAACCAAATAATTGTTCAAGAGTAAAAGCAAAGTAAGGATATTTTCAGGCATACGAAGAGCTAAGGAAATGATAACTCACACATATCTGCTGCAAAATGATAAAATTCATCGCGAACGTGAAAGAAAGAGTTAAGATGCAGGAAGAAACCGTAACTAATGTAGGTAAAATAGGAAATGTGTAAGGAACTGTTTAGAGTGAAATCTATACATGTCCACTCATACCTTTTTATATTTAAACAAAATGACGGAAGTATTTTTGTCTCATAATAATGTGAAAGATAGAAACAAGGCAGTTCTAAGAACTTAAAATGCAGCAAGTTCCGTGTCTTAGTTGGAAGTGGAATAGAGATATTTATTAAGTTTGGACTTTGTAGGGGAAACAGAAAGCAATATGAAATGAGTAGGTCAATATCAATAAGTACGCTAAACATTTAAGCATCATTAGAATTAAGGGGAGACATCACTTGTGACAGATTAACTTAAAAAGGTGCTCAATTCTTCGTCCCTCCTTTGCAAGCAGCTTCCCAGGTCCGCCCAGGAAGAGGAATTTCTTTCCTTGTCCCCTGAATTTGAGCTAGTTTGTGACTTTCTTGACCAAGAGAATATAAATTGAGCATATGATTTGACAAGGTAATGAATATATTATTTAAAAATAAATTTATTTCACGTTTCTCAAATTTTCAGACACCGTGTAAATGACATACCAAGATGAATAGTCTAGAAACAGATTTACACAGAAAATTGGGAGCTTGATCTACGATGGAGATGACGATGGAGAGAGGACTATTTAATTAATGTTTAAAATGTAGAGTTGACGCGATTAGCTTGTCAGAAGGAAAAAATGGATTCCTTCCTTCGCACTATTTATAAGAAACAAATTCCCAAAGGCTTAAAACGCTGAGTAAAAAAGCAACACTTTACAATTTTAAAGGCAAATCTAGGAGAATACGTTTCGGATTCAGAGGCTGGGATGGTTCGTGGAGGCTGGGTAGGCCCCGTTGGGATTCGAAACGAAATAGGAGACGCTGGAGATCTAATGCAATACAGCAAGTGTTTTCTGCCGATGCCACAGATCACCTGTTGGCTCCGATGGGTGTCATCCCAGCAGAGTGATGCCCGCTGCCTCCTCTCTTCCCGGTTTGCTCAGTTCTGACCTCCTCGAGTGAGCAAAACGGGAGGGAACCCTGAATGGCACCCAGAACTCTAGCAGCAAGGGACTCTGGGAAACGTGGATTTCAGATTTCTAGTCCACAGGGACCTTAGGAAAAGGTTGGGCCAGACGTCGAGCCAGCTGGACTTCCCCCATCCGACCTGATGAGGCTTCTCTCCCAGCTCTCTGCTCTGGGATTCCGGCTGGGCGTGGGGCAGCGTCTTCTCTCGAGATCATCCCACCCACCACCAGGCTCCTCTCCACGTTCAGCTCAGGCGAAGGGGAAGGGAGTATCATCTTTCAGGGGCTACAACCTGTTCGGCACCCCCAGAGCCCTCTGATTTGTTCGCTCAGCTCCTATCACAATTGCAATTACAGTTATTTCTTTAGAAATATTGATTTATTATCTGTCTGCTAGACCAGAGGCCTATGGGACAGGAACCAGGTCCCCGACTTGTTCACTGTTGTCCCTAGCACCTAATATATGCCTGGCACCGATATGTAGGCACTCAATATATATTATGTGAAAACATGAACCGACAGAAAAATGAGTACTAGGTATTATGCTTCCTTTATCTGTAGATGGATGTTTCTTCGGCGTATAAGGAAGAAAACAACCTACATTCAACATTACTTTTGAAAATAAAGAGAGTGCAAGGAGAGTCTGGTTTAAAGCGACTCCATTATTCCACAGAGGGAATGTGATATTTTTGGCTCCTGCGGATCAGTAAGGGATGCTATTTCCAGTCCTGCGCTGAACAGACACTGGCGAGCCAGGCGGGCGGTCGCAGGTGGTATTTGAGAAGAAAAGGCAGCATGATCATCTCCCGTTCTGATTGGTCTGGAGAATCGAAAAGCAGTATGTTTTGCG
>NW_006436294.1:593902-616943 GCF_000325575.1 Pteropus alecto
TTTCAAAATAATTGGATCGAGAGGAAAAAATACGACCTTTGAAATTGGGAGGTGTATTGCAGGAGACACCCTGTGAGGCTCGCTCAGGTTTCGACAGAGCTGAGTGAATAGCAGCTACTTAAATGGTGGAGTGGGGGCCGCTGCTATGTCATCCTGGTAGCATTATTTGAACTATATCATGTTTCTGGAAATGTTTTCGACATATTCTCTCTCGTAATCTTTGGAATAAGCCTACGTGGTAGGTAATATTATTCTCATTTCACAGAGGACACGGAGGCTTGGAGAGGTGTCAATAACCTGCCCAAGGTCACAGAGCTAACGAGTGGGGATTTCGAACTCAGGCCTGCCCGACTGCTCCTTCCCTGGTTGCTGTTTTTCTTCTTTTCCAGTGAACGTCAGCTTTTCTGACATTCGTGCAGAATCCAGATGCACAGCGTCCAAGGGCCTGGAGATGGGGTTGGGCAGACCTTGGAGGTCCCTCGGAAGGGGCGGCTTTGGTACTTTAAGAGATTTTGACGAGATCTGTTGTATGTAGAAATACCAAAGATGAAACTGTATCACCACTGGTAGGCTGTTCATTGGGCTAGATCCTTGTTTCGATTCTATTCAGCAGGTGTCCGTGCGCACCTGCTGTCATAGGCTCCATGAATGGGTGGGTTTTCACTCATCAGATCTGACTTTGGTTCCAGGCTCTGCTGTTGACCTTGGACAACTTCCTTAACTTTCCTTGGTCCTCTCTCCTTCACCCGGATACAATCAATACAAATGTATGTCCTGCATACCCTACAGGGTTATCGTGAGATTTCGCAGGAAGCCAGTGGCAGTGGTTACCGTAGGGGTAGGATGGCATGGACTAAATGGAGTTAGATAGTAAGGGGGAGGGTTTCTCAATGCGTTATACCTTGGTAAATCGTTTTGATTATTTTCTTGTTTCATATTTTTATTTTATGGAGACATAATTAACACATACCCAAACTTTCAACTGTGTAAGCTGACGGCGTATAAGGGTTCATTTGATACACTTATATATTGCAATATTATTAACATCTTAGTGTTGCTAACACCTCGATCATGTCACGTAATTATCGTTTCTTTTCTTGTGGTGAGAACCATTAAGATCTAGTCTCTTAGCAACTTTCAAGTATATACCATAGTACTGTTGACTATTATCACCATGCTGTGCATGAGAGACTCAGAACTGATTCATCTTCTAATTGCCAGTTTGCACACTTTGACCAGCATCTCCCAAATTTCCCTACCCCAGCCTGTGGTAACTACCATTCTGCTCTCTGTCTCTGCAAGTTTGCCTTTTTTAGATTCCACATATAAGTGACATCATACAGTATTTGTCTTTGTCTGACTTATCTCACTTAGCGTAATGTCCTCAAGGTCCATCCATGTTGTCACGAACGGCAGGATTTTCTTTCTCATGACTGAATAATAGTCCAGTGTGTGTGTGTGTGTGTGTGTGTGTGTGTGTGTGTGTGTGTGTTCGTGTTCACTTAGGTTTTCATATCTTGGCTATTGTGTGAATAATGCTGCAATAAAAATGGGACTCGGATATCTTTTCAATATCTCGTTTTCATTTCCTTTGGATGTGTACCCAGAAGTGGGGTTGCTGATCACATAATAGTGTTATTTTTAATTTTTTTGAGGAAACCCTATACTGTTTTCCGTCACGGCTGGGCCAGTTTACATTCCCTCCAACAGTGTCTGAGGGTCTGCTTGTCTCCTCTTGCTTACCAACACTTGTTATCTCGTCTTTTTGATGACAGCCGTTCGAACAGGTGTGAGGTGAGATCTCATTGTGGTTTTGGTTTGCATTTCCATGATGATTAGCGATGTCGAACATCTTTTCATGTGAATTGTTTTGATTTTTGAACCAAGTGCATTGCAAACTCTAAAGCTCTTCCTAATTCTTGTTACTGTCAGGCAGTGAATACAAAAGATGTCACACAATCATAACCACTGAATCTTGGTGGCTTTGAACTCCCTCCTAAATCATTGCTCTAAGAAGCCCGGTTCAAAGCACCGATCACAGCACCTGGCACACCGCAGGTGCTCAGAAATGTTGGGTGAACTAATTTGAACAGATGCAATCAGACTCCTTCATTCTGCAGATGGCAGAGAGGTCTAGAAATTAACTTTTCCACTCACCTTAGGGCATCATTTTTCCCTGAACTCTCGCGGCCAGAGGACTCTATAAGGACTTGGATGAGGCATTTTGATTTCTAATCACATGTGCCCAGGAGGGGAGGTGAAGATGGGGGTGGAAATGGCAGAAGCTGTCGTAGTTGGCTATCCAGGCTCAGAGCGGCACCTGTATCGGCCTGTGAACTTGACTCTGTCAGTTCATCCATGCAGGTGGAATCATTTGCAGGGCCTGCTCTACCCCACCCAAACTACCAAGAGCCTGGTGGATATAGTCATTTCCTCTGTGACATTTACATGCCTGACCACTAGAACAGCGAGTGCTCACAGAGCACGTCCTCCTGGAAGAAATGTCACTTGCAGAGACCAAACCACTGACCAGAAGGATGTTCAGGAAGTGCAGAACCGAACACAGACATTTACAAGGGCCGCGCGCATTGGGGCGTGGGAAATGTATTTCCCTTCCTGCTTTAGAGACATTTTGTTCGTTCATTTATTTATTCATTCCATATGTCTTGAGCCGGCCCTGTGCTAGGAGCTGGGAATACCAGAATGAATATATTTCCATCTCTGTTCTTAAGAAGATTCCAGTTGAGGGGAGAAGATGGATAAAAGGGAAAACAGCACATTCGGATGGCCTTGATCCTCCGTCGGTATTGAACTTGAGACGTGCCATTAATTTAGCTGTTGTTTATGAGGACAAAAGAAACATCATATCAAATCTACACGCGCTTTTAAGGCAGATCCCAATTTCAGAAGCATTTCGATATGGAAGAATGTGTGCATCTTAGAACTGAGGACATGGGGTTCTGACCACAGAGCGTGTGACATGTGCTGAGATGGAAGCATGCACCCCATAAAGGAGGGTGGGAGGGGGTGCCCGCATTTACATCAGGGGTGATACCACAGGGTGGCCATTTGTATTTATGCTTTTGTGACCTCTGGGACTCTCATCTGGAAGTAGAGCCCCCTCCCGGGACACAGACAGACATGTCCTCTCCGTGGCCTGCTTCTAATGCCCAGATCTAACTTCAGAAGCAAGCCAGGGCATCATTTAAAAGGTCACAAGGCAGACAAGCAGCTCCCTCTGCGTGAGAAGTATTTGAATCCCCGCCTTGACACCAGCTCTGGGAATCGGAGCAAAGAGGAGGGGAAGGGTGACACCCCCGGGGGCCAGCTGCGGGGACGTGTGACAGGAGCGTGCAGCATGTTGTCTGTCTGCTTCAGGCCCCCATCCGTGTTTCTCTCACGACCTCCCTGTGCCGTGTGCTTGTCACTAGGCTCTCTGCCGGTTTCTCTCAGCTAGGCCACGAAAAGGTTCCCCTCTCAGCCTGGAGTTACTGGTGGTGATTTGGGGGCAAGGCGTAGACTCCGGTGACATCCCACCACTTTGCAGACACCTTGTTCCACGAGGGGAGCTCCCTGCTCACAAAGGCAGCTCGTTCCCCGGCTCGACTGGGTCCTCGGATCAGAGTCTCTCGAGGCTGCAGCTGTGTCAGCCGGGCTGATCCCCCTCTGGAACTTGGGGTTTGTCTTAGTCTGCTCAGCTGCTGCAGCAAAATACCATAGACTTGGTGGCTTGTGAGCAACAGAAATTTCCTTCTCGCAGTTCTGGAGGCTGAAAGTCCAAGATCAAGGTGCCTGCAGATTCGGTGTCCGGGGAGGGCCCAGCTCCGGGTGCACGGAAGGCTGTCTTTTCACTGTGTCCTCACATGGAAGGGGGCGGGGAGCTCCCTGGAGTGTCTTTATAAGGGCGCTGATCCCATTCATGAGGGCTCCACCCTCAGGACCTAATAAGCTCCTAAATACTCTGCTTCTAAATACCACACCATTGGAGGTTAAGATTTCAACTCAGGAATTTTGAGGGGGATACAAATGTTCAGTCCATTGCAGAGGCTACTTCCAAGACCACACGGTCATTGGCTGAATACAGTTCCTTGCGGTTGTAAGACTGAGGCTCCTGCTTTGCCACTGGCTGTCAGTCTGGGACCGATCCCAGGTCCTAGACCCACCCCCCCGGGTTCCTTGCCACATGACCCACTTACAACACTGCAGATCACTTCTCCAGGGCCAGCGGCAGAACCTCTTGCCCCCGTCTGCTACGATGGAATCTTACTGTTCCGTGATCATGGCAGTGGCTCTCTCGCCCCCCTCACCATACTCTGTTGGCCATCTGCAAGTCACAGGTTGCACCTGCCGTCAAGGAGAGGGGATTATATGAGGTCACGGCTAGTTGAAGGTCGTCTTAATGCCTATTAAGGATGTTTTAATTTTTTTTTTAAATAGAGAAGACTTTGAAATATTATATTACAGAACAGAGTCTGTTGGGTAGAGCTGTTTCAAACAGCAGAGTTAACCTGATTTCACTGCAGAAGGGCCAAGTCCTTTCAAGATAGAAGTCTCAGATAAAGGAGTTCAGAACCAGAGCGGAGACCGATCGTAGAAGAGGGTGGTGATTTACACAGTTTCCAAAGTGGATGTTGGGTTCCTACTGTATCAGTTATTCACTGATGCATCCCAAACGTCCCCAGACTTGGTGACTTAAAGTAGCCCCACATTACTCCTGCTCATGAGCCTGTGCTTCAGCTGGGTAGTTCTGCTTTCTGCAGCCTTCCTTACCTGTCTGCAGTCGGCCGAAGGTCGCTGGGCAGGTCTGCTTCTGGAGGTTGGCTGGTGTTCCTCGGTGCTCCTCCACGTGGCCCCTGTCCTCCAGCAGGCCACATAGCAGTCCCAGGTTCCCCGAGGGCAAGCGGAGATGTGCGAGGGCTCTCGAGGCCTAGTCCCTGAGCAGGTAGCCCATTTCCTTCACCGCTTTCCCCTGGCCGAAGCCAACCGCCTGGCGACCGAGATCCTGCAAGGTGGTGTCGGGACGTGCACTGATGTGTGGAGGAGTGGAGGGTCGTGGTGTCTGTTTTTGCAGTTGACTATAGCGACTCGAGTGTGCGTGTGTGGCTGAGGTTGACTGACTGAGGAACCGGGGCCAGGAAGGGAAGTTAGATAATTGACAAAAAATTAAGGTCGTACACCTCATTAAATAAAGGTTAATTTGCTGAAAGCATCATCAGGCTTCTCCTAGAGTTTTCACTAAATCCCCGGGAGAAATCCGAGAAGGGCAGGGAGACATAGAGGCAGGTTTTAGCCATCCAAGCTGATGTGATGGTATTTACAGGAAGCCTGTTCGTTGCTGAGAGGATTAACCTTCAGGACACAGATGCTCATCAAAGTCTGGGGACTAATGTGGGCCGTAGGGAGAGGAGAAAATGTTTTAAGTCGTCAGCAAGTTGGGAGAGCAGAGAGGAGACAATCCAGAGATTCAAACTCATGGTTGGAAAATGGATGGTTAAGTACGATGGCATTTGGATAGGTTGAAGGCTGGATTTTTGTAAATACCAAGCAACTGCCATAATGTTTTCCCACTATGTGGCTTACAGCATTGTACTGTGTTGGGGACAACAACTAAGGTTCCAGTATGATTCTGGAAAATAACTTGGCAATGAACTGGGACATTTCAACTCTTTAAAGAGTGTATCAAGTTCTTAAGATAGTGCCTGACCCCTAGTAAACTTTCGACAAATGACAGCCATTATGCTGTTATTACTATTTTTAGTTTAGCTACAATTCTGCATATTGGATGTTTTCGGTTTTCATCCCTCTCTTTACCAAGATGCTTCAGCCCCATGAGAACGGCTGTCAGTCAGGTAAGTGAGACCCAGCTTGAGGAGACAGCTGGGAGGGGTGGGAGGGAAGTGGTGGAATAAGACGCAATCTGTATCCTTCCTGAAAATAACTCTCATGGGAGAAAATTACTAATCACTGCCATTTTTCCGCATTTGGTCTTAATTATTCCAGGTGAAGGACACTATAAATGAAATGTTAAGTTCTTAATTTAGAGTATTTGGATTGGGAGGGGAGGTATTCATTTTAGTAGTCACTATTTAAAGAGTTGAAAAGAGCAAATATGTTGATGTTAAAGGAAATAGCTAACTTAGAAGGGTTATGAGACTTTTCTTTTGAATAACCTTGCCCTGTATTTAGAAACTGTTGGGCTCTTGTGGGTTTTATCGGTGTTTGGTGTGTTCTAATATGCGAGAGGAACGAGAGTTAGTAATGCGGATGAACTTCATACTTACATGGACTGTTGCAGTAGACTTCTAATGGTCTCCTACTTCCATTTATTCCCTTCCAATCCATTCTCCACATGGCAGCCTGAGTGGTCCTTATAAAATTAGATGTTGACACTTATCTCATCAAAAGCAAATTTCCATTACACTAGGTAAAATCCCATTCGTTCCTTCGGACTTCAGAGCATGGTCTGGTTGTGTCTTCGGATGCATCTCTCGTCTCCTCTTTGTTCATGAAGCTCCAGCCACGCCACTCCCCTTTGAGCTTGTTCCTGCACCTGCTGTCCCCCTCCCAATGCCTTGTCAAGCTACGCTTGTTACTGTGGCCGGAACCAGTACTCGTTTTGGACGACTGTCTTTTCACCCATCTTGCAGGACAAGGGGTATTAGGATTGGAAGAGAGCGCCATGGCCAGCCTGCCTAATTTTACATCTAAGGAAACCGAGGCCCGGAGAGGTTAGCTGGTGCCCAGCTCCTAGGGATGAGCTAGCTAAGGAACTGGGACTCGCAACGGGACTCCAGTCTCATCTTGCCACGTGCTTTCTGCAGCGCCAACGAAATGGACCCGCTACCTGCTATTCCCACTGTTCTAGACGAACAGAAGCAAGACGAGCAGAGACCAGCTGAAGGGGAAGTGTGGCGGGAGCTTCCGCCCCCCGTATCCTGCCCCTGCTCTTTACGCACTTGCTCACTACGTCATGATGCAGGGAAGCTTCACTTTTGGAGCATCAGCCATGGGGCTGTCTCAAAGCGACAGTCTGGCGGCGTGTCCTAAGATCTCTCGATGAGAATCAAGAGAACATTATTACCAGCCATAGCTAATTTTTTTGGAGTGTAGGTTATGAACCAGCTGTCTATCAACTGTGCCTTTTCCTCCACTGTGACAGTCCTGTGAGGTCAGCACTATGACGATCCCTTTGACACGTGAGAAACCGAGGCCCGAGGTCACCGAGATGGTGCATACCAGAGCGAGGATGTGAGTTCCCCCATGTTGTCACTGAGGTTTCAACGTCACTACTTGTGCCCTGTCAGGAGCTGAAGGGAAGCTGTGGGGAGACTGAGCACACCCCAGACTCCCAATTTCTTCAACAACAGTGGAACAGCGGACACCCCAAACGCAGATGTAAACACAAACATACACCCCGGGATGGTGTATGGACACGTTACCGGTTCTGGCCTCTCTTGCTTTCTTTCCTATTTTTGATGAAAAACGTACTTCAAAAAACAACTAAAGGCCACGTGCGATAATTGATTCACTGTTAGGATTTTTTAGAAGCAAAAACAAAACAGAAAAGAAAACCACAGTTTTAAGAGATTACTAAGACAATTAGGGAAATGTAAATGCAGGTCGTATATTAGATGATACTATTATCTTATATCCATGTTCAATCTCCTGAGCATGTTGGTTGTATTGTCGTGACACCCCAGATCTTAGAAGTTAAAAGAACTTAGGGTCGAAGGGCCACGATATCAAATGTGATCAAGTGTTATCAACTGGTGACTCTAGCTGAAGGGTATACGAGCGTCGGCTTCATTATTCTTTCAATTTTTCTGTACAATTGAAATTTTTTCTTATTGAAAAAACACCCACTTTTTATGGCTATCACAAACGTAACAGAATTTTATTGTAGAGAACTCAGAAACTTTGCGAAGGAAAAACGAAGACTATCAACATATAATCCTGCCACCTAAAGCACCGGTTTTTAAAATTGAAACTTCTCTTCGTGGGTAGAAATAGATATTACATCGTAACCCTGTGACACGCACATTGTGTTTGTGTGAATGTGTGACCCAAACAAAAGTGCACTGCCTTTTACGTTCCCATTTAATTTCTTTAAAAACTGTTTACTTGATTTACAACGCTATGAGGCCCCGGTAGTTTAAAACACAACTGAGAATACGTCGCCGTGAGCTGGTGAGACTGCGTCCCTCTCCGCAGCCTTCCGGCCCCTGGGCTGTTATTCCAGGTCTTCCCGGGCTTCCGATGACAGCTCAGGACAGAAACCAGTCTGCCTTTCAGAATCTTGGGAGACTTTCCTGGCTTTTTGATGCCTAGAGGTGACGTGTCTCCAGGTGGGCTTAGCTGCACTCCAGTGAATCGACTTTCACAAAATTCCACGGAGACTAAGTCCCCCTTTCAGATGACGGGACCTCCCTTCCCCTTCCCTTTCTGCCGACATCGACAAAACAACCCGCATCTCCTGAAAAGGCTGACGGGACCAGCAGGAGAGACCGGAAAACAAGCCAGGAGCAGCCACTCTGTAGTCTAGAGGAATCTGCCCCCACGGATCCAGTCTGGTGAGGTCCAGTGAACTTGGGCTGTCAGAACTTGAAAGCCAAACCAGAGTGTTTCTCATATCTTAGTGCCCTGACACTTCTCAGAGCCATGCCATGTCCTTGAAATATCCAGCATGGGGCTACATGGTAGAACGAGATGACATAAATTCAGCAAATGTGGGGAAGACGACTAATCCCAGCTCTGCATCTCCAACAGCCCAAGTATGGAGGAGGGCAGGCTGCTTTCTTTTATTAAAAAAGTAAATGCGTCTCGTACCTCTCTCTCCCCTTGTGGCAGTCATCTCATTTTATTATAATTACTTTTTTTTTTCCCCCTGCTAATGTGTAGGTTTGGGGAGTGATTTTTCTTTTTCCTTTTCTTTCTTTCTTTTTTTTTTTTTTGGTAAATGTTTTTTACCGCTCTTTTCTATATTCTTAAAACTTAGCACAGAGTCAGTAGTTACTTTTTCTATGAACGAATGAATGAATCTTGGGTGTTGTGACACAGTCTGATGATATATAAGAAACACAGGCCATCGTGGAGCGTCTGAACCACAAGCCAGCAGAACAAATGGGAGAGAAATGCAGACTGCACATTCATGAACTAGAGGCCCTCCAGCGGAGTGCTGGGGACAATTCTTTGCCACTCCACTTGTGAGCCCCCTATGACGTTTGCTTGTCAGTAACAAGATGGACACCAAACTTTCAAAACTAAACACCGGCCATGGTCCCTGACGGTCCAGGCTCTGACACAGTCCTGACCCAGGACACGCTGGGCTGGGCCGCGTGGGGTGAAAGGGTCAACAGGATTTGCACCTGGCCGGAGGCGAGGGTGGAAGTCATGTGCAGAGAGCCAGCAGTGAGACAGTGAGACATGAGGGCAGGTGGCTCCTGCTCGGGCCATGGCGTGGCCAGGACGTAAACAGGTCGGTGGCTTAAGGGGAAGTGGCAATAGAGATGGAGAAAGGACAGACTTCAGATGGAGTTAGTGGCTAACAGGAGGGTGTGAGGAGTTTGGGAAGAAGGAGGCCGTGACCAAGGAGGTTTTGTTCCATCAGGATAAACGCCTGGGGCGCAGGTGGGGGAGGGGAGGGCAGGAATAGTGACCCTGACCGACCCTGACCTTCACTTGAAGTGTGAGGACGTGAGGACAGGAGGCAGCCAGATGGGGCCGCCGCCTTCAAGAGCAGGAGAGGTGAACTTCAGAGAGTTGGGAGGCCTGGGGCAGTCTCAGCACGTACAGGGGACAGGAGGGGACAAAGACTCAGCCAGCTTTCGGCCGGCTCCCAGCACCTTGTCCCCCCATGCTGCGTGTTCGATGAATGTTGGCGGTGGGCTGCAGAAACCACAGATTTGAGGGCTAGGTCACAGACGTCTCGTCGTCCCCATGTTGCGGATGATCGGAGACATTTCGTGTGTTGCTGAAGGTCACAGGCAGTGGTGAGGCCAGTGCTCGCTCGCTGGGCTCCTGGCCCGGCTCGGCTCCTTTCCCTTTAAGCTCACCGCTGCTCTCTTAGGACTCGTGGTCTGGCCTCCGACTCAGAGCCGACTTCCCGTCGCCCTGACTGATGGGCTTGCGAGAAGGCAAGACGGCGCCTCGCAGTTCTCGGTTCCAGTTCTGCTCTTCCACTCGCAAGCTGCGCGGTGAGGGCAAATCGTTTAGCTCTCGAAACCTTGTCATTCGCTCCAGAAATGGGACTGATTGCGCCTTTACGCAGCTGTGTCAGACACGGCCAGCTAGAGTGTAAGCTCCGGGAGGGCAGAGACTGTGGTCTGTTTCGTCCACGGCTCTACGTCCAGCACCAGCGCCCAGAACAGCGCCTGGTGAAGTCAGACAGTTTTTGCTGTGACTGATAAGGCAGCGTTCCACGCTGCAGGCTGCCATTACCACATTTGACCACAAGATGGCGGTAAAGGAAAGCGGGTCCCCATCAAGGCCTTTGCTGCACTGTGGGCTTCTATGGACCTCCAGATGGCTGGTCTCCCTGCATTAGGAAATGGAGGGCTCTTGCTTTTTTTGGAGAGCTGACCTTCCCAAGCTTGTGCCCATACAGTGGCTAATCACGAATCCTCTTTGCCGTGGCTGTTCAGATGTGAAGGCACAAGGGGTTCCATGGGCGCTTTGTGACCGTGGTCTTGTAGAGCTATGTCAGCTGGCACAAAGAAGGGCCTGGGATCTTGTGTCCTACATGGTTCCCACTGGGGCACTGGGGGTGGGGATGAGGAGCCAGGGTGGGGTGTGGGTTAGATGCTAGGATAAGGAATATCTAAGTTTCAGCTCAAATATTTCCTTCTAGGTGACGGCCCCCATTTAATCAGCCCCCCGCTTTCTATCACACGTCTTCAAAACACCGCTATCAGGAGTCACTTTTCGTAATGTCGTCCTTCCGGAAGTCGCTTTCGTGCGTTTGTGGTTCTCCTCTCACTGGGATATCTAGGACGGGCGGTCGTGGTTCTCGTGGTGCCTCTGGGGTCGGAGCCCAGCCTGGCCTCCAGGTAAGTGCTCAGACAACGGATGAGGTGGAACCACCTGTCCCCACTGTGTAGCTCTCACTCTCGCTGGCTGCTCGTGGCATCCTGAACTCTCCCTAGGATGCTGGATCGCGCAGGTCTTAGGCAGTTTGTCTTCCGTCCTGTCCCCCCGGGGTGTGTAAGCTCAACGGGGAAGGAGCAGCCTGTGTCGTCTGGTGCCTGGTCTCTGGTTTCTTACACAGGTTGCCTGGCACCCGAGGTGATCAAAAAAGTTTTGAGGGCTGAACGAGGCACGGGGATGTTAGGGTGCACATGGTAAAAGTCGGATGGGATCAGCCTTCCGTTTTCTTTCCGTTCAGGGCTGTTTCCCAGCCAGGGCAGAGTAGTGGGAACCAGAGCACCCAGCACCCACCTGCACGAGAATCTGACCTCTGAACAGACGTGCTCTCATCCCAGCTCAGGAGCCAAGGGGCATGGGTCGTGGTGGCTTTCTACACGGGACATGGTAACCTCATGGAGGGATGGCTAGTCCCTCTCTACATATATGGGAAACTGAGGCTCGGAATGATTAACTAACTACCCCAGCTTAGAGGAGGTAGAAGCAGCCTTTGAACTCAGGACTCTGCTTCTTCTGCCTGCAGTCGTGGCCTGAGAGGAAGGCAGTAGACAGAATTCTGACCTCTGCTCCGAGTCCTTTCTTGGTTCGTTTCACTGTGTCTCAACCTCGCTCAATCATCTGCAATTTCGGCCTCCAGAGATGATTCAAATCATCTCGTCTCGCAGGCATTTTCATCAAGATCCCTGTACTCCCTGAAATTGGCTTATGCCTGAACCTGAAATAGCCTTCCTCTGCCGCTCGCTCTGTCTCGTCTTTCTGTGCTCTGCACAAGTGCTCTCCAGCTCCCAGCTGTCCTCAGGACTTGCTTCTGCTGCAAAACGCCAGGGCCCTGCCCAGGCTTTCCTGTTCCCCGCCGATCCTCCAGCCCCCTCCCCTCCAGAAGCTTAGCCTTGGGTGAAAAGCCTGGCCTCCTTTCCCTCACTGCGGATTTGAAGCTAATGGCATTTTTTTTTCCGCCGGCTCTGGAGATGCGCCAAGCGGCCCCCATGCTGCTCTCGGCGGCCTCCCTGCTCAGCCCTCACCGCAGCAGACGGAGAAAATAAATTAAAATGAGGCGAGCTGAGAGTGAATCTAATGAGCAGGAGAAAGGCTGGAATCCGAGTCTGAGGCTTGAGCTTAAATGCGGCCGTGGGATCTTTAGGCAGCGAAGAAAATTAACACTGAGCAAAGCAGAGGGTAGCAGAGCCAGAGACCCTGGGTTCCCGCGGGGGGCCGTGTTGGACACCCAAGATTTTACTTACAGGGGGCGCTGGCCCTCAGTCCTGAAGGAGGCCCGAGCGAGGCCGCCAGCCTGCTGCAGGGGGCGGGGCTTCGGCGCTCCTTTGCCGCCGCCCCTTCCTCTTGTCCAGGACGCCCCCTTGAAGTCTCTTGGAATCTGTTTGTCACTGGTACCGCTGGAAGACTGTGGTGGATGTCGGGGACCTCTCTGCCCCTCCGGCCTGTCTTCCTCCAGCTCTCCTGGTCCCCGTGACAAAACGAGGGTTGCCAAGGAGGCCGGCGTTCAGGCCAGTTGCGAGGTGACGACTGGCTGGTCGGCAGGGTGACCGTGCCACAGTGCGGTGGCCCCTTCTCCGCTCCTCCCTCAGACTTTTTATTCCTATGTGGCAGAATTGGTAAACCGAGTCAGGACCCTCCCCTTTCCTCCTTCCGCCTCGAGATCTCAGTGTCCAGTGGGGGAGCTGGATGGAGCAGGACTGCCCTGGGGGGCTGGTTGTCGGTTGTCGCCTTGGCACCAATGTCCCCCTCTTCTGAGGTCTCCTCTGCAGCACAGAGCTGCTCCCCAGAATCCCCTTCCCCTGGTAGTTTTGGGGTTGAGAATTCCAAGGTGCAGGCTGTTGGAGGGATTTGGGGTCTGTTGAAGGAAAATCATATGACCACTAGGTGGCGGTAGCGCACACAAGCGATGTTTGGGCAACTCGTTGGTAGGTTTGAGATCTAGCTCCCCAACTAGTTCCCCTGGGCTCCAAAGCCCATGCCCTTAACAGCTAGCTCAGGCGGCCGGCCGCTAGCTCAGGCAGGCAGACTTCAAACCAGACAGCTACTGTGGGAGGAGAAACCAGCCTCCTCCTTGCAGAATCTTAATCAGGGATAACTGTGTGTGTGTGTGTGCACATGTGTGTGTGCGTGTGCGTGTGTGTGCGTGTGTGTGGAGGTGAGGACTCAAGAGCAGGAGGAGGAAGAAGTGGATCTCAGGTCCTCAGGCCTCCGTCCTTGGAGCCATCCTGGCCTCTTCTCGTCCATACATCCGGTCCATCACCAAATATTGGGAGCTCAGTGTTCATAGATCCAGTTTCATCCAAAATCTGACCGCTTCCTGCCACCCGCACGACTACCGGCCTGGGCCCAGAGCAGTCACCGCTCACTGGGTTATCGCGCCGGCCTCTCGACTGCTCTCTCCGCTCCCGCCCTTGCCTCCTAGTCAGAACGCGGCAGACACGTGGTTGCTGCAAAAACGTAAACTTAAACCCGTGGCCCCACTGTCCCCAAGGCTTCAGAGGTTGCCTGTGTCATTCAGAGGAAACCCCTCAGTGCCAGGGGACGCCCAAGTGCTAGAGGATGTGGTGAAGCGAGCCAGTCTCTTTGGGGCCTGGCTGCTGAGGGATATGTTTCAGATCTCAGCATTTGCCCAGCTCCCCCTTTCCACCCATGCCTTTTGGAAAAACGATTTAACAGTCCCCAATACAGGTCATTGGAACAAAAGAGATTTATTACTTTTAACCGAGAAGACATGTACGTCAGCAGGACCTTGATAAGTGCTGGGGGGGAGCGGGGGACGAGTCCCGGCTTGTGGTATCTCCTATAGACAGTCGGGGTGTCCCTTGTTCTGCCTGCATACTCATCAGAGGCCACCCTGCTGCCCAAGGGTGCCCCTAAGGGAGGACCTCTCTCAGAGGCTGGCACCCAAGGGAAGACGTCCCGAAGGTCCATAACTTGGGTGACTTCAGTGGCCTTTGTTTGGGTTGGTTTCCTTTGCCAGGTTCTTTTTTAATGCGAGGCATGGCCCCGCGGTAGCTTGTGGGTTCTCAGTTCTTCAGACAGCAGGAGAGTGTCGGGTACAGTGTAATGAGGTGAACGTTGGTCATACCTCTGCTGGGGTCAGCGTTCTCGCCCTGAAGGGAACCTGTCTTCGTTTGGGGAAATACCTTGTTCATAGCCTCGGAGGCGCAGGTGAGATGTTGCACAAAGTTCCCATGCATACGGCAGGCCTTACGGAAGTGGCGAGATGGAGCTCGAGCGAACAAACAGAAAATGCTTCGTCAGGGTCGGCTCCCGGCCCCTCTCTGAGCTCACCGCATACCAAGCTCAGTCTCCTTGTCCACCCCGGTGACAGCCACCTGTGGCTCCCCCCAGGCCTCCCCTCCCGCGGTCGCTGGTCTGGAAGGCTCTGGCTTGTTTCTGTCCTTCCTTCCTGCAAGTTTCGGCTTAAAGGGCACCTTCCCTGGAGCCCCTCCCCACCCAGCCTGGAGAAATAGCATCGCTCTGGCTGCGGGAGGCCCCTGCGGAGCAGGCGGAGCAGGTGGGGGCCCAGTAACCCTCGGCGGAATGCATGGAGAAAAGCTTACGCTCCTTGGTGGGAGAAAACGAGAGGAAGAGGAATTCGATTTTGTGATTGAAAAAGAAGAACAGAGGGGCAGAAAAGGCAGAGTAGGGAGCAGGCAGGATGAGAGGCGAGGCTGGGGGAGACAGGCGTGCGCTTGGAGGGGGGTGCCCCTTAGGAAGGGAGACGCCCGCCATTGACTGCGCCCGGCCAGGCTCTCCTCCGGTTCCTACGGTACGCACGGGTGCTCTGGGCAAGTTGTGAGCATGTGTGTGTGGGGGGGGAGTGTGTGTGTGTGTGCATGTGTGTGTGTGTGTGTTTGGTAGTATGTGTGCATATGTGTGGTAGTGTGTGTGGTAGTGCGTGTGTGCATGTGTGTGAGTGTGTGTGTGGTAGTGAGTATGTGTGCATATGTGTGGTAGTGTGTGTGGTAGTGTGTGTGTGCATGTGTGTGTATGAGAGTGTGTGTGTGTGGTAGTGTGTGTGGTAGTGTGTGTGCATGTGTGTGTGTGAGAGTGAGTGTGTGAGAGTGTGTATGTGGGAGTGTGTGCGTGCGTGGGGGGATGTGTGTGTGGGAGTGAGTGTGTGCATGTGTGTGTATGAGAGTGTGTGTGTGTGAGAGTGTGAGTGTGTGAGAGTGTGTATGTGGGAGTGTGTGTGCGCGTGGGGGGACGTGTGTGTGGTAGTGTGTGTGTGCATGTGTGTGTGTGAGAGTGTGTGTGTGTGAGAGTGTGAGTGTGTGAGAGTGTGTATGTGGGAGTGTGTGCGCGCGTGGGGGGACGTGTGTGGGAGTGAGTGTGTGTGAGCATATGTGGGGGGGTGTGTATTTGTGCATGTGTGGATGGAGAGGGCTGAGTTTCGTGGGGGGGTCCCAGCAGGGTGGAGCCATCACAGGGTGTGCACTGGAAGCCAGAAGCGCGTTATGACGAGGCACGTGGGCTGGCAGACATCGTGGGGCCTCCGTGGGGCTTCCAGGCAACCTCAGGCCCCCAGGACAGGAAGACCTAAGTGACCTCCTGGCTGTAGGGTGAGCTTATTTACGATGAGCACGGGAGAAGAGGTCAGGGCGCCCCGTGCCGTCGAAGGGCGTCCGAGAGGGCCGGGCTTCTCTGCGTGCGCCCCCAGCTCTACTCCTGGCTGATGAATCTTGGCCAAACGTCCTCCCTTCTTGGGCCTTAGTTTTCTTAGACGTGTAAAATCAAGACTACATGTGGCCTTTCGGCTCCTTTTAGCTTTTAACACTCTGTTTTTAGATAAAATTTTTAAAAAATCTATTTTGGTTTTTCTAAGCCTCAGTTTGCTGGAGGGATAATAATATGTCTCCGAGAGTTGTCACGGAGATCTGAAACCGTGTCGGGAAAGGGACCGTGCAAAGCATAAAGCGCACTGAAAATGTCCCTCCTCGCTGTCACTGTTGTTATGATAATGTTGAGACAGGGTCAGTGCATTAAGAAAAGACTATGTTTGAAATTATTTCCAGAGACTGACTGCCATCGAGTCACGTGGTTTTTGGTCGGGTAGAGACAGGTGCCTGAGCCCACTCGAAGGCTCACCCGAAGAACGATGGTACGAAGGTCCCGCGGGAGGGAGGGACGGTGGGGGACGTGCATGCGGCTGGTACACAACTAATAATTCAAGCAGGCACGGGGCGTCATTGTGCAGGGTGCCCCGCCCCCCTGCCCCCGGAACGCATCAATAAAATATGGGGGTCAGTTGTTTGGAGCTCCCGGCTGACCTGAGAGCAGTGTCCTCCCACGGAAACGCCGGTTGGCACCAGAGCCAGAGTGTCAGGATAAAGACAGGACAAAAAGATGTGGGTCTGGAATAAACACTTCCGGCGCCCCTTCCCTGACAGCACCTGAAAGGGCGGGCTTGAAATCTGGGTCAGCAGCAGTCAACGTGGCCCCGGGAGAGGGCGTCAGGTACCGAGTCAGGCCAGCGGCCCTCCGTGAGACGTCCACCTCCAGCCCCGGAGTGGCCCAGCCTCTCCGACTCAGGGTCGCCTGTCCAGGGTCCAGCGACAGCTTCGGCAGCGCTTCCGGTAAACCCACGTGCTTTCCTTCTGCTTCTTTATCATTTTTTTTCATTATTAAAGCAACACATGCTTCTTACAGAAAGTTTTGCAAATATAGATAAGTAAACATGATTTCCAGACGAAGAAAAATTGCAGTGTCCACCATGTTGAGGAGGTCTCCGTGTTTGATGATAATCACAGGAAGCGGAGGGCCACGCTGCTGATTAGAGGCGGAGTTGCTGTCGCCCTCACAGCAGCCTCGTGAGGTGCTGTGGGCTGACGACCCCGTAGCTACGCTCCAAATTCCAAAGGCTCTAAAAGCTGAAATTTATTTTATAACTAATTTGGGGGCGAAACATGACCCGAAATGAATCCGATTTATAGAGTTTAGTTTTGCTACTTCCTGTGAATATTCATGAATCGTTACAAGATTATCAACGGGTTAATTATTGTGCGCCGCCTCAAGAATTCTGGGTATATAGTCTGTTTACCATATATCTCGAATCTGAAAACTTCGAAATTTCAAATCACAACGGCTTCTGTGGCAGATGAAGAATCTGAGGGACACAGTGGCAGAGAGCAGATTCAAGCATCTCAAGAAACTGCCCTCATAACTCTCAGCCTGATTCGTCCAAACTTTTCCGTACTGCAGTGCACAGGAGTTGTCTGTCACCCCTTCCCTGACTGGGGAGGAGGATGAGGCTGTCAGGGACCATGGCAGGTGGCCCCGGGCTGTCCCGATGGCCGCGAGTCTGGAGTTCCGTGGCTGTTCGCCCACGTGCACAGCCTGCAGCCCCCAAGCGGGAGCCTGCTCGGACTCTCGGCTGTTACCCTACCCAGCACAGGCCTGGCGGTGCTGAGTAAGGGCAGGCTCTCAAACCAGACCGTCTGGGGTCCAGGCCTGGCGCCGCTGTTTGCTGGTGGCGAGGCCTCGCCAGGTGAGTCCCTTGAGCTCTCAGGCCCCTCTCCTGTAAAGCAGGGGCGAAAACACAGCACCCACTTCCGACTGGGAGCAACTACACTCCCAGAGCCCCACAGGGAGCTGCGGTGGAGCTATGGGGGGCGGGGCCGGGCTCAGAGTGGCCTCCCGGTCTGTCTTCTAAGAGGGGCCCTGCTCATCTCAGTGGAAACGGTGGGTCGCCTCTGCAGGCTGAGAGACGTGGGGTGGCGACCCGGACCGGCGGCCGGGACATGTCGGCATCAGGCCGAGAGTCCAAGCCAGCCCTTGCTCCATGCTCTTGTTGCCTTTCATGGCTTCGGGCGCGTTCCTCCTGCTGGAGTTTACGC
The DNA here is from genome assembly GCF_000325575.1 of Pteropus alecto. Classification (NCBI taxonomy): domain Eukaryota; kingdom Metazoa; phylum Chordata; class Mammalia; order Chiroptera; family Pteropodidae; genus Pteropus; species Pteropus alecto. Next base: position 611,881 of record NW_006436294.1, read on the forward strand.
CCCACGGTTCCACGAGCAAACCTAAAATCTGAGAGGCGGAGTTCAGAGGGAGAAGGCGAGCTGGGAGTCCTTTTGGCCTTTGAGATGGAAAGACAGCACACTCACTGGTGCAATGAGAGAGCTCCTCACCAAGGCCTCTGGGCCGGCCTAGGGCGGGGGTCAGGGTTTCGGGGTGCGCCTCCTGGAGCAGAGGCCAGAGGCCCACCTGGTGGGGTTCTCGATGGTCCATGGAGATTCTCGGCACCATCGTGCCCCTGCTCCTCTGTCTGATGGAGCCCGGAATGGGGCCACACGTCCCAGAGTCGGGATGGGGTGTCCGTCACCTCCATCTGTTCCACCTCAAGCTCGACATCACTGAGTCAATGGCAGCTCCGCCATCACCCCGAAACTGGCAGCACCCACGGGCCAGGGTCTGGCCCAGTATCTTACCTCAGTCTCTGCCCAGTCATCTTTCCAGAACCACATTTTGCTTCTGGTCCAGGGGCTTTGACCTGAGTCCTAGCTCAGGGTGATGGGACAACGTCTTGTTGCTGGGAGCCTCCCTTCCTGGGGCTGGACCCCTTCTCCCGGGGCTTGTCTGCTTACGGCGCCTCAGACAAACACCGCCGTAGATTCCAGGCGGGCCCTGCGCCCTGGGGTAGACCAAAGCTTGATGGCCACGGCAGGTTTCTCCGCCTTTCGGATCCGTGCCTTCCAAGGCTGACTGTCTTTTCCGAGGCTCTTCTCAGGGCCTGTGTGCCGGTCCCCGACCTACCTGAACCCAGCCTCCTGCCTTTATCCTGTAGTCCCCAGTCTCAGCGTGTGCTGGACTGAATAAGCCGTGGGGCTGTCCCGAACGGGGATTCTCTGAGTCTGAAGAGAACACTCGCTGGCACTAGTAGGGGACTAGAATTTCAGAGGCTGGTTACACATCCCCTGCGCACCCCGCCTGGACCGCCTGCGTCACATACCCGCTGGCACTGGTAGGGGACGTAGAATTTCGGAGGCTGGTTACACATCCTCTCCCCACCCCGCCTGGACCGCCTGCGTCACATGTCCTCTGCACACCCCGCCTGGACCGCTTGCATTTCTTCAATATGCGCACAGTTTCAGTGTCCGCCCAAAACTCGATTCCTTCTCGACCCTGTGCACCCTGCCTGGACCGCCTGCGTCACACGTCCTCTCCCCACCCCGCCTGGACCGCCTGCATTTCTTCAATATGTGCAGTTTCAGTGTCCGCCCAAAACTCGATTCCTTCTCTGTGTCTCGTGCCTCTCTCGAGAAGATGGTTTCTTTCTCACATGGGTTTGGTGGGGGATGGGGGGGGTATGTCTCACCTGAGACAAACACCTCAGGTATAGGTGTTTCCTTGAGAGCAAATCTGTTGTGGATTCACTACTCGGAGCTAAGTATCTTTCAAACAAGCTGTTATCAAGAGTCGAGAATCTAGAAAATCATTGGGATCTCATACTTCTCTTTCCATTTCTTAAACCTCATATGTTCCTCCAACACAGAACTTACTAGAATAGCTTAGCGTTTGCGAACATGGACTTTGAGCTTGGACAGGTGCAGAAGAGGCAACACTTCCCGCTCCATTTCATTTTTCTCTTAGCAGTGGACGCAGGAAGCATCCACTCCCTAACTTCCTCTGCAGCGAGGTGGGCCTGCGACTGGATTCTGGCTGAGGACAGAGCAATAATGGACGTGACTTCTAGGACTGGTGCCTCAGGCCTTCTGATGATCCTTCCTCCTGCCCCTCTCTTCTCTTCAGCTGGGCTGGGTACAGAGGATCCAGCAGCGGACTCGCAGTCCTACACAGAAGGAGGTTAAGTCCCCAGATGATTGCACGGAAGGCTCCCTGCCACACATCCAATTCAGTGTGATTGGTAAGTGAATCTCTCCTTGTGTTTCAGCCACTAAGAGTGGGATCTGTTTGTTAGAGCAGCAGCTTTTATTGACCAATATAGTTTTGACCTTAGTTCCATAACCGACTCTATGATGTTGGGATAACCCTTCAATCTTCTGAGCTTTCTCACCTGTATGAGACTTTCCTAGTTGTTGTTGTGGTCTTAAGAAAACACAGAATTCCAGGAAACGTAGCTGCCTACACCAGCTTCCCGCCCGGTGACTTTCTAACTGTTCCTGCAACACATCGGGTGGGCTGGTCCCACTTCAGGGCCTCTGCACTTGCTGATTCTTCTGCTTGGGTCGCTTCTCCCAGGTCCTCTGGGTCACCTCTTTGTCACCATTGAGGGCTACGCTGCAGCATCATGGGTCCCAGAAGCCTTTCCTGGTTCTTCCAGTTTAATCAGCACCCTGACCTCCGATCCTTCATCCCAATTGTCCTGCTTAATTTCTTTATTGCATCTACCCCTATCTGAAAGTAGACTATGCATGCATTGGTTTATAGGAATATTACCCATCAAGCCCCCATCCTGAACGTTAACTCTGTGATTAACTCTAGGGTTTCTCCGGAGCCTCGGACGACTCAGGCGCATTGCAGGTGCCGCTCGGCACGACCTGGCTGGGTGAACGTACAAGGTACTGCGGGGGTTACATGAGGTCACTACGGAAAGCGTTTGGCGTTGAGCCCGGCGCATGATGAGCACTCGATAAATGACAGTTGCTTTGATCCTCCCATTGCATCGAGTCTCTGTTTACATGTCCTACTTTCACACTCAAGGTTAAGGAGTAGGTCAGATTTTCGCTCCCCAATGAACCTTGCACGTAAGAGGTGATCAATATGTGTTTGCGACCAAAGAGAAACTCAAATCATGTCTTCGATCTAGTGCATCCAAAGACTAATGAAACCATCCTTGTTCTAAAAAAAATTAAACCTTTTTATTAGTATATTTATTTTATATATAAAAGAAATACAAAAAAGGAAACACAAAGAAAACGCTCTTATGGCAAATCGGACTTGTCGGTGCCCTCGGCCTGGGCGCCGGGCTCCGGCCCGCTGGGGGTGAGCAAAGTCCGCCGGTTGTAGTGGCTCTTGATGATCCCCGTGGCGTTGTTCTCGCTGAGCAGCTGCTTCTGCCTTTGCCTGTTGAGGGACTGGACGAGGCCCAGGACGACGGCGGCCAAGGAGTACTGCCCGGGCACCCTTCTCGGGGGCAAGATGAACGGGTTGGGCTGGACTCTGCCCAGGAGAAAGTATGTTTTGATCTTGCCTTCCTGCTCGCTGATGCCCTTCACGTAGATCTCCCCTCGGTAGTCAAAGGCAAAGCCCTGGTCCTTCAGGATGACGTAGGTCTCCTCTGGGACTTGGATCCTGCCGCTGACCCCTGTGCTGTCCATCCGACTGGCCAGGTTCACGGTTTTGCCCCAAATGTCGTACTGCGGTTTCTTAGCGCCGATGACGCCAGCCACCACGGAGCCGTGGCTGATGCCTGTGGGTGAACCAAAGGAGCAACAGGTGAGTGGCGAGGGGCGTCTCCTGCCTGCGCAGTGACCGTCAGAGGTGTGGTCTCTGTGGGTAAGCCACAGGGTCCCCCCCGCCTCCATCGCTTATCAGATACGTGACCTGGGACCTCGTTTTCCCCACCTGTAAAGTGGAAATAGTGAAAGGAAGAGGAAATCGCTTATTTTATCTCATTTCACCTTCCTTTCATCATGGTACCTGATGACCAGTGAGCCGAGTGCTCGAGAGAGAACAGTCGTTACTCCCACACGGATGCGGACTCATCTCAGCCCCCCGGACGGACACAGCGTTGGACAGAGCGCTGGACCAGGAGTCAGGAGGCTGAGGCCTCCTCCCGCCTCCGTGGTTCCAGGACGCCGAGAGCCTGGGCCCACCTGTCCTCTTCTGGTTTAGTCCCAGTCCTGAGCATCATTGCCTCGGGCCACAATGGCAGCCCCCCAATGGGCCTCCCTGTCCCCCGTGTCCTCCTGCAGCCCGTCGTCTACACTGCTGCTGGAGCGGCGGGGCCTCTGATGCACATCTGATCAAGTCACAAGCCACCTCGACACCTGCCACGGCTCCTCTTGCCCACGGCACGAAGCCCGTGCTCCTTGGCCACAGTCCAGGGCTCCCCGGGTCTGGCTCCATCCTAACTAGCAGCCTCACTTGTCATCGCTCTGTCCCTCACCCTTGCAGTGCCGCTCCCCGCTGAGTGGTCATCTCTGCCTTTCTCTTGGCTTGGACTATTATTTCCTCCCATCCCCATAGTTGATTTGGCAAATGCTCTCTCAGACAGTCCTCATGCCTCCTCCCTTATGAAGCACAGACTCCCCTTCTAGGAACGAAAGCATTTCAACGAACGTGTTAGGGGCCACGCACGTCTCTCTCGAATAGAATTTCTCACCCTCTCCACAAACACTGACCGGGCACCTGCTGTGTGCCAGTGCTGTTCCGGGCACTGGGGAGCGCTAGGAACCAATAAAAGTGTAATATCAATGAACGATAAAGGCTCTGCAGAAAAACAAATCAGGTTAAAGGGATGGAGAACGATGGGATGGGGTGCGTTCTGCAGCGGAGCCGTTAGGAAGGCCTTTCTCAGCAAAGACCTAAAGAAAAGTGAGGGCACAGGCGGTGCAGATATCTGGGTGAGGTCGTTCTAGGCAGCGGGAATAGCGAGATGCTCCCCACCCACGTGTGCGTGTGTAAGATATAACTGACCGAAGTCTGAGAAACAGACCTCGCAGAACGCGTCGGAAGCGCGAGGCTGGCTGACTCTTCAAACTCCGCAGAGGCCTTTTACAGCCAGTGTCCCATTCGCTTCTCGCGTTATCACTGTGAGGTAGGTAGGTGAGCGAGGGAACTGGCACTCGGGGGTTTCAACGGCCTGCCCAAAGTCACAGAGCTGGTGACAGCAGACCCTCGACACACATGCCCGATCCAGTCGGGCAAATAGTTTTCTGACCCCTGAAGCAGGCCAGCAGTGTGACGCATCACCCTGCGGGCTGGTCCTGACCCCAGCAGTGTCCTGACTTTACCCTTGTTCTCGGGTTAGAGCCCTGCTTTGTATTCCTGGTTCGGACGTGTACTCGGTGATTTCAGGAAGCGCACATATAGTCGATGTGAGATGCGGGAACAGGCCCTGAATCCCGCCTCCATAGATCAAAAACGTAACATAGAACCG
>NW_006436294.1:617288-645592 GCF_000325575.1 Pteropus alecto
GTGGTGTTCCTTAGATCTGACAAGTCAGATTTTGGTATTTCTCGGCCTTTTATTTTTTCCTCTCTAAAGATGCTAAGGGAGAACCAAATTAAATAAAGTGGCACACTGGCCAGAGGATATTTAAACTCTGAGGACTGCAGCAAAAGTTGCTTTAGATTGTCCCCTGGCGGCCAGAATGTCACCGGTCTCAGTCAGGAAACCCTGGAGCTGCTGCCGGGGTGGCCTTTTGGCTGTGTGATCTTGGGCTAGTTACTCCGCTTCTCTGGGCCTAGCTGCACCTGCCTAGGACCCGAGGATGCAGTCTGGAGCAGGGGCCTCCAGACTGTGCTAGGAGGGCCTCGAGGCTCAGCAGAGATGCCGAAGGAATTGGCAAGTCGAGCAAATCCTACAGGAAACTATCCACGTTGATATGACTCATTGTGTTGTCACCTTGCACAAGGTGTCTCTAACTTCAGAGGAAGGGTGAGCTGGGTGGCTGGGTGGCTGGCGGGCTGGGTGGCTGGGCGGCTGGGCACTATCTGACATCCTCAGGAGCAGAATCCTGCTTTCGCCTTACAGCATCGTCCAGGAGGACGGGAGAGCAACACGCTGACTGCCAGCCTTGGGTGACACAGAAGTCAGAATGAAATGACGAGGAGTCAGCTCCCTCCCTAAGCGGGGCCTTGCGTGGTGGGACACTGGACAAGCAGGTGGAGACAGGTGGCTGTGGTCTAGTGTTTGCTTTGTACTTCTGCACACGGCCAGTGTCCTTCCCTGACTTCCTGCATCTTGAGTGAGAGGAAGCCAGAGAGGCCTGAGCTGGCCCTGGCCCTGGCCCTGTCCCTGGCAAGGTCTGTGGAAGCCAGCTGCATTTTGTAGGAGAACGCTTCCCTGGTTTGGTGCCCTGGGCTCGGGAGGGCTGAGGGTGCGAGGCCAGCCAGCTCCGAGGGGACTCCCCCCCCACACCCGCCGCCACCCTGCCAGCTGCCACTCACCGATCCGGAGTTCGAAGTTGTTGAACGAATGCCTGTTGATCTCTTGGATGCTCTCGGTCAGAGCGAGAGAGAAGTCGGCCAGGGCACACAGGTGTCCCCACTTATCTTCACATCGCTGCGGCAGGTGGGAGAGGGGAAGTCATTCGCTGTGGCTGCTGCCAACACTCGCTTGGTGGGAGGAGGGGGGGCCTGCTCTATGTCCAGACCCCACCCACACTTCCCTCAGAAGGAACTGACCAGGTGTGTGAGCCCACGCATGCCCGAGTCACCAGTGTCAGGCACACAGGCAACGGGACGTTTCTTCGGAGAGTAGATGCGGGTGGCTTGTCAAAGCCCTTTCTCCACACCTGCCCTCGTCTATGCGGGTCGATGTGTCCTGAATTCCTGAGTGTGTGTGTGTGTGTGTGTGTGTGTACGTCCTGAATTCCTGAGTGTGCTCACGGGTGTGTGTGTGTGCGTGTGTGTGTGTGTGTGTGTGTGCGTGTGTGCGTGTGCGTGCGCGTGTGCTCACAGTGTCTAAGGAAGGTCTCACACATACATTTGCTCACAAAACGCCTGGGCGCAGCGTGGAGCAGCCTCCGCCCCTCCAAACCTCGGCTTCCTCACCCGTTGCCTGTAAAATGGGGACGAGCATGCCGCCCTGCCAGCCTCGGGGGGACTGAACGAGGCTGTGTGTGACAGAACTCAGTGCCCTGTGGGGCAGAGCCTGGCAAAGAGCTCCAGTAAAGGGCCAGACTGCGACTATTGCCGGCTTCGTGGGACCCGTGGCTTTTGTCACCACTAGTGAGCACAGTTATTACAGCTCTGACAGGACCGCAGACGAAGTAGGAATGAGTGGGTGTGGCTGTTTCCACTATAATTTGATTTATGTAAACGGGTGTTGGCTAGAGTTGGCCGCAGGCCGTCCCCTGTGGCCCCCTGCTACAGAGTGCCAGGCGCACATACCCAAGTACTAGTGTGGGGTTCCTGCCAGGTAGTTCATCCTATGACAGTTCTAGGTTTTTTTAGTTGGAAAGGAAACAAAGGCAGGATGAGAAAAAGCATGAGGATTCCTTCCCCCCGGTAACTCAGACGCATATTCACGTAACACCGATTGAGGACCTACTAGGTGCAAGGCTTAGTGTGCGGAGCACAGCATCAGCTCAGCGGACTCACCCACCAACCCCGGAAGGTAGATGATGGTGACCCCACTTAACATCAGTGCCTGGCACACGCTCGGTGCTCAAAAGAGCAGGAGCCGTTATGATTATTGCCTGTGACTTGCAGGGGAGAAAACAAAGGGAGAATAAGAAAATGGCTTATTCGGGGTCTCGTAACACCCACAACTAAACCGCGATCGGGGGACTTCTGGGCCCTGGTTTTGTTCGTCTGGTGAACAGTGAGGTTCGGCACGGGGCCCAGTAGTGCCTCGGTCACGGAGAAGCATCGCTTCCTCCAGCAGACACTGCTCGCCCCAGGAGGCAGACACATCCCACAGACAGGACATCCGGTGGCCTCACTGCCTTCAGCGATGTGCCCATAGGGGGGCCCCAGCCCTAGGCTGAGTTCAAAGAGTTCCTTCCTTTACCTGTTTTTCAGGTGACAGGCCTGACACGGCCATGTAGGTGCTGCCGATGGTCTTGATCTTCTCAATGTCTTGAAACCGGTCTTCGCCGAGCAGCTGAAAGAAATCCAGGCAATGGCGTTAGTCCTGAGTGTCCCTCCAGCAGCCCGGGGCTCCAGAAAGCAGGCCCCGGCTCACCGCGACGATGACCTCTGAGCGGGTCCGCATCCCGGAGGTAGCTACCGTTCTCGCTGAAAATCAAGCATGCGGAGAGTCGACGTGTATTTACCGAGCACCGGCTGAGTGCCGGGCACCAAGATGGGCGTAACCTGGGTCTGTTTCTATGAATCCTTGAAATAAACACAGGTGCCTTGCCAGTTAACAGAAGAAATCATAAATGTGCCCCAAATCTTTTTTGGCTTTGCTTTACACAGGTATTTGGAATCTGGTCTCAGCCACCGCCAGCTTATACCCGGTCACTATACTGCAGCCCCCTAGCTGCCCCTGCCCTATAGCATGTGCCCAGTGTGGCAGCCAGAGGGACCCCATTTAAACGTCAGTCGAGCCACGTCCCGGCTCTGTGCAAAACCCTCCTGCGGCTTCCCGCCCCACCAGAGTCAAGGCCAGAGTCGTCACTGCGACCTGCCGTCCTGCCACGCTCTGTCCCCTTCACTCACTCTGCTTCAGCTGCACTGACCTCCTTGCTGACCCTAATGAGCCAGGCCTGCTCCTGCCTCAGGACCTTGGCACGTGCCGTTCCCCCGCATGGGGTCGCCTTCCCTCAGGGGGAGACTATATGGCTCATTCCTCACCTCCTTCTTGCCTGAAATGCCACTCCAATGGCGTCTTGCTGACCGTCCCACCCCTGGGGCCACCTACGCTGTTAGATAAGGCAAGAGGAAATCAGCGAAGGAGATGGTGGAGAGGAGCCAGGGGAGCAGAAATAAAGCCACCAGGGCAGACGTCCAGTGGGGAGAGAGGTGTCCCCAGGTGAGTCACCCAGGCCAGATGCTGTCAGGGTCCAGCTGAACTCTCTCCCTTGAGATCTCACCGTATCTCGTGGCTTTCAACACAATCTCTGTGGTGAAGACTCTCACGTGCGTGTCTTCCTTGACCTTCGGACTCGGACGCACTGGCGCAAAGTGACATCCTCTTCACGGGTCCAGCAGGCGTCTCCAGGTGCCATTCGCACACCTGCGCCCGGTCCTTCCGCCCACCCACTGTCTTCATTAACGGGGCTCCATTTTTCCCGTTGTTCTGGATAAAAACTTCACAACCCACATCTAATCTGTCAGAAGCTCCTTAGCTCCACCTTCAAAAACATCCAGATCCTGTCTCTGTCCCACGACCTTCACGGCACAGGTCACACCCCTGTGAAGCTGGCCCTGTGCGCAGGAGCCAAGTTCAAAACTCAAACCTCCTGCTCCCGGGTCTGAATTCCGGCATCTTATCTCCCTTTGTTGGCAGGTGTTTGGATGCAACTTCTAGTTCTCCAACTCTTTGCCTCCCTTTAAGACTGTACTATCCTTAGGGGCTCACGCCTTGGGGAGAGGGGGCGAGCAGACAGATGGACCAGACGGAGAAGATGCGGAGGTCCATAGACGATATTGCTCCACACACCCTCTCAACACTAAGCAGGAGCTAAGAAAACTCGGAAAATTCCAGCCTGAGAGAAACTCTTCTGGGAAACAGGAAAAATGTGGCAGGTGCTTCTGCGATTTGTTGTGCGTGTGTGCACCTTGATTCACAGCCGAGGCAGCCTTTGTCCACGACTCTGGTTTCTTGAGCTAAAGGGAAGCCACTGCTCTGTCCTGGCCGAGAGTCTGCACCTGCGCCCAGGGCAGGGCACGCCCCAGCCTGGGATCACGTCTGACACCTCCAGCCAGGCTGGTTTCTGAGCGGCCCTTTGGCTGTTAATATTTTAGCTCAGAGATCTTGGCGAGCCTCCGGGTGCCCACCTCCCTCCCTCCGCCTCGTTGCAGCTCCATTTCCCCAGCTTCCTGTAGGGAGGGGCTCTTCCCTCCTCCCTCCTGGCAGAACTGCTTGGCCGAGGGCCAATTTCAGGCCCAGGCAAAGCCGATCAGGAGGCAGCAAGAGTCTTGGTTATTTCATTTAATATCCGTGCAGCAAATTTATCTCCCATCCAGCTGAAAGCATCTGGGGCACGATGGGCTCCCGATCGGCCCCTTTATTCATTCAGCAGTCTGCAGGGAGCGGTGAGAGAACTCTTCTGCCTTCTCTGGGGCAGGGGCTGTGGGACGACGGTCTGACAGCAAGTATAGCAAAGCCAGCCTGAAAACGTGAGCTCTGCGTAACGATCCGGTTTCCTCCGAGCCACGACGGAATTTCGCGTGCTCTCGGGTTCCAGTGGTAACTGTGTCAGCAAGGAGAGCAGCATCGCTATCGATGTGAGCACCAGGGCTTCTGGCTCACAGAGCCTGGCCAGGGCGGAATCCAGAGACAGAGGGCCCGTCCGGGCCACCCGAGGACAGCTGACGGTGCCTGGGCTTGGCAAGCCGGGGGCTGCTGTCTCCTTGTCGACAACATTCTCCTCCCTCTTCCCCTTCCTCTGCCCTCTCTCTTCTCCTTCATCTTCTCCTTCTCCTCCCCCTCCTCCTCCTTCTCCTCCAACAGGGGGTTCTAAAGATGACAGCCTCCTGACGGCTCTTCAGCCTCTCCAACTGCCCTCTGCAAACACCCATCTCGACCACCAGGGGCGCTGTCCTCCGTATCTGTATTTTGGAAGACCACGGGGTTTTTTCAGTTTGGGGCGCCAAGGTGCATGTTTCGTCCCATTTCATTTATCACAATTTAAAAACGTGTGGGTGAGCGCTTCCGGGAGATGGAGTGCTGTAGGGTTTAAAATAAAACAGAGCCTGATGTCCCAACCTTTAGTCAGATGATTTTTAGAAGAGCTATTTTTACTTTCTCATCTGGAAGTATTTCTGGACTGTGCTAGTCCATCTTCACCGTAGTATTTGCCAGCTGGTTCATGTCTCCCGTTTCATAATTAATGCGGCAGCTGCTATGGGCGCCTCTTATGTTCTCGGGACAATGCTAGGCCCTGGGGACTTCCCAGGGTACATAGGGGTACACCATCTATCTTCACGAGCTTACGGCCTGGCGTGGAGGATGGGAATACAGGTGCTATTACTGCAGAGTTGCCCTCATGCCCCGTATCACGAGGCCCTCTGTATGAGCACACCTCCCACTGACTCCTTGTGTGAAGGCAACTCAGAGTCACCCTGCCTCTGACTGGTCCGTGAAGCCACGGGAGACAAGCGATTGCATTTCATTTATCTTGGCTCCCACCCTCACCCCTAGGACAATGAAAATGGCCATCGTTGAGTTTATGACTACAAAACCAGCACCATGAAATGCCACTCAAGTGAGAAACAGTGAGATACGATGATTGAAAACCAGAACAGTATGGCAGACCTGGGTTCACATCTTGGCAGCCTACTCGGTGGTGGTAAGGCCTGGGCACCGCTGGTGTTTCTGAGTCTCAGTTTTGCTTATTTATAAAATGAGGGCTGATGATTCCTACCCCGTGGGTTTGGTCTGAGGAACAAATCGAAACTAAATGTGAATTATTGAAAATGGTGACTTGTGATAAACACCTACGGAGATGAATTTGATGGGTGTCTGTCTGCCCCAGAACAAAGCTGGGGAGGCAGGCTGTACCCTGAAGGGTTTCGGGCTCTGTGATGCAAGGATTTTCAGAGTATAAGTTTTTCATTGAAAAGGGAGTGACGTTTACCTGGCTAGATGGGGGATTAGAAGAGGCTTCGCAAGTAGAGATGATATTTGAATTAACTCTTAAATAAATGACTATTAGGTTTTCTGCTGGTCATGGAGTCAAGAGGGAAAGGATGGGATATAGTGAGGATGGTGTGATTTCTGGGCAGAAAGAGCAGTGTATGGAAGAGCCACGTGGGCTTGATGGCTTGTGAGCTGCTGGATGGTGCTGGACAGTGGGTCAGGTGGCATGCAGTGGGCAGAAAGGCTGAAGAGCGTATGGGGACAGTAAGTGCAAGGCCTCAGGTGACCGTATGAGGAGCTGGCAAGGGAGAGCCACTGAGAGGTTTTGGGTTTCCAAATCCTCCTTTTGGCGGTTGCTGATGGAGAGATGCAGGAGGGAGAGCAGTTAGGAGATGATTTCAGCGGTCCAGGTGAGAAACAATGTGGCCTAGGGCAAGATAAGAGCAGCTCTGCTGGTGAGGAACCGACAGATCTGAGACCTGCTAAGAAGGAGGAATCCACAGGACTCCGTAGCCGGCTGGAATGTGGGGACCGAGACAGGGATGCTGTCCAGGTGACGTAGTAGTTACTGTGGGTGCCCCGCCCAGACCTGCCGTACGGGGCCAGCCTCCAGCGTGCCACGGGTGGGCTGCCGACAATGCTCGGCCGCGTGCCTTTTTGGAGAGTTGCCTTGGTTGGGTTGATGGGCAAGATACTGGGAGGTTATGCACCTCTACTAGGCCAGCCCGCAGCCAATGGCTGACCAATACCAAAGCCTGGACCCCCTGTCTCAATGGGAAACAATTCTGTGGTACCACTCACACTCCTGGGGGTCTGGGGGGGCCTGGCGGGGGGCGGGTCAGGCAGGGGCTGCACCTGCATCGTGGCATGGCTTCTTCTTCAGCTTTTTCTCAGTCGATCACTTATCTCCCTCCTCAGCCTGAGACACGTGGATGGGCACTGGGACCTTCCTTCGAGTTGGGGGCTGGGAAGGAGAAGGCCCCCTCCTGCCGAGTCTATTAATATAATTTAAGCACAACGTGACTATTGCCCCTGCCCCCGATGTTACATGCTCTTTAGGCTCACGGAGGCTGGAAGCAGAAATGCTATCTGCGTATGTTCTTGATCTCCCCAAGGGAGAAACCATAGCATTTATCTCATGTAATGATTGTGATCCCTGGAGTAGATAATACATGCTTGTGACTATAGTGCAGCCTGGAGCTCTGCAAATGCAGACAATAATCATTGCTTCAAAGGACAACATAACACTGTGACAATGATGACGGCCCCTTGTGACTGCAGATGTCCGAGGCCACGGCTTACCTCATCGAAGTCGGCAATGATCTCGTTCAGAAGGCGCAGGCACTCCACTCCTTGGTTGTTCATCTCGGTCTGAGAGTAGAAGTCTGCGAACCCCGGGATGGAGGCGAACATCACGCCGACAGCATCGTAGGACTGAGAATACAGCTCCTGGACAGAGAGACACAAGAGGGAGCCAGGGACAGTCGTCAGAGGGGAGGCTGGGCCATGATGCTCAACCTCGGACAGGGCAGACAGCTGGGGCTCCCATGCCATCCCATCGACTCTGTAACCGCGGCGTCACCACCGTGCGGATCGCGGCCATGCAAAATTCATGGTCTCCAGCCTCGGCTGGGTCCAGAGTTCTGATCGCCCCTTCTTCCGTCCTCGGCCGCCTCTTCTGCTCTCCTCAGGGGCCAGCCCAAACCATCACCATTCTCCGTAACTTCGCCCTCCGCTCGACCCCTCTCGGTAGATGGTCTTGTGTCCTCGTCGAGAAAGCCGAGTGTGCCGATACTCACGCACCTGTCACCGTCACATTTATTTTCACCCTTGTGCTTCCCTCCAGATGTGTTTTCCATCTGCCAAAGGGCATCCCCTCTACCTGACTTCTTGACTCCCTTCTAATTTCTTCAGCAACTTCTCCCCTCCGTGAGCCTTTTCTTTCTTCTTTCTTCCTCCTCCAGCATCCTCTCCTCTCTCGGTGTCGCCTGTAAAAAGAAGACGGTGTGTCCTGGACCTGTAGACACTGTGGCTACCAACCGGTCCGCGTCTTCCTCTTCGTCCAAACTTCTCATCTGGGTTTTCTCCGCCGCCCGTTCCCGCTCTCCGAATGCTCATGCGCACGTCAGGTTGAGATGAAACGACTCTGCCACAGGTCGGACTGCCCGCCAAAGTGGGAAAATCACTGCACGCGCATCAGTTCGCACCTTCCCGGACAGCTGTGCAGACAGGTGTAGTGATTTGGACCAATATGACGACTCTTCATCTTTTATGCTTTAATGGCATGGCATCCGTTTTCTTTGTACCCGGCCTCCTCAAAGGCTTTTCTTTTTTTGTACTTATCTTCTCCTTAAATGTGATGGCCGTGGTTCTGTCCTTGACTCACTGCCCGGTTCAAATATCACCCGCTCGGCAAGGCCACCCCACTTGCTCTCAGCCTTTCACCAGCGTTCATGTGTGACGGTCTCTCAACCTCCACCTCCAAGTCACTTCTGCTTCGAGAGCTCCAAACTTGTGTGTCTGGCGCTGGGGTGCCCTCACACTCCTCAGATGATAGAGGCTGCACCTGAAGGCCTCTGCTCTCACCTGAACTTGCTCCGGCTCCTCCATTCTCCGACCCAGTTGGCGGCAGCCACGCTGCCGAGTCAGCAAAGTTAGAGATGCTCAGAGCCATCCTTGTCTCTTCCTTCCCCGTCAAGCCCAGATTTAATAAACTGCCAAGTCCTGCTGGGTTCCTTTTAGTCTCCTAAACATTTTTTTTCTAACCTCTCACTGTGGTTTTTTTATCAGGCCCTTCCCATTTTCCTACTTCACCAGGGATGGGAGGCCTCCCGTTGGGGTCCCTGGCTCTAGTCCCCCCCAAAGGCACGTGCTACGTGGTAGCCGGAGTGACATTTTAAGAATATAATATTGACCATGACTCTCCGATTCTTAAAACCCCCAGCGGCCCCCCACTGCCCTCAGAATGAAGCTCAAACGCAGTGGTGTGATGTATATTCCCATATTCATGCCCCCGTGTCCACCTATGTCGTCAGCCTCCTTGCCTGCAATTCCCTGCGTTGGGCCCCGTGTCCCAGAAACACCGAAGCATGTGCACTTGTGTGTGCACACTGTCGCAGGTGCTGCAGGCGTCCTGCTGGCCTTGCCCCTCAAGGCCCCGCCGTCAGCCCTTGGTTTCTCTGCGTGGAGTTTGTGTCTGGCCACTGGAGGACACTCTGCCCATGTACGCACAGGGCCGAAAATTCCAGGCAATTAATGTCCTCTCAGGAGCAGCTCCTTCGCCCCTCTGGCCAGCTGACTTTGGGGGGCCACTTTCTACACCATTTCCTCCAGTTCCCCGGGGGGATTAAGCTCCAGTCACCCGCAGAAGTAGCTAGTCTGACGACACCTTCTTCCCACTGTCCTGCCTTTGCACGTTCCCTGGGACCACCTCAGAGGGAATGACTTGTCCTCGCCTTGTCTCAAGGTAGCTTCTGGAAGAAGTCAAATGACACTCTCCGTTTCATGCTTCCGTGCTGTTATTCTTCCTGTCCTTCCCTTGACGGGGGATGTCCTTCCTCCTTGCAGTTAGCCTCCCTAACTTTCTGGTCTCCACCTTCACTTAGATACCACATCCTCCACACACCCTCCCAGTCTCACAGGTGGGGTCGGGAGGCTGGGCTCGGAGCTGTGGCAGCATCTCAGTGACTCCACGCTACAGCCCTTGCTGCCGGCACTGCCGACTTAATGTGCCCGTCCTCGGCGAGGGCAGACTCCACGCCGTTCACCTTAGCGCATTCGAGTCATCCAGCTAGCGTTGTTTGGACGCCTGCAATGTAATGCATGTCCTACGCAGGCTCTGGTGCAAGGTGAACGCTCAAAACTGTTTGTTGAGTTAATGACTCTCTAGCCTTTGTAGGAAACATGAAAGCTTACGAGGCACTTACATGTGAATGCGATGACTTAATCCTTGCAATTATCCGGTGAAGCAGGTCTGACGACTATCCGCACTTTCCAGATGAGGAAAATGAGACAGAGGGGAAGTTAAGTCATCGTCTGAATCATCACACAGTAGTCGCAGAAGAGTGGGGTCAGGAGACCCCCAGAGCCTTCCCCACTCCGCCCCCTCTGCTTTTCGTGCCCTCGGTCTGAGAGACGTGGTGTCTCTGATTCACGGTCTGTCGGTCTTGAGCTTTTAAGTGTGGGTGAACCGGAACGATGCCTTCACTAGCCCTGGTCCAGAAGAGCACAGGCCGCTGGCGGCTGGCTGGACTGAGCTGGTTCGGGTCGGAGGAGGACAGGTGAGGCCAGGAGCAGTTAGTTCTAAGGTGGGGCCGTTCCCTGGGCCGTGAACGACGGGGCGAGCCTGGCAGGTCGGAAAACCTGCGTTAAGTGATCTTACGGGACCACGTCCTCCGGATAGCTGCGATTTGCAGAGAAAAAGTCTCTGTTTACTCTGTTGCCTTTTGTACTAATTTCCTCGAGCTGCCACAACAAATGGGTGGCCAAACCACAGCGATTTATCGTCTCATAACTCTGAAGACTGGAAGCCTGAGAGCGAGGCGTCAGCAGGGTTGGTTTGTCCCGAGGCCGCCGTCCTCGGCTTGTAGGTGGCCATTCTCCCCCCAGGCCCCACATCTCCACATGGTTTTCTTCTGTGTGTGTCTGTGTCTAATTTCTTCTTCTTATAAGGACACCAGCTGCACCGCATAAGGGCCCGCCCTGCTGGCCTCGTTTGAGCTTAATGACCTCTTTCAAGATCCTCGCTCCAAGTGCGGTTACACTGGGATTGTAAAATACGATTTATGGGGACACAATTCAGCCCATAACACCAGCATTTCTATTTTCTGCTTAAAACAGAAAAAAAAAAAAGGAAAAAGCCTACCCCTGCCCTCTGAAACCCACTCCGTGATGGCACAGTTGTCCAGGTCCCCTGCCACTTCCGTTTACGGCTGGTCAGCGGTGGTTTCGTCACCGTCGTCTGGCTGCTTGGGTGTTCCGGTGAACCCCACCTCCCACAATCTTCCTAGCTTCGGTTCCAGCCTCTGCCAGCCCCTGGAGTGCTCCAATGGCGTAAGTGATAAAGAGAATCCCAGTGACATCAGCTCCATCTACGGAGCGCTTCCCGTGTAACAGGGATGACTCGGAACACGGCACAAGCATCGGCTCATTTCGCGCGTCACGCTGACCCCGTGGGGTAGGTACAGTCGAGATCCTATTTCCTTCATGGGGAAATTGAAGCCCCACAGTTAAGAGTTAGAGTTGGAATTCACATCCAGGCCCCTGGCTCTAGAGCCCAGGATGCTCCAGTGGTAGTAGTAATAGTAGTAGTAGTAGTAGTAGTTCCGTG
Organism: Pteropus alecto; assembly: GCF_000325575.1. Taxonomy (NCBI): domain Eukaryota; kingdom Metazoa; phylum Chordata; class Mammalia; order Chiroptera; family Pteropodidae; genus Pteropus; species Pteropus alecto. The sequence continues at coordinate 628,897 of NW_006436294.1, forward strand.
GTGGTAGTAATAGTAGTGGTAATAGTAGTAGTAGTAGTAGTAGTAGTAGTAGTAGTAGTAATAATTGTGATAACCATAATCATGATTACCAACAATAATGAATGATAATGGCAATAACCATAACCACAATCACCATAACAATAACAGCCATGATAAGCGAGGTAATATCTAGGAATAAATGTCACTGGATTGGCAACTAGTCCCGGCACGTCCATCTGAAAGGACAGTGGAGTTGACATCCGGGGAGGTCAGTACACAAACCTGAAGACATGCGACCTAAGCTCAGGTCTTGACCCTACTGGAGAGTGGAGAGCTGGGAATGGGGTGGGAAGAGACTCCGCCTCCTCTCTGCCGGATGCCATCTGATGGGGAGAGTGGCCAGGAGGAACTGGGTCCAGGGCACCGGCCTCTCTCCCGATCCCTCCATGCTCCAGGTGCATCGGTGCTTCGTGTGTCCTTAGCCAAGGCGGTTCTCACACCAGCTCCGAAGGCTGGTGTCATTTCCCATGGATCGTGTAGGAAAATGGGCTCAGAGAGGTTGAGTAGGCGGCCGTAGGTCACACAGCTAGTTAGTGGTGGAGATGGAATTTGAGGCGCTTGGACTGTCCAGCACCCGACACAGCTGTCCTTGCTAGTGGCCTTTCAGCAGCACCTGGTAAAGCCATGATGATCAAGCAGCTTTCCCGGGACTCAGTGATGGCCTGTCGGACACTGATGACAAGCCTGCTTGACTTACCCACCCCGTGCAGGCAGGGAACCTGGAGCATGGCGGGCGTCCATCTCCATGAGGGAACCGGGGCTTGCCACACGGGAGGAGAAAGCTCACTCATCTTGGACACAAACAGGTCTTAGCGGATATAAGACAGACTGAGGTACGATGACTGGTGTCCCCAACCACACCCGCCACTCCTGTGGGGAGAACGGGGTAGAGGATGGAAAGAGAGGCAGGGACTCCCCTCTTAGCCCTGCCCCAGAGCCTGGAACGTGTCACAGGAAGTTCTTTCTTCAGCATGTCAAGGCAGGAATGTGGGAAGAGAGCGTGAGATGGCCCCGCAGACCCAGCCCTGTGCCTGTGGGCAAGTGAGGCAAACTCTCTGCCTCAGGTCGCTCGGCTGCCGAAGGGGGCGCTGACTCCTGCTCTGCCGTTCCCGGGTTTCCCCGAGGTGCTTGGCACGATGCTGCCCTTTTGTCTCTGTACACAGGGTTGACGGTGACTATGTTTTCTACTGGTGGCACAGCCCCTGTCAAGCAGCCATGACTCTCACTGGTCCCAGAAACTGCTTTGCTCATTGTCCCCTCAGGCCTGGGGTGGTAACAGCTTCCCAAGACTGGTGACCCCACGAGGCTTTATCAACCGTCTTCATCCCTGATGCTTCAATTAGACCCAGCAGAAAGGAGGTGGGCACGTCCAAATGAAGACGGTTCGAGGAGAGTTCATTCGCAAAGGGCTTCATTAGGAAGCTGAGGGCAGAGTGTAGGGGACCCTGAGAAATCCCTCAGGAGCCCAGGGCTAGCAGCAGTAGAGCTGCCATCCCCCACCCCAGGGGGTTAAGGAGAGCCCAAGGGGTTGAGTTGGCAGTGGAGGCAGCACGCAGCGGCCGCGAGAGGAGCTGTGAATTTCTGTGGAAGGACATAGCCAGCCTAGGAACAAATATTCGGACCTCGGCCTCCTTCCCCCTTTTCTGACCTCCTACCCAGCACCCCACATTGCCGACTCTCAACTAGGTGTCACAGGGCACGCGAGGTGATTGATGCGGCCCAGGGAAGTCATCCCCCCACCCCGCGAGCAAGCAGGGAGATGGGGACGAGGGGATTGGGGGGGCACCCAGAAGAGTTCCAGCCACCTGCCCACACCGTTAGAGACAGCTCATCATTCAACGAGCTCCAATCAACCCCTTCGAGTGCGCCATCTGTTTCTTGCTATTTTGGGCTCAAAGAATACAAAAACACTGTAAACTCGAAAGGAATTGATGAATATAGAGAGCTATTATTGTCTTATTGTCAGCCTCCTCTGGTTGGATGTGCAAGTTTGGGCGTTGCAGAGGATTCTGAGCATATGCGCCCCACTCATGCCAAGGTGAAGACCTTGGCCTCCTCTTTGCTCAGGGGAATACGCCCCTGTCCTTTACTTGCCCAGGCTTGGCTGGTTCCAAGTCCTGTGTGTCCTACATGACGTGAGGCCACCTCTTTGTGGGAAGAAACAGGGTCTGAGACCTGCGCCCTTTTCAGGGTCCTTCTGTGACATTCAGGTCTCCGCTCCAATGTCACCTCCTTGGAGAACCTTCTGCGACCCCCGACTGTAAATGCCACATACTCTAGTTCCTTATTTGGCTTCTTCCAGTCTCATAGCGTATAACTGCCGGACGCTAAGTTATATAGTTATTCACTTTAATGTCCGTCTTCCCATGAAAACACGCTTCACATCGGCAAGGGCTTCGTCTTCTCTGTTCACCGTTTGAACCCCAGGATCTAGAGCCATATCTGACACGTGGCTGGCTCTAGATAAACACCTGCTGGACAGACACGGTGGGGTGGTGATCGGGAAGTAGGACAAGTAGCGACGGCTCTCCTTTATCCAAAGTGACACCAGCTGACAACCTGTGCTCAGAACGTGCCAAGCACCATGTAAGCGCTTTATGCATAACGTCCCATGCAAACGTTCTAACCGTCAGGTACCACTGGGAAGCATGGCTACTTCGAGAGAAATGAGGCCCAGAGAGGTTTATCACTTGCCCGTAGTTGCAGAGGGAGTGAGAGGGGCCAGGACCGAGCTCAGGGCATTCGCCCCTTGAGGGCGCCACACGCCTCTCTCCGCAGAACTCGCCTGGCTCCAGGTGCGCTGGCCCTTCGTGTGTTCCTCCTACCCGACAATTCCACATCAGCTCCCTGAGGACCGTGCTATTTCCCCATTAACTGGGCTCAGAGAAGTGGGCTCAGAGAGGTCGGGAACGCCGCCCTCGGTCACGCAGCTGGTTCACGGCAGAGATGGGATTTGTGTCACACACACTGGCCAGCCCCTGAGACAGCTGTCCTTGTTAGAGTTTGTGTAGCGGCTCCCAAGGAAGCCACCGCCACGAGAGAGCAGGTTTCCCGGGACTCAGTGCTAGCCTGTCTGACACTGATGGCCCAGCCCACCTGGCCTCATCTGCGACAGTTTCTGCCCTGGGGTGCTGAGCGCTATTCTAAGCCGGAAGCCCAGCAGAACAGCAGAAGCTGCCAGAACCTTTGCGTGGGGGACACAGCCGGCACAGATGTGGACAGGATGTTCCAGGGGCGAGGCTCTGTCCACCATCCTGTGTTTGGATGGCTTGAGTCACCACGTGTCACTTCACTCCCTTCTCTCCCACTCACGCCCTAGCGGCAAAGTGGAGGAGAAACAGCACGTTTGGTTTGGAAGTTACGCGCACCTGAGTGCGTCTTGAGCTCACTACTCACTAGCTTTGTGACTTTGGGCAAGTTCCTTTACTTCGCTGAGCCTCGGTTTCTTCATCTATGAAATGGGGATAATTATTCTTACGTCCTTATTGCTCACAGCTGTGAGCACCGCTGCGGCCCCATGAAAGCTGGGACCCAAACTCACAGATGTCCCCCCATCAGACTTTCCGGGGTTGGTATCATGGTTCAGATCTGCAGCGGGAGGCAACGCTAAACTGTCTCTTACAGCAGCAGCATGAGATCGGGAGTTTCTGCAGGCGCCGGCAGCCCCGCCGCGGCCCCTCATCCCCGCGTATATAGTACTAGTCTGTCTCTCTCCCCCTACACACCCCAAATTCTTCCACACAGACACTCGTTTTACACACACATATCTCGGATTCTTCCAAACACCTACACAGCGTAAGCCCTGCCGCACAGACAGACAGACAGACACACACACACACGCCAGTCTGGCCAAGTTCCCAGAGCCAGCACGGACGGGTAGAGCACGGTCAGAGGCACGTGGTACAGATGGAAGAAATCCGAGGGACTGGGTTTGAGCCGCAGCTTTGTTTCAATGAAGCGAGGCATGTCGTGGGCCTCTCTGAGCCCGTTGTTTCTTCAGTAACGTGGGGTCGACAGAATAGAACGAAAGATCATTCTCATCGATTGCCTGTCTCAGTACCTGGCGTGCTGAAGGTGTTCGGTAAATGGCGTTTCACCATAATGCGCAAATTCTCTAGGCGAGGTACAAACTTTCTGTGTTTGAGCCTCGCTGAGTGTGAACCCTTTACATATTTAAAGGGCAAGTCCTTTTATTGACAATGTCTTATGTGATTAAGGCTGAACCTGCCATCTATTTTGCTCAGTGGGGGCTTGGCCTAGAGAAGAGCCGATGACCTGGGGTCCCCGCGTCTCTGGTTGGCTCCCTTCCCTCCAGGATGAAGCCCGTCTACTCCCGCCCCTCCCGCTGGTCCCGAATCCCTGGTGTGTGGATCGAAAAGCGGGTTTCTTTTCATTTCTCCCTGGGCTTTTCCTCCGAGGGCTCCAGGGTGGCACCCGCCCCTTCGGGCGGTCACGGCTGACGCACACCGGTTCCCTCTCAGCTTCCTTGGCTTCGTCGAGAAGCTCTTGCAACGAGGCCCCTGCCTCAGGGAGCCTTGAGGAAACCAGGCCGGAACCTGCTTCCGGAGAGCTCCGTCTGTCAAGGAGGGTGGGTGGCGCCCGGGTCCGTGTCCAGGGACCCTCGAGGGCCTGCGTTCGTCAGGAGCTGACTATGCGAGCAGCGGACCGCTCACCCCCTTGGCCCCGCTTCCATTGCTCTTTCTGCGGGGGCTTGAAAGAGGTCTCACCCGGTTCCACTCTACGGGAAGGGATACAAGCCCAAATGTCCTTATGGGACCAGCAGGTGACACAGTGGCAGGACACGGATGGGTACACGGGAGAGCCCAGTCCATGCCTAAAGCCATCAGATCCAGCAACTAAAACAAATAAGCGAACCACCCAACCAGCCACCGCTGAGTGGCGTCCCTGACCACAGCTGCCCTCGCCAGCCACTGACCGGCCGCTGATCGGTGCCTGCCCGTCGGAACGCCAGTCACAATGGGCAGCACCCTCGTGCCTTTCTGTGCTCGGTTGCCATCTCTTTGCCCCCATTTGAATACGAGCTGAGTGATGGCAAGCCCTTGTCTGTTTAGTTGACCATGAGTGTCCCAGGACCTCATATAATTCCAGTATAACGCCCATTGCACATCCTGGGCCTTGTAAATATTTGCTAAATGTTTCTTGTGGCTCCGATCCCTGAAAAGTTTATTCTGCTTCACTCAGACAAAGTTGTCCTTTTGTGGCCAAAGGCTAAAGCTTGCACTTGGCTGGGTGTCAGCCCTCAGACCAGCCGTGAACAGCTGAACACCCCTTCGAGGCTGACTCCACATCCCCACATGGTGTCTGCCCACTGGTAGGGTGAGGTGGTCTCCCCCATCACCCCCAGCTTTCTTGCTGTGTCCCAGCCACACCTGCTGCCAGTTCACACCGTGTCCGTGCGCCTCAGCACACCTGGGCCCTCGGCTTGCAATGCTGCTCCTCACCTTGCCTGTCCAGTGCCTGGCGCATGGCAGGTACTCAGTTAATATTTCACCGAGGATCACTGAGCACACACTCATCTCATCGTCCATCAGACAAAGCTCCACTGAGGACTTCTCCAGGGAGCTCTCTATGGTCTTCCCACCTCTCTCCTATGGAAGAATTGATCTATGTTCTCCGAGATTCTCTATCTCATCTGTGAAGTGGAGTAAAACACCAGCCTTTCCGGATCACTATGAGAATTAAATAAGCAAGTGCGTGCCGAGCGACTGGCTCAGGGGGACACTCGCTGCAATGGAAGCGCCTTCTCCTTCCTCCGCATGGCGGGTCCACTGCCACCGGAATCAGCCGGCGGTTCCAAGCATGACTTCGGCTCTGTCGGCACCGAGTCCGGAGGGTCGCAGAGCATCGCCGGGCGGGCGTCCAACACGCTTCCATCGGTGGCTCACTTCTCACCTGGCACATTGAGTCCATGGGCCCTCCAGGTACTTCTGGCAACCCGTCAGCTGTCCACAGCTGTTCCCAGTATGACGGGGGCCACTGGACACTACAGACTCCTGAGGAGCGATGGGATCCCCTCTTCTGGCAATTAATTCAGTCCAACGACCAGGCAATGCCCACAGCCGAGGGCGCGATGCTGCTCTAGGCCCTGCCTTCCATGTCTGGACCCTTCATCCAGGCTTCTCTGCACTCAGGGCTGCCACCACGGGGGTCCCTGACGAGTCACTCTGTGCCTCTGACTAGTAACTTTGTGACCTCGGATGAATTACTGAATCTCTCTGAATCTCACTGAGTTCATTTGTAAAGTTAGAAAAAGCATCACATTCCTACATTGATCAGAACCCCTCGATCTCTACCCGCATCTGATCGTGAAGCTTTCTAGGCACGTGACTGTCTTCGTATTCTCTGCCGTGCCCCCGACAACGCCTGAGACGTAACGGATGCCAAGTCACTTGGGTCTCTTCGAGGTGCTCACTGCCAAGCAAGGGCCGTAGAGTGAGGAAACGACCCTGGCAGCTGGACTTCACTGAGTGGCCCTTCGGGCCGAATATAAGAGAAACGGTTTTAAGTCAAAGAGCATTTTTGAGCACCTACTACATGGTAGGCAATGTGCTAAGAAGCTATATATATATATATCTATGCATACATATATACATACGTGTATGTATTCATTATTTTTAAAATGGTGGTAAAATACACATAACATGTAATTCACCATCTAGGACTTTTAAGTGCACATTTTGGCGCTACTAAGCTCATTGACACCGCTGTGCAGCCGTCTCTGCTGTCCATCCCCACAACCCCTCACCTTGCAAACCCGAACCTGTACTCGTGAGACAGTCACGCCCGTTCCCCCTCTCGCCCAGCCCCTGGCACCCACCATTCTCCTTTTTGTCTCTACGAATTTGACTTCTTTAGAAGCTCGGGTAAGTGGAGTCGCACAGTATTTGTCCTTTTGTGACTGGCTTTTTTCACTTAGCATGTCTTTAAGGTTCATCCATGTTGAAGCATGTGTCAGAATTTCCTCCCTTTTTAAGGCTAACAGCCCGCCATTTGCATATGCCACACTCGTTTATCCATTCATCGGCCGGTGGACACTGGGTTGCTTCCATCTCCCGGCTATTGTGACTAATGCTGCTGTTAATATGGGTGTACGTATATCTCTGTGAGACTCTGCTTTAAATTTTCTTGAGCACATACCCGGAAGTGGAATTGTTGCATATATACATATATAATTTTTAAAATACGTGCACACACATATTTAAAACTTTAAAATTCCAGTTCAGCCTCGTAAAGGAGATCTGATGACATCCATCTCACAGACGAGGGACCTGAGGCCGGGGAGGCTGTGTGTGTACACTCACGATACTAGGCAGCTGGCATGGCCTGGCGCCACGTGGCAGGCATGGTCTCCGTTCTCATGTGGGCGCAGGAGGACAGCGGACTTCTCCCAGAGCCTGGGATCCGGGTGTCCAAGTGCACCCCACCCACGGCCACCCCACGTGCTGGCCGGACGTGCCTGGGCGTACCTCATTGTCTCGGTCCTTCTCCAGGAAGTGGCGGGCCACGTGGCTGGGCAGGATGTTGCGCAGCATGTTCTCATTGTGCTCCCTCAGCTCCTTCATCTCGTTGATCTCCTCCTTGGCCTGAACTCGCCAGAGGAAGTCCAGGCGGGCCGTGTACTCCAGCTGCAGTGCAGGTGAGAGAGAGAGAAGAAACAGGTGGACTCCCAGGGTACTGGTTTCTGGCACGCAAGCGCGACGCTCCACAAATGACACAGAGCCTCATCGGAGCATTCTGGGAGGCATTTTGCCTGATGCCAAGAGGTTAGAGGATGTTCGGGTTTCACAGGGCTGTGCAGCTCCCCTTCCTAGCATTACGGCACCTGTTATTTTTATCATTGTGTATGTGCTTATCTGATAACGCCTGTGTCTGCTGCTAGATTGTAGATGCTATGAGGTAAGGGGTCCTTTCACCTTAAACATTACATACTTACTGTGCAGCAACATGCCTGGGACAGGGCAGGTGTTCAATCAATATTTGGTGATGGGACAAAGAAGTTACAATAATAAAAGCCAGCTGACACTGAGATGGCACTTACTATGTGCTGGGCATTATGCTAAGCAATATATATATGTGTGTGTGTGTATATATACATATACGGGCATTATGCTAAGCAATATATATGTATGTATATATACATATATACACATATATTCACTCCCTTCGTTCTACACGACTCTAATGGGAAAGTGTTATTATCACTCCTTTCGTTCTACACGACTCTAATGGGAAAGTGTTATTATTGATCCTTATTGCACTTATGAGAAAATGAAAGCAAATGTGGTTAAGTAAATTAAGCAAAGTCACACACTCATTTAGTGGAGAAGCCAGGATTCGGGCTTAACTCCATGGTCCCATCCCAGAGTCTGAGCTCTGAATCATGAGGAGATTAGGACGAAATGGATGAAGCAGTAATGGGAAAATTGTGGATTTAGTTGTGTGGATTTAAAGTCCTGGTCCCACTTCAACACCATAACCTGGACTAGTGACCTCATCTCGGTCTCCTCTGTACACCAAAGACCGCGTAAGATTGGAAGAGGAATTATTTAGGAAGTTATACATAAAGCACATGGCTCACGGCAGGTCCTCAAAACACATCCGTTCCCTCTCGTCCTCGCTTCCCTTTGCATTGGAAAGCGGACAGCTTCGTTTCTAAAGGATCTCACATATTTGTCACAGCTTCGGGGATGTCATTATTTCAAAGTCTTTAACTGTTGGAATGAACAATGTGTCGCACTATTAAACACGTGGTTGGATGCCCTGAATTCAAGGGCATAAAAATACAGCTAGTTTGTCTTACACGAAAGCCTAAGTGGGTGGCAAAAATAGGAAGAGACAGAGGAACCAGATTGTTCATTTGGCAGAATTTGTAATAGCAAAAGCTGAAAACTACCCAAGTGTTCATTTTGTTGGGCGGATAAGCTGTTATACACAGCCATGAAAAGAAATGTAGAATATTTCTCTATATTGTGATGGACCGTCTACAAGGTGGTGGTGGAGAAAAGCGTGTTTAGTGTGTCACCACTGATCTAAGGAAGGGAGAGATCTATACCTCTCCCTCTCTATGTATATTTAATAAATATTAATTAATTAAATTTACTTAATATTTTTAATAGATATTTATCAAAAAATTGAAGTATAAAAAATAAAAAAGTAAAAAACCATAAGAAATCATTACCGATGAGATAAGGAAGGGCAGGAATAAGGTAAAGGAATAGGAATAGAATTTAAACTTTTAATATTATACCTTGTTTTAGGAACCTGACTTCTGAATCATGGAAATATTTTACTTATTTACAAAACTAAATATGTTTTAAAAACTCTGTAAAAACAAAAACAAATAATAAGCAAACTAACTCACATGCATAACTGCATGAGAGGAAGTATTCTAAATTTTTTTAACACATAATTTGATGATACATTCATAGAGAGAAATACTCCAAGGATAAAAGGAGCTCAAAAAGAATCTTAAAACTGTTTACAATGACCATATCATAGGCAGTAGTGTTTGTGTTATTATTATTAGACTATGGTATATGAATTATAGGATGAAGCAAATGAGTCACTGTGTTGGTGTCACTGAGAACTGGAGTTTGGGGGAAAGGCAAAAGGGGGTACAGATGTAAGACTGACGACGTTAAGTCAGAAGCCTATGTCCTGCCTGCGAAATGGAAGTGTCACTGTGAACTCATGATATACATGTATTTCCAAGCCAACGTGAATAGGTTCCTCTTTGTCAAAGATGTAACAAGTTGAGCTTGACAAGAATAACAATTGCAGTAGATTGAAACACAGGAAGTATGTTAAGCATAAGTTCGTTATGACATTTAAAAAACAAAACCTGATTGATCATCTCTAAATAATGCTCAGGAACAAAGTTATTGGGCAATTTTAGAGGGGACAAATTTATAGGGCAGGAACTAAGCATTTTTCCTGCCTTTGCTTTATCAGCTGTACTTTGAGGCAATGTGTAACTGGTAAGGGGAAGGTTCTTATTTGGAGAAGGTTCTTATTTAAAACATACTCCAGGTCATAAATTATGGAGCATTAAGAGGATTGGACTATCACCATCTATAAAATAAATGACACAGACTATCATCAGTAGCTGCTAATGTCACCAAAAGAGAGACGAGCAGATATTATGTATCCCTTACAGTAGTTCACAAAACCAACCAATTAAATATTTTTGTGGAAAAATACTGAACTTGGATCTCACCAAGTTTCTAGGCATAATACCAGTACAGGAAAAAGAAAGGATAGAGGTCTGTGTTAAATAACTCCAGGGGTACAATCAACAAACTCTAGGTGGGGAGAGATCCTACTTTGGAGGTGAGATGGCTATCCAAAAATATTGAAAGAATGAAGAAGAAGGAGGGTAATCCTACATGATTACGAAAGGCCCAAGAGACATATCGACCAATGACAATATGTGGACTTTATCTGGATTCCAATTTAAACAAACTTAAAAAATATAAACTACTCAAGGAATTGAAACGCTGCCTGGAAGTTTGACGATATTAAAGCATTACTGTTTTCTATTTTAAGATGTGATAATAGTATTGTGATTAGATTAAATTCTCTATCTTTCAGATACATATTGCGTTGCCGGCAGATGAAATGGTAGGACAGCTAAAATTTGCTACAAAATAATTGGGAAGAGGAAATGAGAAAAATGAAGAAGGATATGGATGAAAAAAGACTGGTGTTAATAATATTGAAGTTGTGATATACTATTAAATATCTGTTTAATATATACTATTATGTATACTATATTATATATCCATTTTATATACTTTTATATATGTTTGAAATTTTCCATAAGAAAAAATTTTTTAAAAATTTGCGTGGAGGCAGCAGGTTATACAAAAGAATGCTGGGTGGACTATTTTACCAAGTTGCCGTGTGACCTTGGGAAAGTCATTTAATTTCTTGTATTTTGGTTCTCCTAAAAAATAACAATAATCACCCCCATCGTGTCTAATTCAAGAGACATGGATTATTATATGGATCTATTACAATATGTGGACTTTATCTGGATTCCAATTTAAACAAATGACATATGCATGTAAGAGAATTCTGAAATGTTTAAAATATATATTTACAAGGTATTAGTGGACGAAGTCAGATCCAAGCTGTGTTTTAATTTTTTTTCCCTCCACATTCAAGAGCATCAAGTTTTGATTTGTCAAATTGCCTTTGTCAAAGGCAGTCTTTTCTTATCTACAACTATTTCCAAATGAAATGCCTTTTTTTCCCCCCTTAAAAATGCATGCTTGGTTGGAGCAGGAGAAACTTCCAAATTTACTTTCTGTTGAAATACTCTCATCTAATTGAATTCAACTCAGAAACATGAGTAGGGAAATTGAAGTACTCGAGTCTGTTTCAGCAAGAATTTTCCAAGTTCCGAGACAAGACTTTACGTTTTGGCCACGTGACTGCAGGTCGCTGCATCTGAGGCGTGTCCACAAAGAGATGCTTAGTCCAAGGGCAGCCTGTCTCTCTACAGAGCAAGTCTCATGAGGCAGGCACCACGCATCATCAGGCCTCCACCGAAGGAAGGCCTTCCTCTTCATTTGACCAAAGATCTAGCGTACCTACTACGTGCTGGGCGCTGGGCACGGGCAGATGAGGGAGAGTCGGTCTCTGCCCTTGATGTACTCATAGCCGAGGGGCAACGAGAGAGCACAGAAAAGGAAGCGGGCATGTCAGCACGGCGTGGTCAGAACAGACGCGGAGAAAAGAGCGAAGCAGACGAAGGCAAGGGCACCGAGCTTTTCAAAGTGAAAACTCTCCAGCATCTGCTCGAGAAATGCCAGCTGAATTGGAAGGGCGCCGTTTTTCTTGGTTTTTTAACTAAACCATCAGGGAACGGCTATGGGAAAAGAGCACCGAGGAGCTCGCCCATGCCGCTCACCCTGTGACGACCACGTGGGCCAAGGGCCTTGGACCGGGCACAGTTCTGAGCACTTCAGACATATTAAAGCTCGTTTAATCACACGATGACTCAGCAAGCGGGGGTGCCCTGTTATCCCCCCTTGCAGGTCAGGAAACGGAGGTACGGTAAGGCGAAGTCAGCTGCCCCGGGTCTCACAAAGGGAGTTCAGTGCAGGGCATCTGACTCCGAGCTGTGACTCTCAGCCCCTACACTATATTATATAGTCACGACCTCATTCAGCCATTCGCCAGCTCCTGATAACTACTCCCCTTTTCATTTCACAGGTAAAAAAATGACAGCTCTGGGAGCTTGAGCCTCTCAAGTTCCTCCACTCTCTCAGTGGCAATGTTGGGACTCAAATTCAAGAATATTTGGTTCCAAAGCTCAGGTCTTTTTTCCCAGACTGCACGATCTTCGTGCCTGTCTTTATGAGACCTGGAAGTAAGTGACTGGAGACATGACCTCGTTAATCTCCGTCTCCAGATGTGGCTTCCTCTGCCACAAACGGAGATGCCAAGGCAAAGCCAGAACCTCAGGGCTGCAAGTAAATCGGGCTCGAGGCAGCAGGCGCCGACCGTCTGCGATCCATCCAGCGCTCGGAATGTCCGCCTGCCTGGAGGAGGAGGCGGTGCCGGCATACCCCTTCCACACGTGTGCAAGATGAAATTTCCCAGCTTTTCAGTTACAGAACCAACCACCTCCATCACGGTCTCCGCAGACACGTAATTAATTACACGTCCTCCCTCCAGGAGGCTGCTGCATACCAGGTATCAGTGGGCATTATTCAGCCTTTAATAAAAATAGAGGGCCTCTGAGTCACAAAGGGAAACTGGTGGAAGCAGGTAGCACAACCCAGGAATGGGAAGACGACCCGGATGAACAGGACGCTGGCAGATGCTATGAACAGGTGACACCTGAAGCGATGCCATCCTGCAGACTGGCTCTTCCAACAGGAAGCAGTGGCATGTGGCGGACCGAAAGTGGACGCAGACGTTCGGGCGCTCACACTCCTGTGTCTGTTCCTTATCGGCTTTGTGACCTCAAGTGACTTGAGTCTCTCTGTTCCTGACTTGGAACCAGATGGATGATAATACTTTCCCTGTTTGTCTCAGAGGCAAACAGGGAAAGTATTACTTGTTTTCAAAGTAAGCCACTAATAGCTCCCGATTTTTGAGTACTTACTCTGTGTGCAAAGCACTGGGATAAATATGTTATAATTATAATCTCACAGAATACTATAACGACCCTACAGAACCTGTTACTATATACCCATATTATAGGTGAGAAAACAGACTCCGAATTCAATAAATAATCTACTAAGTGGCAGAGTTGGGGTCTGAATATTATCTACCCCATACCAAGCCTATACCTATAACTGCTGCAGTTATGAGATGTGACTATATAACTCCAAAGCCAAAATAAAAAAGTAAAATACCGATGTCACTTAAACACTAGACACTCACTATGCACTTCTGCACTCTTCATACATTTTCTTCACGTGATTAGTTTATCTGCTTTCCCAGGACAAGTGGAGACTAGAATAAACCAAATCAGAATGTTAGGAATGTACTAAGGAGGGACTCTGGCAGGCTGTGAAGGAACTCCTTGAGGTGACAGGGGACAGGAACGTTATTCTCGTTATGGTGCGAGGGCCCTCACTCTGACTGGCTCTCCTTCGGCTTTCTTGCTCAGTTTAACATCTTGGGGGTGAAGCATGTGAGCGTTTTCCTGTAGGATTGCCTTGTCTGATTCTGTCTTCGTAGCCCTCGAATGGGTTGTCATTTGCATGTCAGCCTAAGGAGTCGTCCCCTGTAACTAGAAGCCATCAAGACATGGCAGACGCAGCCCTAGCTCTCACACATAGCCAGAAAGACCTAAACACAGGAATTCTGGAAATGGCGAGACTCGGACATTCGGCTTATTGTTTCACCATAAATTCGGCTAAAGTTGTAAAACAAGCCGACGTCCTCTTGCAAGACTGAATATCCTGGGCCGTTGTGTTGGTGCCCAGATGAGTGCCTTCTGTCTTTCTCCACTCACGAGAAGTGGGAAGGGAGGGCGTGGGCTTGAACCCCAGTTCCCTGTCCTACCAGCTGAGTAGCCTTACCTTCTTCGTCTGCAAAACAGGCCGATACCATCATGCTGGGTTGTGGGAGGGTTAAATGAGACGACAGAGGTAGAGGGCTGGGCGCCGCCTAGGGGCTGGATCTGTATGAACATTTTCCCCCTCAGCTTCGCTTGCCAAGTTTTATGTCACTCTTTTTTTTCCCCCTTGACTACATTTACCATCTCCCTTTATGGCAAATAACATTGTATATGCATCTCTAGGTCCTCGGGGTTTGGGCTGTTTCATTCCTGGTTTCCCAGGGCTTGTTACCTCCCCGTTTCCATAGTGATTTCTCAGTGATCTATTTCTACTCTTACTGACAATCCTTCCTGTTCTGTTTTTCTCCTTTTCTGGTTACTTTTTTTTTTTTGAACTGTGCATAGACCAAAGAAAGATGGACAGGGATCCAGAGCAGAGCAGTGAAACTGGTGGGGTCCAGTTCTACCGGGGGGAGAAAATCTCCCTCGGCGACCACTGCATCCATGGAGAGGTCCTACTGGCAGCAGCAGGTGACGCCTCCTGGGCGAAGCCTGGCACGATGCTCCCACACAGGATAATTTCTTGCACCCGCAACTCCTAAAGTCCTTGGATAGCCTGAGCCACACGTGGCACATCTCCCTGTGGCATTATTTGGGGTCGGCTCTCCTATAGGAGGCTGGAACCTTTGGGACCAGGGATGGGTTTTATACAGCGCCATCCACAGTGTCCACCCAGATGCTGTCCGAGTGGAGGCACAGAGGGCAGTCGCATCAAGACAGTAGGTGCTTTATCTACTTGACAAATCAGTAACAAAGAGCTTCCTACACTTACATGAGGCAGCGAGCCAAACGCTGCACACGACAACCTCCGATGGGTCTTCAAAACGGCCCTGCTTCGGTTTTGATATCTTATTTTAGAGATGAGAAAACTGAGGCTCAGAAGATAAGTAACTTCCCGGAAGCCATAAATGGCTGAGAGGCAGAGGCGGGACTCGAACCCCAGCTCAGTCATCCTCACCTCTTTCTGCTTATGCTTGGGAGAGAACCCAGTTTGCCTCAGGCAGAAATTGAAGCTTTTTTTTTTTTTTTTCGTTTTTAGAACAACATTCTCTATGAAACGATATATCTGAAGAGAGTTAAAAGCACACTGTTTACCAAACCGTCTTCTCCATCTTAGTTTTTTATTAAGTGGTTGATATTAGGAACTGATTAGTTAAGAATCGCAACTTGCTGCCGGCAGCTAATAGTCATTCATTGCAAGGCATCGCAGGCCAGTTTCGTGGCCTCGGAATAAAATGCTAGGTAAGCAAAGGTAGTGGGAGCGAAATGCTGGGTTACCTGCTGTCCGTGGTAGAACACAGCAAGGAGGAACATGGCCATCAGCAGCAGCGATGCCTCTTTGGTCCCCAGGAAATCTCTGTGGGAAGAAGAAACGCAGTTGATGACGTGGTCACTGACGAGTGTGAAGGGACTTCAAGGTCACTCAGGAAACTCAGAAAGGAGTGAAAAGAAAGAAGCTGTTGTTTTCTGGGTACCTGCGAGGTGACAGGGGCTGCTCTGAGGGTTTTCATTAAGCTGATTCAGAAATCAGCTGACCCTCAGGGTATGAGGTCACTTAGGTCACACCTGGGAGAAGACTTTAGAGTCTAGCATTTAGACAGTGCACTCGACATAAATAACGATGTCTCTATTTGCACTTTTTCTAGATTTCAAAGAGCTCATATATCTTCTTGTCACAAAAATCCATGAGGAGACACGTTCCCTTTTTTTTTTTTAGATGTTATCCTATTTAAGAGTTAGGTGTGTAGTGCTTGTTACGTGGCAGTTTCTGTTCTAAGTGCTGTAAGAATCACACTTAGATACTTATATCGTCTCATATCAATTCTGTGGATTGGACACTGTTTTAATTCTATCAAATTTTGAAATTCTTATACCAATTCTATGAGCTGGGCACTGTTGTAACCCTATTTCAATTCTTATGTCTTTTAATAAGGCTTTGTTCCCATTGTGTCATGTCCTCTTGGAGTGAACCTTCAATTCTCCATTCATAGTCCTTGTGGGGGCGTAAGCTGCAGTGTGGCTGCCGTGGCCTGTGCCGGGTCTAGAAGACCAGGCTGGACGGCACCTGAAGATGGTCAGTGGTTAGTGTATATTTAAATGTTGATGTGACTTTCAGCCATTAAAGAAATTCAGAAGAAGGCCAGGGATTCCTTTGTTTGATTCCAATGGTTTCTCTTTCATTTTGGCCCAGCGTGAAGCCTTTCTCATGACGAACTAGGTCAGGAGGCAAAGAGTTTGGAGGACACAATGTCGACGTTTGAATGTGGACACAGGTAGCTTGCGAAAATAAACAGTCCCCTTGACAGGCTTCCATTGGCTAAAGAAGAAAACTCAAAATAAAAATGCTCAAGACTGATCATCTCTATGGACACAGTGATTGGCTTCCTACCATCTCCTATTCTAACCTCCAAGTTTCTCCATCTCAGGCAACGCCTCCTCAACCCATCGCCTAGGCAATGTCCCCTCATCCATTCATCCAGATTCTTGAGCCAAAAACAAAACAAAAAATTAGAAGTCAGCCCTTACCACTCCTCATGTCCCAGCCCTGTCCGCTCT
>NW_006436294.1:645604-667965 GCF_000325575.1 Pteropus alecto
AATATACCCCGACCATCTTCTTCTCTCCATGCCCACCTCCGCCACCCGAGTACGCCACCATGGTCCCCAATGGCCTCCTCATGTCACCCTAATGTCACAATCTACCTTTTATATGGCTGCTGGAAGAATTTTGATCACTCAAGCTAGATCGTACCACTCCTTTGTTTTGTGGCCTCCCAATCGCAAGCACACGTGTACTCAGAACTCACTCAGAATCACTCTCGTCTGGCTTCGGGACACAGTGAGGCCACCAGAGGTGAGCTGCGGTGTTTAGAGGGAGGAGAGAAGGAGACTGAATACGGTCGCACCCGCACGATCTCCAGCTTCCCCTTTCCTAGTCTTGCTGGATACTAGCTGAGTGGCATGGGCTTCAGGAAAACGGGGCGAGAACCCAGCTGCGAAGCCCAGCATCTCATACAGCTTTATGCTGCGAGGCCCTCCCACCCTGGAGGGGGCTGGGCCCAGTCTGGCTCTATAGACAGAGCAGGGCCTTAGGAAGGGAAATGTGCCTTCTCTTGGGGAGGTATTCATCTTTATGGATTCCTCGTTCCATCTGCTTTTCCTTGGAGATAAGATGCTAATAATAGATGATACTCATTATTGTATTTCTTTTCTATAGCCCCAGCAAAGCACATAATTATTGAGCATATACTGTGTGCCAGGCACATGCTGGGATACAGAAATGAGGAAGGCACATTGTCTTTGCCTTCAAAAGCCCAGTAACAAAATCAGATAGATAATTTCATAACACAATACACTCCGTCATAGGGATACATCCTCGTTGCCGTGGGAATACATAGAAAGAAAAAGTAAAATGGGCTGGATGTTCAGGGAAGATGCAAGAGCTTAGTCCCAGAGCATAGTAAGACTCTGGGTGGTATAGGTGGGATGGGCTCTATAGGTATGGTACAAATCTCTTGCTTAGCTAATTGGTTTATAAACTTCTAATGCAGGGATAATAAATAAATGTGGGTTGTCAAGTTCAAGGCCATGTGCAGACTCAGCAGGAGAGACTACTGTTCAGATCTATTAGAGCTATCCACTCCCACCAGTGCTAAAGTGAAGAGGGTTGTACTGTCAGCCCCATATTGTCATCCAGCATTTTAGGGACTAGGATTCATTCGTTCATTCATTCATTCATTCACTCACTCATTCATTCATTCACTCATCCATCCATCCATTCACTCCCAGTCACTATAGTACTTTTTTGGGGGGTGGTGGGGTGGGGGGATAGGCATATTCCAGTGCAACCCTTTCGCCCACGCCATTTAATACTCTGGCCCCTTAAGTTGTAGACTCCTGAAAAAAGGATCAAAGACCTGAGATGTGTACTCACGGAGACCCACTTTCCAGTCTCGGCTCTGCCACTGACCAGTCGTTTGACTTTGGACAAGCCACTTAACATCTCTGAGCCTCAGTTTGCTACCCAGTGAAAGACTCTAACAGCATTTACCTCCATGATTGTGAGGATTAAGTGAGCAAGTCTTGGTAACAGTGCTTGGCCCACATTTCCCTCTCTGCACCCCATAAAGCTCCCTGAACTTGATCTTGCTCCTGGTGGTGGTGCTTTAAAAAAATCACAGGTTCATATGGCTTAGTTTGAATGAGAAATGTCCTTGGATTCGCTCCTCCTGAATGCAACCCAAACTTCTGCTCTGACTGGCTCGTCTAACATCCTTTTCTTCATGATGCAGACAATTTTTTAAGCCTGACAATCTATCTCTTAAAACAAACTTTTAAGGGGAAACATAAATCCCTCGAGTCATTTTGAAAGTAATGGTCGAGCAGAAATAGATGACTAGATAAAATTCAGAAGAAATGTAAAAGAAAATTAAGCATGGTCTTTGAGTCTTCCTGATGTATTTCAGATGGAAAAAAGCTGAAGAATACGCACAGTAAGTCAGACAGGCCAAGAAACACACAGAAAGAACTGTGATTTGAATTTAGAAGGAATTTTTTTTTTGTAGCTTCTACATTACTTGAGGAATTTCCAAAGGGAGCCAAATGGCTGAAATCTGCACGATATTGTAATCTGCACGATATTGCTTGATATTAAGTGGCAAAGACTTAAAACATGGGCATTTTGAACTAATTTATTTGTATTAATAAACTAATTGAATTAATACTACCAACTTCCTATATTAATAGAAAAGAACATAATTAAGTGAAAACACATGTAGGATAATGTAATTTTCAGGGCTATAACAATCTTCGGCAATCATCTGATGTCTCATAAAATCAATATTTAATTTAAGTATTATTCATTCCAGAAGTCTTTATGTTAATTGTAGTAAATTTGGAAGCTAATAAAAATTCACAATGAAGAAAATAAAAATTGTTCTTAAGCCTACCACCCAGACAAAATAATGATTAATATTCTGGAGTTAACTAAATGTCATTTTCTTTTCCTTTGTGCAAAAATATGTTTCTTTTCACAAATTTAGGATTGTATGCTTCATACTGTTTTGTAACCTACTTTTGCACTTAGATACGTTATGAAAATAATTCCCTAATTAAGTACTGTGCAACGTGAGTTTAGTGGATATGTTTTATTCCGTATTGTATTCTATACACACTGTAAGATTCTTTGCAAGCCTTTTATCCTAAAGGTAGAAGACTCAGGCCCAGAGAGTAGTCTCGTGCTCAAGGTCACACAGCTGATTTGTATCAGAACCGGGATGAGAATTCACATCTCAGGCATCAAGTTCAGAGCTTTAGCCATTGTGCCTTTGATGCCAAATTTTTAGTTTAGCTAGTAGTTCCCATTCCCCCCATTAAACCCAAAATCAACCAGCCGGTTTGAATTTACCTTTTATTCTGCTGCCACGCTAATGACTGCCTTTGCTAAGTGCTAATTTGATGCCATATCTGTAATAACACTTTACATACATTGCTGGCTTTAATTGTCATATCAACAATTAAAGCACTATTATCCTTATTTTTGTAAAGAAGAAACCGAGACGCCGATGTGGAATAATATGCTTTAGTTCATCTAGTGACTGGTGAGATCTGGCTCTCAATCCAGGTGCCAGTGATGCTTTCTCAGTAGCTACCACGCTCTCCTATATGCACTTACTTATAATTACTTGCCCCTAAGTTCCTTGAAGATGGAAATAATGTCCTATTCACCTGTGAATCTACAGGGTCTAGCAAAGCCCATAGCAAAGGTATGACACTCAAGTCCCCCAGCAATTTGTGCTTACATGATGGGGAACACATTTTGAGTGAAAACTGCAGGGGTCGTGGAGAGGTGACACTCGCCTCACTGTGAATCAGCGGTATAATGTGATTCCAAGTGAGCTAATGTTTCTTTCGGTCACTCATTCATTTCGTGTTTCATTCAACAAATATTTAATTGGACACCTGCTGCCAGACACTCTACCGAGTGCCAGAAACATGAACATGAGTAATGGTTCTTGCCCTCCAAAGCTCTGATTCCAATTAAAGAGGAAGACAATGAAAATCGATATTCACAATACAGAGAGATAACGGCATTGATAAAAATGCATGGGTTAGAGAATGAGAAATGATCAAAGAGGGCTCCGCCGAGGAGACTGTCTTTGAGTTGGACCTTGAGAACGATGGGCTGGAAAAAGTCACGGAGCCGCACCCACCCGCGGGGAGTGTGTGCGGGAGCTCGTTTGGGAAATAGCACATGGTTTCCCATGGCTCGAGCACAGGCTGTAAACGGTGACCCAGGAGATAGGAGAACAGACTGGAGGAGCCAACGGGGGCCCAACCGGCGAGAGCGCTGAAGCCCTTGATAAACATGTTGAACTGGTAGCTTCTTGGAGGCAACAGGGAGCCCCTTTAGGCTCTTAAAAAAGATAATTTGTTGACAGCGTGGCTTTGATGACAGTGGAGGCTGGGAGACCAGTTAGGGGATAGCAGTCCAGATACGAGGATAAGGATATTTCTAGAACAGTAGCATTTGTGGCATAAAGGGGGCATGTCTAATAATAATTGTTAGTATTGATCACGTGCTTATTACATGCCAGGCCATGTGCTAAGTTTCCATGATCACGTTTGATCTTTCTTAGACTTCTGCAACATAGGAACTACTTTATAGGTGAGAAAATTAGGGCTTAGAGAAGTTCTGTCACTTTTAATTTGCTCAAAATCACAGCTGGTTGATGGCAGAGCTGGGATTTGAACCCAGGTGGTTTAACTCCTAAACTTGCATTTACAAACGTCACGATATAGTGCTTTTCTACAAGGGATGCTGAGGAAGATGCATCTCTTGGGACTGTTAAGAGATTGGGGATGAGGGTGCCTCACCTGTTTTAGGCTCAGGGTCATCCGCTGAGACAAGGGGTCGTCATGGAAGGGGCCTCGTTAGCAGATTGGGAGATGCCAGTCTAAAGTATTTGGAACCATCTGGAACTACCTTGATGGTGATGTAGCCAGGCTGCCCTGTGCAGAGCTCTCTGTAAAATTACTTGACCCCCAGAAAAAACCAGCGGAAATGACCCTGAACCAATGGGACTCCTAAAATGACGGTTAAATTCCCAACAGCAAGAGCAGCCTGTGACTGCCAGCTGGATGCACAGTGACTAGTGACCTGTTGACTCATAATGCAGCTGAGAGAGAAGGCTGAACGAGCTCCTCTGTCCCTTATTTATTTAATTTTGCCGATAGCAAAGTGTGAGCCGATACAAGACTAACCAATAATTGACCTTGCGTCAGGAAGAAGCTGAGAAGAGCACCTGACCATCAGCAGCAACGCATTTGAGATTATGTTTACTTTCACAACCTGACTTAACAATTTAACAGCAAGCTTTTCCTTAAGACCTCAAAACAGAGTGCAGAACGAAGCTCCCCTACGGAGGAGAGAAGGAGCGGATAGGAATGAGCAGACATCGATCATTACTCTGTGTAAGCACATCAGAGCCTCACAGAGCCCCACGTGCTTTCCACACCTAAGACCAATCAGCCACGTGCCTGCAGCTCAGGTGAAATGCCACAACACAAATGCGGGCTCTGGTTTACCGATGGGTCATAGAAGGAGCCAATGGATGTCACCAGGAGATACATCCAGAGGGTGAACTGTGACTAATGGGAGAAAGGAGGAGTCAGCAAATTCCTCTCCCCTGCTCTATGTGAGATGCTTTCCCCCAACTTACCACCTAACCAGAGACATTTTAACTGGCCAAATGAACGGCTCTTCCAAGGCACCAGCTAAATCCCTTCACAACTTATGTGATCAGAATAATGTGGCATCAGCTCGTGTTTGTCTCCCGTCCCTTTCTTCTTCGCCCCCTCACTCTTGCTGTCCTGGGGTTGCATTAGCATCCCAGGCTCGCCTCAGGCTCTATTCTTTAAGGAATCTAGGCTAAGATATTACGACTTTTCTCATTTAATAATAATTATTATTATTATTCTGTATTTCGAAATAATAAAACGCAAAGAGAATAGTAAGTGCTCAATGCGCAATGTCTGCTATTATTAATATTGCAACAGCCAAATTATAATCAGACCTTACAAGTCTTGGAGCCGTTAAAGTTGAAGGAGTCACACATTATGATGTTTAGAGGAGATCTGAGTTATGACTTAGTCCAAACTTTAAGTCATTAATTCATCTGTAATGAATATAAGTGATACAACTGAAAACTAGAGGTTTCACCTAGACTGGAGAGCTGACAGTGCCTAGGTGGAGAGATAAGTTAATATTCAACCAGTCCCCAAGTTTCAGTAACTCCGCCTCCACCGTTTTCCCCACGTTCTACTTCCCGTGGTGTCCGAGTACTTTGTGAACACGCGGTGATGGGCACTTACTCTCCACTGTGGTTCAGGTGGTCATAGCGCAGAAAGAGACCCGCGTAGACGGTCTCAGTCAGCAGGGCGTAGACAGCGATCATGATCAGCAGCACGGCCAGCTTCAGGACGGAGTTAAGTCGGAGGAACACCGCACAGGTCACCATGGCCAACACCCCCGTGAAGACGAAGTACTGGAAACAGAAGGCAGGCGATCAGATTCAGCAGGGACGTGGGAGGCTGACTCTCCTCGTCACCGATGCCAGTGGGTCTCCTTACATGGCTGTTTGCTGTGCATCTCCATTTGGAGGTCTCAGCCATTCTCCAATTCAACAGATCCCAAACTGAATGCATCCTCTCCTCATCACCTCCCCACACCTCTGGTCCATATTTTTGGGGGAACCAAAGAGCCAGAAGCCCTTGTCTCTCTGCGTTGCCTCCCCCTTGCCCGCGCTCCACCGGCGGGCCGTCCTAAAACCACAGATTCCGCTTCCTCCCTGGATCTCGCCTCCTCCTCCCACCTGTTTCTGTTTCGGTTCTCACCTGCGGTTCTGGAAATGTTTTCTGGCAGCCCTGCCTGCTCCCGCCTCTCCCCAGTATGTCTGAAACGCAGACCTGATCGTGCCGCTCACCTCCAAGTCCTCTCATTGCTCTCCATTCCCTCAAATTACGTTCTCCTTTCTGAAGAGCAGAGTGCTCAAGACCATCACGTATTAGATTTCCTTCCACCTCCCCAACCCCGACATATACTTCAGCCTCCCTATCCGCTTGCTATTCACAGCTGCTCCCCTGCTCCCCGGCGCCTCAGTGCTCTGCATCCCCGGTGTCTGAGAAGCTTTCGTGTACAGGTGTTTCTGGATACTGCCTCATTCCGCCACAGCACCCCTAACAGCTATCAGCCATGTCAGCAGTAGTCGGTCAAATGGCCTGTTCGAAACCACTCAAGGGCTGGAATATTCCAGTGGCTCCCGCGTACACATCAGTCTGCCTGGGCAGATTTCAGCCTTCTGAAAGCTCCTCAGCGCATTTCCCCTACAGAAGGATCCCTGTCTATCGTTCTGGGTGGTGGGTTTGGGTCCTGACCATCCCATGGGAGAAAAGAATAAACTCACGTCATCAAAGACTCATTTGGGTGGCAATGTTTTGATCTTGGTACACATTTTCTCTTGTAAGTTTCAGAGTAACTGGTCAAGATGGGAATCGTCATTTCCATCCTACGGGTGAAGAAAGTGAGGCTCCTAGAGCTGAAGTAAATCGTTCGAGTTCCCTCAGCTAGAAAACAACACCGAGGACACCTGGATACAACCTGTGCAGATGACTGTGACTCCAGTGCGCGTACTGAGCTTGCTCACTTCTGAAATCTACTCAGTCCTGTTCTGCATGGCTCTCTGGAACAACCGGCTGTCTTTTCTCTATTACACGTGGAAATAGTATCTGTTTGGGCAGAGGAGATAGGCAAGAATTTCCAGAAGCTCCTGAGCAACTACTGAACACACGTTTATTGACTTCTTAAGCCAAACAGATTCATTCACGTATGCTTTCAAGAACGATTGCTTCCACAAATGTGGACAGCACCCTGACTGAATTCCATGAGGGCAAGGGCCCAGTGCCTTGAGGGCGCATGGCATGAACTCAAACCAATGACTGTCCCCGCCCTTAGGGAACCCAGTGTCTGGGCGTCTTTTACTGTTGTCTTTTCCTTTCCTAATCCATCCGATTATGTCCTTATCTCAAATGGAATGATAAGCTTTCTTCGCTTCCCCTTTAAGATCTTCCCTCGGCAAGATTTTTAGCCGACTCATTTTGATGCCTTTGTGTAAGAAGCTGTGAGTGATGTGGGCAGGTGAAAATAGGGTCATTCTTAGGCTGATTATCTTCATCCGGCGAAACGTAGACCTTCTATTTTAACAAACGGAGGGAACAGGAATTAGATCCGAGGGGTCCATTCTCACTGCTGGCTTCATCACTTTCTCAGTGCAAACTGAGTCACTTAGTAGGTCAAAACTCTGCGAAATGATTGTGCCCTTAAGCTAAAACTTTTGAGGGCCCGAGAGTTTAATTTTAAAAATGTAATAAGCATTTATTGGGTGCCTATGTAATCACGGTATGGTGCTGGCAGTGGGGGCGGGACTCACAGGTGAATGAGAGGTGGCCCGGGTAAGGGGGCGTGGTCTAACGTGCGAGGCAGACGTGGAGAGGTCAATAGCGGGTAGAACGGCATGGAAAGTGCTCTGACGCATCGCGGGCTCATGTCGCGTGATGGACGCACCGAGGCAGGAGGAATCGAAGTAATAAAACGAAACATTTGTTGGCCACGTGTTCTGTGCCAGGTGCTCCACGAACGACCTCATATGCTTCGTCTTATTTAATTCTTCACAGGCGTCAAGGACAGAGGCTGATTTTACGTCCATGGTACAGAGGAGGGAAGTATGCGTACTACTTCTCTGCTTCTGAATATGCAAGGTTTTCTTCTCTCAGATGTTATTGGTTTGGAAAATTACAAATAAAGCAATTTCTTCTAAGTCTGTACTGAGGAGTCCCATGACCTGGCAAGGTGCTAACGGGAGCACCCTCTGGTTTTGTTGGCATGCAACAAGCATTTTAGGAGCTAAACCATGCTTCTTTATTCTACAGTTGCTGACTGAGGACTTGCTGGGCACCAAGAATTGTGCCGGGCTGGACAGAACTATATTAGTGTCTGGACTTGTCAGCACTTACCATGAACTACACACCATTCCCTCCTAGAAGAGGAAGAGGAAGTCTTTTACCCAAAAATGACTTAAGGAAGGGCTCGAATGTCTACCCACGCAGGTTACGCACACGGGACTGTGCGACCGTTCGGTCGCTGCCCACATCTCGTGGTGTTATGAACTCAGAACGAGAAGGAAAGGAAGCAAGCAGACAGTTTTCATTCAGAAGTCACTGTCATTCAGAGAAAGACTCTAAAGTTCCCGCTTCACTCAAAACTCGATTCTCAGCAATGATAAGTCTTGCTACAAGCAGTGCAGTGAGATGAACACAGGACAACCACAGAGGCTGCTCTGCCCTGCCCCGAGCCTGGCTCCCCACATGGGCCAGGTGTGAGGGTGTCATGACCTGGGGTTCCCCACGGCTGCTGAGTGGGAATAACTGATCTGACTCTCCAAACTGTTTACTGGATTGTATTAGAAAGGAGCATTTTGTCCGTTTGGTGTTCTGGTACGATCTTACTGTACTCTGGCTTATTCTAAAGCCCGGCTTCCACGGTTGGTCTATTTTTTTTTTTCATACTAGAGGAAGAATGGTGAATGCTCTCCAGTTCATTACAGTCAATAGCTGAGATCTGTCAGAATGGTATTTAATTTCCAAAGTAGATGCAATGTTTATATCTGACTTGGGTTGAGGACAGATGAATTCTTTTGGTTATTTCTTGCAGCCTCGGTTAATATTTTAACTTCATAATAATTCCTAGGAAGACACGACTATGTTAATGAAGTCCACAAATGACGACTCTCACAGCAAAACCTAATCCATGAGCATGCAAATAGCTATTTCTAATGGAAGGTATCACTCCACAGTATTGTAAAATATAAGACCGATGCTTCTCTTGATAGGTTTATTGTCGGTTCAATCCTGTGACACCCTGTGCTTATCTTGACCATGCTTTGATGACTGAGCTCAGATCTTTGTAAATTATCTTGAGTCCCTTTTAGAAAAGCACCCAAAATGCAGTCTTTCTGTATTTGATCCCTAAATGGTGATGTCCAGTCAAATCAAACATCTGGGAAACATCTCGGGGTTTCCGGAAATTAAATCGTCTCCCACAGGATAAAGATGTGACCTGCTTGAACAAAACTAGGAAGTATATGCTATCGGCTAAGACCAGTTAGCACAGCGGGACCTGGTGACGTGTGGGAATAAGTGACACTCTCCACGGCCACTCACTTAGCATGGGCAACAAGGAAGAGTCTCGCTCCTCAACGATGATGCAAGTCAAAGTGGTCACCATTTTGTAAATAAAGGGTGAGGCCAGGAGATCAATATTACTATGAAATTGTGGCCTGTTTAAATTTTTAGTCACACACTGGAAACACGATTATGTAGATAATCTCATGTTTACAGCATAAAGTCCTGTGCATTTTTATAATTTGTTACACCTTTACCTTTTTAAAAATTCAACTCTCCGCTTGGGTGAGCACCATTTTCTCTTAGTTACCAATATCTCTGAGAAAGAGCAAGAGAAAAAGAAACTAATACTTAATAAGTGTTTTACGTGCGTTATCTCTATTTGTCACCTCGACAATTTAATGAGACAGCTATTATTAATAATTCCATTCCATGGATTTGGAAAGTGAGGCTCAGAGAGGCTCAGAGAGGTTAGGTGACTTGCCCAAAGCTACACAGTTAGTAAATGGCCGAAGAAGAGTCCTTGCTCATTCTATGTCACCACATGGCCACTGTCATTTGAACCCTTCTGTTTCCCATGCTCGGTTTGGTCCTTAAAGACGTGGACGCGGAGCCTCAGTGAGGCTCAGTGGGGCTCGCTGGGCTCCACATCACATTGTGCCCTTGAGGCTTTCGCTCTTCGTGGGGAAGGGCAATGCCGTCTGGGAAGACACCAAAATGATTCCCGCTCTGCATTCAGGCATAGGATAAAAATGAGCTTATCTAACAACCCTCTGTCCAGCTAGAAAGAGTGGTGACGTTATCGTGGAACTCTCCGACCCTCCTTTTTTCGTTTTGAATTATCCGGAAGGCCTGCCGCTGCGGAAGTTCGGGCGAGTCTGACTGTATCCTGAATGCCAGCTGGAGATTTTAGACCACAGTGAATAAAGTTTCCTTCAAAATCGCTCAGGTTCTGATTCCTGCCTGAGGAGTTAACCGGCGAAATGAAGGCCAGAGTTCAGGAGGGCACTAGTTTGTAAGTCACTTCTGGAATTCGAAAAATATGCTCATTTGCTTAATGATCACTGATTCTCTCTTCCAACTATTTCTCTTTTTTGTGCGTTCTTCGCTTTCTTTCCCCCTTCCATCTTCCTCTTTTTATCCGTCCTTTCTCCCCTCGTCTTTATCCTTATGATAAAGGTTACAAGGTGATCAACATCCGAGCTGGAATTTAAAGCCAACAGGGTCTGATGACGTGGCCTAACCCTCCCCATCTAGTTCTGCGTGCTCCTTTCTCTGTCTTTCTGATTTTATACTTCACTTTTTAAAACAGCTTTACTGAGTTATAACTGACATATAATAAACTGCCTATATCTAAAGCACACAATTCAACAAGTCTGAGCATACGCCTATGTCCACGCAACCATCACGACCAGGAAGACGAACTCTCACACAGGCTTCTCCGTGTCTGACCCTTTGCAGCTCCTCCAACCCACCATCCTTACCTCTTCTCCCCAGGTTTCTCTCTGGTATTAGGTATCAATGTGCATTTTCTAGAGTTTCGGATAAATGGAATCATTCAATGGACACTTTTTTTGTTTTGTTTTGTTTGGCTTATTTCCCTGAGCATGATGACTTTGAGAGCCGCCCATGCTATGGCACGTGTCAGTGGGCCATTTTTCTCTGCCGACTGTCCACTGCATGGGCACGCTGCAGCCTGTGTACACATCCGTCATTTATAGACATTGGGGTTGTTTCCCGTTTGGGGCTATTACAGGGAAAACTAATATGAACGTTCATTCTTTTCTAATAGAGAAATATAACTTTGTATATGTTCTAATATAAAATATTTCTTCTCCTTTTTTTTTAACCAAGAAGTTAATTGACAACAAGACATTTGATGGAGGGAAAACTATCTAGGAGTCATTTCTTTTAGAATAATTATCCCTGTTTAAAGACATTATCTGATTGGATTTATTTTTGTTTTTGTAATGCAAAAAAAAAAAACAAACCCAAAAAACTCCTTGATTTAAAAAAAAGGAGAAGAAAAGTCTTCTTATTGTTTCGGCCTTACTTTTAAGATTGTTTCAGAAGAAGCCAAGGGTACTTATTGCACACTACTGAAGCAAGACTCTTCTGATTACTCTACCTAAATCCCCACGGATTGTTTTTCAGCCTGGCCGGTAGGAAGAAACACGATGTGCAGCGCTGCAGCGTGCCAGGCACGAACCCTTTCAGACGGCTCTCCCTCAAGCCCTGGCTTGTCCCCTCATGTGCACTGATGGGACCCTCTGCAGATCTCTGGGACTCTCTCTGTGTGTACCTCCCTTCCCTCTGGTGGCGTGCCCTGCAAACTCTAGCCAACTCTCCCCTAGACTGTTGGCTCTGTCTTTCTCAAATCAGGGCATCCACTGGGTTCCATTTGGGCCCCCCAACCTGAGCCGCAGCCTGAACTCTCTAAAAGCAATCCAAACCCACGCAACCATGATGCTCACTTCATGTTTTCTAGGATTACTGTCCTTCACCGCCTGCTGCCCAGAGTCTTCAAAGCTATCGTTTCATGTATTTTGTCTGTTTTTAGTTGTTTTGGGCGGGCAGGTCAATTGTTTCTCTGCTGCTTCATTGGAAACATACCTTCTTTTTAAAGAAAAATTTCTAAACACATGCTATGGACTATGTCCTTTGGGTAATCTCGAATAACTATGTGGTATCGTCTTTTCTTCTTAAAGCAATTCACAAATTTGAAGGGGTTGGAGAAATACCCTAGAGAAATGCGTTGTAGAAAGGATGGAGCGTGAGCACAGGGTGTCTGAGAAGGCAGGAAGTAACCTGCAGGGACTGGGTCCACCACAGAATGCATTTTGTCAAAGGGAGCCTTGAAGGCTGAAGGCTGGGCAGGATCTGAATAGATGACAAAGGACACGGAAGGAAGCGCCTGGACGCAAAGCACATAGTATTACACCCTATGGAAAATTGCCTCTTGGGGACTCTTTAAACCTGTAGCCAGTTCTGAACGCTCTTGCAAATATACTTAACTCTTTATTCCAATGTGCCAGAGCATGCAGTAAAGGGGCGTGATTCTAAAAGGAAGGCCTTTCCAGGTTCCCACACTCAGGAGTTTGAGTTAATGGCACTGTGGGTTTAGGCACGTGATTCATTTTGCAAACTTCTGTCTCTTCCCTCCCCTGAACCCATAGTTCTCCACTGTTATTTCCTGTACCTTCAACTCTCTTTTTAGTAATTGGCAAGCTCCAGTTCAGAACTAAATTCTACTTTACACCATATACGATAGCAGCCTCTTATGTTTGCGTCGAGTCATCCAGTTTAGTAACTTGCTTTCACACCCAGTACTATTTTTTATGGGGTGAGGTGGAGAGGTCGGGTACCAGATGAGGAAACCAAGGCTCAGAGAAATGAAGTGATCTGAGGACACACACTTGTGAGCGATGGAGAGGGGTATGCAGATTAAGCCTTTTAGAAGGTCTGAATGTCTGAGTCCTTCTAGTTTGGTAGAGAAGCCCGGCCGTACATATCAGGGTGGCAAATGCTGGGGCAAAACCCCTGTAGTAGCTGGTGACGGGAAGTGTTCAGATCCCCTCCCTTCAGGACGATGGGATTCCTGCACCAGAGGTGATGTCAGGAGTAGGCAAACTGTCTATAAAGAGCCAGACAGAAAATATTCTTGGCTTAGTGGGCCACACTATCTCTGCTGCAATCACCCGACGCTGCCATCGTATTATAAAAGCGGCCACAGACGAACGGTAATAAGTGGGTGTGACTGTGCCCCAATAAATGCTTTATTTACAAAACAGGTGGCAGGCAGAATTTGGCCTGTGGGCATGGTTTGCTGACCCCTGAATGAGATGATCCTTCGGTTGTGTGGGAAAATATTAGAACTCTGATTCATTTATTTTCTCTCTCTTTTTAACATTCTCTTTTTTTGAGTATGTTTTATAATGCACATGGTGGTGCAGGCTCAATACCAGTTTCCTAGAAATAATAAGCAAATCATGGCTGACATTTAATGAGCAGGGACTTTGTGCGAGATGTTGCTCTAAACACTACACGGACAAATTCACTTAATCCTGACGACCACCACTCATGAGGAAGGTACTGCATCTACCTTCACCTTACAGGTAAGGAAACTGAGGCATAGAGATGAAGCAAGGCGGTTAAAGAGCTTACCCATCACTTTCTTAGAAATGGCAAATCCGTGAGTGCTGGGGTCCTGAGTTTGGGGCCCAGGGTCTTGATTTAGGACACGGAGGTCCAGATCGACAGTTCGTGAACATCTGTTGCACGTCAGATGTCACATTAGAAACTCAACATTTACTAAGTCATCTAGGGAGGCACCATGAGAACAGGATATTCTTTAAGTCCACAGTAGCCATCTGAAGAAGGTATTATTTTTCCCACTTTATAGATGAGGAAGCTGAGGTTCAGAGAGAGGAAGAACCGATTCGAGATGCCTTTGCCAGCCAGTGCAGGGTTTCAGTTGGGAGTGAAATACAGCTTTGGCTATGGGATTCTCAGCCACCTGACTGCCTCTTGGGATGCTCCTCATGCTCTCCACGCCAGGGAGCTGCCGTCCCACAGTCCACGAAGTGGGAGCTCACTCACTACTGGGTGGGAGGAAGTCCCAGAGCTCATGTCTTTCCTGTGCAGCCCTGAACGAGAGCGAGTCCTGTCCTGCCCTGGAACTCCTTAAGAAGAGCCTAGCTCCTCCCTGGGGACTGAGCCTGGGCCGGAAGCATAGGCTCAAGAATAAGCCAGAAACGGTTTGCATTGCAGGGCTAAGTCTTGGCATCTGCGGTAAGAAGGGAAGGGCGGAGAGAAGGACGGAAGGAAGGGAGGAAGACTGGAGTCAGGCGGGAGTGGTGCCTTCGTTTCATCATCTGTGAAGTGAGTGCGGCGTGCATCCCACACATCTCGAGGACCAAATGGTATTCTGCTTATCGGGTGCGCGCTCTATTCCTGGGGTGTGGGGTGAGGCTCTCTTTCCTTTTCACACATTTCTCAGACCGATTCTGGGGCCCAGGTGAGACAACAGAGAGCCTTTCGTCCACCCGCGTGTTGGAGGGGGTCTTAGAGAACAAGGGTCCGCCCAGCGTCCTCAGGGCAGGGCACTGGCTGGGCTCTGCTAGGACATCCCAGTTGTCCTCTCTTCTGACCCAGAACTTCTGTCCCAACATGTAAAGGTCTGGGCCATGACTAGTAGAGCCTACGATTGTCCTTTGCCTGGCCCTGTAGGCTGACCCCAAGGCTAGACTAGTGGCTCTGTGACCAAGAGAGGGTCAGACTTACATTATGATGGTGGTGTCCTGCTGGGCACCTACTGGGCCACCTCCTGACCCTGTGGTGCCCCACACACGTTCTAAACCACTTCAAGTTTAGTTGTTGTTTTCTATGTTTGTGAGTCACCAGCTTCCTTCTTTCCTTCCTTCCTTCTCTCCCTTCTTTCCTCCCTCCCTCTCCCTCTCTCCTTCCTTCCCTTCCCTTTCCCTTCCTTCCTTCCTTTCGTCTTTCCTTCCTTCCTTTCTTCCTTGCTTGCTTCCTTCCTTTTTCAATGCAGCAAACACCCTTGAGTACTAACTCTGCTTGTGCTGTATTGACGACAAGGGCACATTCTGCTTTAGGATTTTAAGATGCGTTGGGGGAAATAAGTAGGGCAGGAAGAGACAAGGGGAAAGAGGAAAATGGGTGGAGGGAAAGGAAAAGGAGGAAGACGAGGAGGAGGAGGGAGGGCGAGAGAAACGGGGGAAGGGTAGCAGCAGGAAAGAGAGGCAGAGGAGGGAGCAGGAAAGAGAAAGAGGAAAAGCGGCAGATACCAGGAGAGAGGGAAAGGCAGAAGAGGGGAAGGAGGAGGAAGGTGGAGAGCAGGGAGGACGCAGGCCTCTGAGCGCTTTCTGAAGCCCTCCGGCGCCTGCTGCTCTGGAGCGGGTGGAGCTACGCGGGCCCCGGGCTGGACAAGGGGAGCTTGTGGATAAATACCTCTGGGTAGGAGCAGATATCTGTAAACACAGCTGAGGAATTGAAAGTCAGGTTCTTCAAAGGGATCGACTTGTCAAAATCACACCACAGCTGCGAATTAAAAAAAAGAACAACAGAAAAAACAAAAAACAAAAAAACACAGGAACAACAAAGTCAGTGTGGGTGCTGGGAAAGGAGCCCTGTGCTATCAGTGCTGGGCTTCAGCGAGGGCCTGGGGCAGACCAGGCCCAGCGGGCGGGCCCTCAGAGCGGAAGTGCCAGCTGGGGCCTGGCTTGGAAAAGGCGTCTGCAAGCCAGTGAGGAGACCGGCTGAAGATGGCTCTGCTGGCCCCGCCGCGGAGCGTCACCGAGTGTGCTCGTGGGCTCAGAGGAGAGCAGATGGCAGGAGAGAAGGTCTGGGGTGACCTCGTAGCCGGTCTCCATGCCAGCAGCCCCGAGGGTCTGAAGGGTCTGAGGGGACACACTTTCCGGAAGGACCCTGAGCGCTGGGGTATGGGCACGTCCCAGGCTGCACTGCTGCGGGACAGTTGGTGGCACTCGGAAAAGAATAGCTACCAGGGGCCGAATGCCTCCTCTGTGCCAGACACTTTGTACAAAAAACAAAAACAAAAAACAAAAAAAAAACCCTCACGACCGCCTTGTGATGTCACTATTATTTTTATCCCCATTTTACAACCGAAAAATATGAAACTCTGAGAAGTAAAGTAACTTGTCCAGGGTCGCTGGGCTGCTAAGTGGTGGCGCTGAGGTTTGAACACGGGTCTATCTGACTCCAAAGCCTCTGAACTTCCTGCCACAGGTGACCCCGACCTAGAGCCGCCCGGCCTACTTCGAAATCCTGTGCCCCAGAGGTAGCCGATTCACCAAGATGAGATCCTGGCTGCAACTCTAAACGCTGGATCGACGAGCCCATGTCCTTCCACTTTCAATTGCTATAATCTCTAAAATATTTATTAGACGATGAATTTAATTAGATGACGATTTCCCGTTTTTAAACCCCACGGAATCCTTTCCTTCAAGGCCAACCACAGAACTTGAGCAACGCAGACTCTAAGTAATTACTGGGCCAGTTAGGACAATCAGGCAGTACAAGCCTGCCACACACAGATTGACAGTTGTAGGACTTCACACTTTGGCTCCCTGAGCACTTGGGGATAGTGCTTCAGGCCCAAGGGGCATGATGATGGTTTTGGCCACCAGATGATGCCTCCACTAGCCTCTCTCAATGTGCCAAGTTTAAAATCTGGAGTCTGATAAATCACTCCTGCACTCTAGGTCCCTATGTCATGGTCAACACAGACTGTTTGTATATATACAGAAAAGGCCTGTAGATACCATGTCACCCTTCTAGAGAGAAAATGACATCATTCAAACATGAATCGCCAAATTAGAACAATGATCAATACGGCAGGTGGAGATTCATCGGAATTCAATACGTCACATCCAATGCGAACTTTTGGGAAGTCAAAGGCAAGATGCTCAGCCTTCCTGAAATGCAGTTTCCTCATCCATTACATGGGAACAATAATACCTACCTGTCGCCCACATTAGGTGCTCAGTACATGGCAGCTATTCATTCCCATTCCCTCCGGCTCCCACTCCCAGAGATATAATTTAGCACATGAGAATGAGCATGAGTCATGGAGTCAGACAGACCTTACAGCAAGTTATTTCATGTCTCTGAGCCTCAGTTTCCTCAGCCATAAAGTGGGGATAATGAGACTTACCTCACGGGCTTTATGTGAGGATTAAATACGAAAAACGGGCACAGCTCCTCCTTCAGCGCATGGCACATAGCAGGCAGGTACTTAATCAGTGGGAACCCTTATTCACCATTGTAATTGATTGGCCACTGACAGTGCAGAAATTTAAGGGAGCAAACAACCTCTCCCACTGGGAAAGAGATGATTTGCCCCCAGTAAAACGCACAGTTCTGACGGTAGCCACATCTTTGCGCTCTGTCCCTAAGCTTGGGGCTGGACCAGGCACACGAAGGTAACCGGTACCGAGGACGGCAGTGAAGAAGCCGCAGGCTCCACAGACTCTGGAGCGCTGAGTGCACCCTGGACACCAGAGGGTTGGCGGGCTCGGAATGCTTACGATATTTAGGATGGCGCCCAGGAAATTGATCAAGATGGACGCGAAAATGATGACATTCCGGGCCAAATAGGTCTCGTTGATCCAACAGCAAGTTTTCCGGAGGACGAGGGGCAAACACTTATAATCCTCTGCCGTGGTGATGAGAACCAGAGCTGAATGCAGCATGATCAGGATGGAAAACTGGATGGCCATGGGCATCGCCCTGCAAGGAGACACAGAACGTTGGGTCATGTGGCTTCGACTGTCTGATCTCCACTCCTGAGCGACGCTGTCAATCACACCCAGGATCACCCCTCCCCACCCCCCTTGCTCCCAATAACTCATCTAAAGCTCTATTTGTTCAAGAAAAGGGAGACATTTTTTATTGCCTCCATCCCGAGAATAGTCTTTCTATTGAGAAACTTCGCAGTATCAAATATTTGGCTTGATGTATCGCTCCTGCCCCATTTTTTTCACTTCTTTTCATCATTCATCTTTCTCACCAGGCAACTGCTGCCAAGGCAACACGCCACTGGAATTTGACCTCAAAACTCCGTCTGTGGGAGGGATCCCCATGCCCTTTCCCCTTCGAGGTGGGTTTTATGAAACACTTTCCCTCTCGGTCTGCTCTGATGCCAAGAGCTGACCCCGGCACCTGTTCCAAGGTGCTCAGTTTTGGTGAGTGATCACCAGGATCTACAGGGAATACACTATGTGCCATTAGAGACATGGGGAGGGTGCAGTCAGAGACATGAGTGAGGAGGGCCCATCCTCGCCCACGCCTCCAACGTCACTCCCAACTCTACATCTTGAGCTTCACGCTGTCCCCAGAGCTCTTGCCATGGTAGTTCCCATCAATTGGGCACCTCTGCTGGGTGGCAGGCTGTTTCTGGCAACTCGGTGGTCTAAAACCCCATCTCTGGAGGTGACGCGAACTGTTTCCTCTCCCTGTTAACCAATCTAAGCCAGGCACGTGGCTTCTCCTTGGGAGCCCGTCCCCCGTTCTGGATTCTCTGCCCAGTCGTTCGTGACCTATCCCGATGTCTCCAATTTCTCCGCCTCTGTTTCATCCAGTGAAGCGCTGCGTGTTAAAAGGCACTTTGATGGAAGTGGAGGGAGGTTTTATGTCCACTCCTTCCTTTCAGAAAGTGAAGTTCGCTCCATCCATTTGGCTTTCGCATCTTCCGCTGGCAGGTGCTCGACAAACATGCACTTAGTGAATGGAGTTGGACCCACCTTCTTCCTCTCACACTCTCTCTTACTATCCTCCGGCCTGAATTTCCTTATTTATTATTAATAACGTGAGTAATGCATTGAGCTCTGACTGTATGCTGGGCACAGCGCTAAGCGTTTTGTATGTAATAACTCATT
The DNA here is from genome assembly GCF_000325575.1 of Pteropus alecto. NCBI lineage: Eukaryota > Metazoa > Chordata > Mammalia > Chiroptera > Pteropodidae > Pteropus > Pteropus alecto. Next base: position 664,663 of record NW_006436294.1, read on the forward strand.
TCCATTGCAGAACGCACCGAAGGGGTCTTTTGATCTCTTTTTTCTTTTTCGTGTGAAGCGTTAAAGCTCAGAGAGAACCAACTTCCCAGGGGTCACTGAGGTGGTAAATGTGAGAGCCAGGATTTACAGTCCCCTCTGCTATTCTAATCACTTGGGGGAGTAATACAGCTCCCATATTTCCAGTGATCTTTTTTATTTTTGTGGTATCCTCACGCTGTTGATTCATTCCACAAGTTTTCTCCCCAGGCACAGTGGTAGGTGCAAGTGAGTACAAAGACCGAAGGCACGTCCTCCCCATGTCCTAGCAGATCGTGGTCTCGAGGGGATACAGACACGAATGGTGAAATGCTATACGACATCCTGTGATCGATAAAGGGCTACGAGCAACCATCATTCAGAAGACAGGGAAGGAAATCAAAAGAAGCTTCGCAAAGGAGGTGACATTGGGGTTAGGCCTTGGAGGTTGAAGAGAAGGTTTTTCGGGAGGAACATAGGCTAATGGCACTGATAGTCTGGAGATTCAGAGAGAGAGATGAGAGGTAATCTTACTAAGTGGGGTGTGTGTGTGTGTGTGTGTGTGTGTGTGTAGGGGGCCGTTTGGGAGAAGTCAGTTGTTATGTTTTTACCATCCTATTTGGGTAAACACAGGAGGAGAAGCTAGTCAATGGGGGGTGAGGACGATGAATTGGATTTTGGGCACGTTGAATTTCTGGTGCTTGTGGATCCTCCAAATGGAATTATGTAGCTGTGAGTGCAGTTAGAGGGGCAGCTGTGGAATTCTGGGTCTGGAGCGAATAAGTGGTGGTTGATGATGGAGAAGGGAGGGGCCTGCTGAAAGAGGACCGAAGACAGAGCTATGGCAGAAGATGGGCTGTAAGACGAGAAGGTGGCAGAGGTAATTTGGGAAAGGTGGTCAGTAAGGCAGGAGGGTGGGAGTATGGGGAATACGGGGCATCGTGACGGCCAGGGATACGGCATTTACCAGGAGGGAGCAACCAGGAAACAACTCCCCCTGCACAGGCAAGCATCCTGAAGGCCGGAGAGCTGCTCCCTCCCCTGCCCCAGCGTTCACTGTTGGAGGTTTTATTTTATTTCCTGAATACTTGCACAGTTTTGATCTTATGGATCACCTTGACAGGAAATCTCTGTAGGATTTCCAGATAAGAACAGAAGGTCTGTGCAGCAGTGGGTTCCCAAAGGGCTCTAGGCCAATGGGAAACTCTTCCGCTCCCCCAGACAGGCTGACAACACACAGTGATTCCTGGGCCCCTGCGGGGTACGACAAATGAAGAAGAATGCAGGCAGATAGCTTTGTCAGGCCATCCCAGGGGAGAAGGGGACAACTGCAAGGCGGATGTGTCTCAGTAATGTGAGAACACAATGTCTAATGTCTTGTTTCAAAGCTGAGGCGGTGCCTCAAACTTCCATGGCCACGACCGCCATCCAGAGGAAGCCTCCATGGCGTACAGGACCTTGAAAGGCGCCCGTGGCTCTCCGCTCTGGCCAGGTCATCTCCTCTTGCGCAAAGAAGCACAGGGCCCCCAGGAAGTCCGGATGGGCTCCTTCCCAGATCTCCCTCATTCCCTGGCGCCAGGAGGCAGGGTCTTTCTCAACATTGCAGCAGTGAGACCCCACGCCGGAGTTGGATGGTAGAGTGGGGGAGGCAGGAGCCCAGAGGTTCAGGAGAGACCCCACGTGGTCTGCTGATTTTAACACAGTCTGTATTCCAGCTTTTACCATAGTTTTGCATAAGCAAAGCAAGCATTTGTTGGATACTCATAAAATGGATCCTTTGCTGCCCACTTAGCTATTGTGTTTCTGTGTACACTTTGGCGGGTGTCAGGGGATGCTGGACGGAGGCACTTCCTTCTGGGTTTGCTGAACCAAGGAAAGGGAGGTGCTATAGACTGAACGTTTGTGTCCCCCGAGATTCGCATGTTGAATCCTAATGCCCAGTATGAGGGTGGTTAGAGTTGAGGCCTTTGGGAGGTGGTCAGATCATGAGGCTGGAGCCCTGCCAAAGGGGGTAAGATACCCCAGAGAGCATCCTTGCCCTTTCTCCCGTGTGAGGGAGATGAAGACAGCCATGCATGAACCAGGAAGCCAGACCTCACCAGACGCCAACTTTGCCAGACCTTGGATCTCGCACTTCCAGCCTCCAGAACTTTAAGAAATAAATTTCTGCTGTTTATTGTCTACGTCGTGTGTGGTCTTTTTAAATGGCAGCCTGAACTGACTAAGACAGTAGGTGAAAGCCGGCACACGGCCGGGGCCAGAGCAGAGCCTGAGGCGAGGGAACTCGCTCTTCCCGGTACCAGTTTTTTCATGTGCAAAACTGGGATTTTTAAGCTCACCTCTTAAAGGAGGCTGTGAGGTTAAAGTCGTACAGCAGTGAAATGCTTAGCGCATAATAAGAACAACTCAAAGAAACACGATTCTCTTTCTCTATTCATGGTGAAATTCAGGAAACCAAAGGCATTTGCAAGATCTAGGGGAAGAGTGTTATTTATAAGACAAGCTTTCGAAGCAAGGGGCTGGAGCTGCATATAACATTCCTCTGGAAATCTCTGCTGCAGGTCCTTGGCATTCATTTATTTCTGCACATGTAAACATCATAACTGCGAATTGTAATTTTTATCAAATTATAGCTCCTCGGGCATCCAGGGGTTCTGAATTTGCTTCTGCATTGTTGGTCTACCTAAGAGGCAAGGAAACCTTTCATTTCTGAAATCGAGTCTGAAAAAGAAGGACAAGGGGTTTGCAAACAGCTCTATCCAAATCATTTCTTGCCACCGAGTTCTAATTACTCTCTGCAGTCTGTCTTGAAACAGGCTCTGGGTTAGTATCGTGATGTGCTATTGGCCAGGGAGGCAGGAATCAGTGGGGGTGAGCGAATGGCCGACAGCAGCTTATGGTGTAAGAGGAAACAGAGACCGAGATCACACTGAAAGGTAATATTTGTACCACCCTTTAGAATCCACAGAGAGCCTAGGAGTCCAGGAGTGCGTCTGATCCTCATGGCAACCGTGAGTGGTAGGTCTTCTTAGCCACCTCAACAGATGACAAGACTGTGGCTCAGAAAGGGGAATGAAACCAGAATTTACCAAAATGGATATGACTTGTTTAATTCATACGCCAACCCTGGGAAGGTGGCACTGTTATCCCCATTTTACATATGAGAAAATTAAGGCTTCCGAGAATTACATACGTGCAGCTAGTAAGATGCACAGAAAATAAGATCCAGTGCCTCTTTTATCTATCCATCCTTCCTTCCTTCCTTCCTTCCTTCCTTCCTTCCTTCCT
>NW_006436294.1:668136-773937 GCF_000325575.1 Pteropus alecto
TGACATTTCCCAGTGAATATCTGTTGGCTATAATGGGACACTTTTGTTCCCAGATATGACAAATGCCTACTTGCTTTTTTCTGATTCTTCCCACAAAAATGCTGCTGTCACACCAATCCGCGCTATTGAAGATTGTCACTACCTGCTTCCATTTGAAACTTATAAGGCTACCACATCAGCATCGCAGCAGTGAGACCCCACGCCGGACTTGGACGGTAGAGTCGGGGAGGCAGAGAGCCCAGAGGTTCAGGAGAGACCCCACGTGGTCTGCTGATTTTAACACAGTCTGTATTCCAAAGAGAGTTGATGAGGTTTTTGCTTTTCCTATCTAGTTGCTCGGATATGTGGGGATTCCGAAAGATTCAGAAATACGCCACTTCTGCCAGCATCTTCCCAGAATCCTTTTCTCCTTCTCAAAACCCTGCTGATCCAGTAAAGGTCAAGCATGGCCGTTGCCAGAGTGCAGGTTAATTTGAACATCTTTCTCTCACAGAACCATGCTGCTATCATCCTCAGAAATCTTCAGGGCCTCCCTCCTGCACCCAAGACCAACTCTGAGCTCCTTACAGTAGCTCGGTGGACACGGAACTCCCACCTCAGCCACGGCGCCCAGCACCTCCTCGCAGGAACCCCTTACTCCAGACTCTCCCATTCACTCACCATCCCACGGACATGGCATCTCTCACACCTCTGCGCCTTAGCGAGTGCTGTTTTCTAAACTGGGATCACTCTTCCATTCTTTCTCTCTCTTCTGCTCAGCTCAAAATATCACCTTTTCCTGCAAGTTTTTCCTTAAAACACCCAGTCAGAATGAATCACTGATTTTGGTGCAAAGCCACATAAATAGTTAAAAGCACAGATGTTCTCTGGATTCGATTCCCAGCTCGGCCACTATATAAACTCGTGACCTTGGATAAATCCTCATCTACGAAATGGGAATGAGGATGCTGTCTCACTTACAGGTTATTTATCTCTGAAGCTTTACTGAGGCAACCCGAGCTTTCCTGGAATGGAATAAGCGCTCAGTAACTCGGAGCCATTCTTAATTTCTCTCTCCCACTAAATTATATCTCTGAGGATGCAGACCTCTTGTAAAGTGACACCGTCCGCAGGGTCCAGCATGATGCTTTGCCTATAGGAGACCTTTCACAAATATTTGCTGGTGTTATTTTTAATCACTTGAAAGGGGAAAATTCATGGTAAGCTTAGGGAGAAAAGAAGCAGAAGCCATCTTACAGTGCAGGAGAGAATAAAAAGCATTGCCAGTAAACTAACCCAGAGCCAGGTCCCTGTGCTGGCTCCGGCACCAGTAACCTGCACAATGGAAGTCTGTGTCTGATAGGGTGTTAAGCACCCAGACTCTGGAGAGACTTCCTGAGTTGCAATCCGGGCTGTGACATTTTTGCAATCCAGGCTGTGAGACCTTGTGCAACTAACTTATCTCAGTACTCTGAGCCTCAGTTCTCACCTCTTTAAAATGAGGACAATAACAGTCCCTACCTGCTAGAGTGGCTGTGAGGATTTCACAAGTTACTGCACGTAAAAGTTTTGGAACAGTGACTAGCCACAGACAGGCGTTTGCAGTATTATCAAAGCGCGACAAAGAGGTAATTATCAGAGGAAGTGGTGATTGAGGTTCTTACTTGCTACATTCCTGTGTGCATAAGGGGGAGGCCTATTTTGATTTTAATTGTTGTGCTCATTAAGACTGGGGCAAAGACTCTTGCCTTGGTAGAAGAATGAGATTATCGCGTAGAGAAAGACCACCAGAATAGACGCTGATACTGTCATACATTTTGGTATGGATTCAGATCCCCTGAAAGGGTCCAAGTGAGAGACCGTCAGTTCACAAAGGGATGTCACCTGGTAACTCCGTCCTTCCGCATTTACCTTGAAGAAGGAAGCAAACTTTGGATTGCCGTGATAAACAGCAGAACGATAAACGCACAGACCAAGTTTGACTTGAAAACTTCATCCCTCATTTGAGAATACTGCAATTAAAAAAGAGAAGGAGAATAAATTACTTGGCAGCAGAGTTTGGCATCTGGAAGAGTTAAGTTTTACCAGTGTTTGAAGTTTGGGGAAAACAGCAAGAAGAGACAAAGCAAATAAATATGCATTTATTTCTTAAATTAAGAAGCATCCATATCTTAAGTTAACTCTTCGGAGTACTGTCTCCAGCCCTCCTGTTAACTTTTCAAGGAGAGCCCAGGAGTAAATAAAATTCCCTTCGCATTTGGAAGGCAGGGGAGAGGGACTTTGCATGAGCTTATTCCGTTTTTGTTTTGTTTTTTAATCTTCCCACAGAACTCACATCGTTTTAACAAGGCAGAAGAGTGCATAGCCATAGATGCGGCAAATCAAATTCACAATGACCTTCTTCATGAGTAAACTTAAGTCATTTAAGGATCTTGTCCTATTTCTTGTCAGTTTTGGGGACACGGGAAATGTTTTACTAGGGAGAGTCTTTCTGCCTCTTTTTTTCATAAAACTATCAAAACATAAATCCGTAGAATCTTAGCACAGAGAGCACCCTGAGACATCTCCAGCAAGGGCAGCCCTTTCATTTCGCATGAGAGAAACCAAGCCGATAAGCTGGACTCCCTTCTGCTGTCTGCTCCAGGCAGCCCTGGGGAATGGCCATAACTTTATTTTGATTATCGGTAATTTCATTGCTCAGCCTTAAAAGCTTCTGGAAGGTCAGCACTGAATGTGCACTTGCTTCAGTCCTGCCTAGTTTCCCGAATCATCTTGGAGTCACTAAACGGAGAAATAATCTAATTTGTTCAGAAGGAGAAAAGGATTTTTAAAACTGAAAAAGACCTTAACATGAGACTAAACCAAAATGAGATCAAGCCCCTTCTTTCCTCTCAGTCTCAGAGAGGTCTAATAACTTGCTATAGATTACACGGCAAATAGATCATTTTTAGCCGGGGGAAAGAGAGCGAAGCCTGGTTCTGGAAGTCTGTCATCCCAGATTCGATTTTTCACAGAAGTCAGTAAATCGAGCTCTCACAATATCTCAGGCTGCATACACCTCAAGACTCAGGCCACAGTATCAGGACGAGGGAGATCAATGAAATAATAAAATTAGTCCAATGTCTTGTTCAGATGGCAGTCCCAATCATCAGTTACATGATTTTTATTCTCTTGCTTACTTCTCGGTGTGGTCTGGGTTTTAGACTGAACTTAACTGCTCATTGTCATGGCTAAGATTTGGGGAAGGGCAACGGCCTGTAGCTGGTGAGCAACATGGGGAGTGGGGGAAGCCAGCGCTGCCCAGAAGTGGCACAGTCATTGCTTTTTCTGGTCTCTAGCACTGAGGCCTCTGTCCACTTGCTGACAACCTGCTTGGTATCTGGAGGGGAACGGGGAAGAATCACGATAAGCCATCCTTACTCCCAGTGAAACCACAGAAAATCCATGTTACTAATAGTCACAAATAGCACTGCCTGTGAAAAATGCACAATCATAGAGACCTACACATACCAGCTTGAAAATAAATGAGTTAGTCACAAAGCAGTCAAATCAAAGAAAACTAAATGTCTGGGTTCTGTCTAACAAACAATTGCACAGGGTTAAATTATTCCTGTTGGCTGACTGATTAATTGCAAACACAACCTGGTTAAATAGATTTGATAATGAGATTTTTAAAACAATAATAATTGTTAGGACGTGGTTCATAATGTAGCAGTTAGCACGTCTGCTTTATATGCAGAAGGTCCTCATTTCATGTCCCAGCCATAGTCCATGGTCTACGGCCATGCCACCCTGAACAAGCCCGATGTCTGATCTCGGAAGCTAAGCAGGGTCGGGCCTCGTTAGTACTTGGATGGGAGACCACCTAGAAGACCAGATGCTGCAGGCATTAATGATAATAATAATAATAATAATAATAATAATAATTATTATTATTATTATTATTATTTTTAGTGGACTTAATCCCTCTTGCTGCTTTTCTTCATCTTTACCATTATCATCATCACCGTGTCATTGTCATCACAGGATCTTGAGGTCCTAATGGACCACCACCTTCAGGGATCCTCCCCATAACTTCCCTGATATCTACTCAAATATCTACTGAGTATCACCAGGTGACTTTCTCTGCTTTGTTGGAGGAGGTGGGTTTCTTTCCTCGGGGCTGGGGCGGGGCATCCTAGGGTTTTGAACACTCTCCACTCAAATGCTCCCAGTGCCTGAGAGTTTACTCCTTTGCAAAGGGTTCCTTCCATTCTCGGCCTGTTCTCACTGTGAGGAGTCTCTGACTCCTTTCCTGAATGTGTCTTACTGATTTTAAAGCTGTTGCCATCATCATCATTTGTCCAGACTAAAGTTGCTTAGGGTCTTACGCTTCTCATCTCCTTTAGGCTGCAGCCTGGGTGCAGAGGCGGCGGGAAGACTTATCTTGCTTCCAAATCTCCTCCTCCATCAGTGTTTCACCGTGAGCAAGTGCTTGAAGGCAGCACCTGAGCCAACTGCAAGTGGGGTTCACGCCCATCGAAAGGGCATGCCACTTGGAAGAAATTACAAGTGCTTTCTTCGAGAACTTACATTAGAATTTGATTATGATTATTTTTCAGTCTAAAGGGTTTTGGTTGACTCAGGAAATGCCCAAAATCTAGTGTAACAAATTTGAATGATAATGACTAATGCCTAGTGCAAGGCAGGCACTATGCTGCGTGCTTTATGGGGGCCGTCTCATTTAGTTAGGACAACACTTTGAGGGAGATCCTGTTCATCATACCCCCATTTTGCATATAAGGAAACCTAGCATTAGACTAGGACTTCACTGAATGTAAGTAGGGAATCGAAGAGTCCGTCCAAGCACACGGTCTCATTGGCTGTGCTCTCTGCTGCTACCTTGTTATTTTCGAGGTAAGGTCATGTTCTTCATAGGGCGCACAATACAATAGTGTGTCTTGGTATATTTCAATGATGTGGTTTATGATACAAAGAAATGGAAGTTCCCTCCTTGATTTGATCAGGTTGAGACTAGGGGTCCCTTCCAAGGAAGCAGGACAGGAAGAACTTGTGTTCCAATTTACTTCATGTTCAGGGATGCTGACCCTGCATCTTCTTAAAAGGCATATGTAGAAATGAAATCAATGCAATGAGGTTCCTAGATCTGTCACAGGGAAGCCTGGAACCCACGTTTGATCACATTAGGGAAAGCCCATTCTGGATTCTTCACCACAGAGGGATGAAGGGAAGTTAGCTCGCACAGGTGATGGACGAGCTTCTGATCTTCTATGTGTCTGTGCTTAAGACAGGCCTGGAAAACCTCCTTAGGTGTGTGGGAGGGAAATCACCCTCCACGCTTAAACTCCACTCTGACTATGAGCTAAAAGGTACTGACTATATTTTCACATCTCTCCAAGATGTAGGATGCTTCTAACCAGAGAAATTATCTAGTTAATTGTTCAAACTACAACCACACTTTTACGCAAGTGTGTATGTGAGATTAAAAAATTGTATAGGTGGGCTGGATTGTATTTGTCACCTTGGTCCAACTCTTACTAACGCTGATTTCACTCAGTAAAATCTCTCAGAAATGAGCCATGAACTCCCGCCTGGATATTTCCAGTGAGGCGGGGAATCAACCCTTCATTTTATTCTACCTTTGCATAAATCTAGTTTGCAGAAAGGTAATTTTCTAGCACACTTTTAATTAGTATAAATGAATATGTTTGTTAAATTAAAGAAGAATCTCAGCTGAGACGATCTCATTTTTCATGAATGAATGAAGGAATTTAACCTCTGTTATGCTGGTGAACTCATGCATTATGTAGCATGGCGAAGGCTAGAGCCTCCTTAAATTAGACCATTAGGGTAAAGGGCATAATTGCAATAAAAGTGATAAAAGTGCGAAGGATGAATTTTCAATCATTTCTGTTTTGAAATAGGTTACCTTTCTTATCTGTGTCTAGTATCTAGGCAAATCACTGTCAGAAGCAGTCCTGTGAGTGACAGGTGTGTCTGAGGAATCTCTCTCTGGCATACTTCTTCCCACGTAACCTGACCTTTGAACAAAGGTGATTTCCTCATGTTTAGTAGACTCACAAGGAAGCACGCCAACACGTGTCTAAGATGGATAGCTTCAGAAGCGTGGGGCTGGAAAGACACCACCCCACGGATAAAAGAGGACCCTTAATGGCAATGCATTTCTTAGTGCTACGCTATTCCTGGTGGTGGCGGTAGGGGGTGGGCAGGGTTGAACAATATATAAGAATTCCAAGAAGAACTTTACAAAACTTCCAACCCACCCTTCTTCCAGCTCGCCTTCCCCCAAACCTCCCATCCTTGGGAGAAGGGATCTTTCCCTTCTTGACTGGTCCAGTCCCCGCAACCCATGGTGAGGCCATGGAAGTGACAACTATTCCCGTGTTTCTTACCTGGAAGCCCCTGGTTGTAGATGATGGTGATGTCTACGCATGAAGCATTAAGATTGCTTCGAGTACTGGGCCAATGACCTGTAGGTTGAAATCATCTCATTCTATCATTCTACACTACACTATTATAAGTGAAATTGGTATTTCTGACTCTGAAGATGCTGGCTTTGTGGGACTAGAGCTAACTGGTCTGATAAAAAGACACAAGTGAAATGGCCCTTGATATGATATGACTACCTAGAGGGCAGTAGACATAGCATTAAATTTACAAGGAAATATCGGGAGTATGAAGGAGTCTGACAAACCTACTGTTTGAATAAGGGATGGATGCCCCGCCTCCAACCTCTTAAAATCTGTCCTTCTACCTAAAGGAGGTGGCTTAAATACTCTTACTATTTGGGGCCTTACTAGAGCAGTAAAAATGCATCAGTAACTTGAGCTCGCAACAGAATCATTCTTTTAAAAATAAGGTCATGAAAATGATCAGAAAGTGTGATTCAGAAAATGAGAGAGAACACCCAAGACCATTTGGTTCGTACTCCATGTTCCTACCTAAACAATATAAATACATTCTCATTACCTAATTCCAGAGTCCAACATCTAATCCATCACATAGAATGAATCTGTCACATTGAAGATGGATTGAATCCATCTTCATTCATTCATTTGCCTAGCCTTCCTTGCTTTGCCAAATTCTCTCTTAATTATCTTACTCCTCTCATCATAACTCCCATGGGAGTAGATGGGAAGATAAAGAACCATTTCGAAATTTGTGATGCATTTTCCTGAACTCTTTTAAGTCTCCACTTAACTTTGATTCTCTTTACCAAGGATAGAAAAAAACAGAGAAATTCTGAACATAGATAAAAACTCAACCAAAAGATTATCTAAAGGTTTCCTTGGGTGACAGATCCTTGTTTTTAAGTGGCTGCTGATAGGAAAAAAAGAAAGAAAGAAAACATTAAATAAGTGTTTGAAAATACTCACAAGACCTCGGTTCATAGCAAGCACTTCTGTGGGCTACAGTGTAGACTTGGTCAATGCATATCTTTCTGTACTTATGTAATTAAGTATTTACAAAAGCCCTGAGCCTGGTACCCTGGGGCACAAGACACATCGCACCATTTTTAATGAAGTAGATTTCTAAGAGAAGCTCTAGAAGTGTGAAATTTATTTTAAGTGAGGGTTTGGCCTCATCCAGATTTGGATTGGCATAGGGTTAATCAGAAGGAGAAGGGGAAAGAATAACTATTGCTTTTATTCAAATATCTATGATATGAGTATTATGTCATCCAATTTTCACTACGATCCAATGAGGGGCAGATATTATGATCTCGTCATCTCAGTGAGATCACATACCTTGTCCTGTGTCACCTAGCCCGTAAGTGGCAGGAATAGGGTTCAATATGTCCACTCAGCAATCAAGTCTCGGTTCTTTCCTTTGTCTCTTAACGAAGACCAAGCACTTGTGAGACAAATGAAGCTTTTGCAAGTGTGTGGGGGTGTCCATCTGAGTAACAGAAAACTATCAACTTGTCACTCAGCACTCAGTAATGATCTGTAAATTAATCGATTAAGCATGGATATATGATTTAACTATGACAATGGTCATCGCAATGCAGTTTAACATTTATAATAGTGAAAAACTGAAGGAATGAAAAGCCAAGAATGGTTAAAATATGCAATGGAATAGTATGCAGTTACAAAATGATTTCTTCATAACTGAATATTTACTAGTGTGGAAAAAAGTTCAAGCAAAGCATGATTAACAGTATGGTACGAAATGGCCCCATTTTCATTGACAAATTGCATAGATAAGTATATAGAATCGCACTCCTGAAAAAGTAGCGTGACAGATGCTAAAACATCACAGCGGTTAGTTATCCTGGGTGATAAGATCACAAGAGGTATCATTTTCCTCTTTTTGCCTTACGTGCTCGGTATAAGCTTTTGTTTGAAAAAATGCATTTATTTTCTTTAAAAAGAAAACAAATGTCATACCATATATAAAGAGAAAAAAAAATCCAATAAGATGGATAGTATTTGACATACGTGTCACGTTTCCTACATCTCTTTACCATAGTTCTAATTCGTGTTTGTCCCTGAGGCCTCAAGAAATATTTAGCTAGAGACTCAAGGAGGGCAGAGCTTTTCTGTGAAGGCTGGGGGCCTTGAGGGGCCCCCTCCCCCAGCCCGAGGTCTGCCCCAAAAGTCCTCGGTGTGGTTGAGGACCACTAACTCTAACCTGGCTGAGGCCCAGGCCTCGGGCCACGTGACCTGTGACCCGCACTGGGTGATTCTGAGAGTAAAAAGAGATGGTGCTAATAATCACGCTGAGAAGATAGATTTAAACCGGGTTCGTCTCAGGCAGGCCAGGGCAATGGTCACCGAGGTCCTAGGGAACCCGCAGACGCAGCGGGGACTAATGAGAGAGGTCAGGGGCAGCCCAGCTCCCCCACTTCACAGATGCGGAAACTGGGGGGGCAGAGGTGAAAAAACGTGCTGCCCAAACTTGGCTCAGACACAGGAGTCATGAGCACACTTTTCTGAAACTTACTCAAAAGGTTTCTGTGTGTGTGTGTGTGTGCGTGCGCGTGTGTGTGCATGACTTTGAAGTGACATGGCAGGAAGTGAGTGAAACTTTACAGTGTTTTTTCCTGAAACTCCACAGCTAAGTCAGCTCAAAACTGACCCACATCTTTCAGCTCTCAGAGTTCACAACACGTATCCTGAGACCAGGGATGGGGGGCGAGGCGGTCTCCTCCAACATGCTCCTTAATCTGTGTCCTCATTCATTCAACAGGTGTTTATACAGCACCAGAGGTACACCTGATTTAAAGCACTGTTGGTCGATGCGCCAATTTTTATAAGCAAATGTGACCTGGAAACGTCTGAATGACATTTCAAAGGAGCTTTTGTGTTCTCCACTCACTAATAAAGCTGGAGAGGCCAAGAGTTTCCTTATTCATATGTCTTTCTATTGTTGAAACAGAGCGAAGCCTTTTCTTCCCTTCAAAATTTCCAAAGGTAAGATCATTATTTCCATTTCCATGTTTCCTTTCAGGAAACATGCTTTTATGGTGCAAACTTGCTCCCAAGAAGCAAGGTGGGGCTGGGGGAAGAGAAAAGGCTTTGGAGTCACAACTACTATACAGATTTCAACAATTCTAAGACACACAATTTTTTCCCTCTCACATTTTAATGTCTCTGAAATCAGACTGTGGCTTAAGGTCGGTCAATGGAGCCTTAAACCCACGTTCTTCCAGGGAGCTCTGCGTTTGCTTCTGCTGGTCACCAGGGGGCAGTGTCAACCAGGGACGACGGTAAATACAAAGTCTCTGCCTGAGGTTTTTTTTTAGACCACATTCAGAACGTGAACTCAGGCGGCAAATCTACGTGGATTCCATTTTGGAGTGCTCGGACTGCTTTTTTTTCTTTTTTCTTTTTTTTTACTCCATCTAACAACGCCAGGGCATAGGAATGTGGCTTTACTCACTCTTCGTCTGCTCCGTGGGTTTTTTTTCTTTTCTGTTCATCCTGATCCTGAGGGTATAAGCCCAGTTTATCGGGGGAAGGAGGTTCCTCCTACACTCTCCACACTGGGCGATTTTTCTTTTTGAGGATGGCATAGAAAACGGACAGTTCTCTAATTCTGGAACCCTGGGGCCTTGAAAGCCCCTGCTCTTACTTTGGCAAGGCTTCAGGGCGGTTTCCTACCTAACCTGTGCCCCACCCCAGAGCCTCTCACCCCATCTGAATTCAAATAGGATTATCTTCTGTGTACAAGGGCCTTCGAGAACAAGTCCCAAGGAGAGCTCCAGGGAGAGGCAGTGTGGTGACAGACCAGGCACTGGCTTTGGGGTCACTGTGGGCCTCAGCTGCTGATTCAGGTTTGGGCAGGCTGCTCGATCATTTCTCTGGATCTCCATTTTATCAAGTATAAAATGTGGCTCATAGTAACATCAGCTTCATACCCTCATTGTTCATCTATTTGTGTGAACAGCTTAGAATAGCGCCTGGTATATGGTAAATCCCCAATGACTGTGATTTATTTATATCCTCTGCTCAGCAGTAACTCAGTCCCCAGAGAGAGTCTCAGACCAAGAGTCAATGAGGACTGCCTCTGTGACACAGGGGGGCATGAATGTTTTCTGATGCGCCCCATTGTCCTCACCCTGGGGAACCCACACGATGCAGAGCATGTGCTAAATGAAGCAGGGCTGGCCCGCCTGGGAAAATCCCCACGAGTCTGCTTAGGATGCTGCCTTTTGCTTCTCCTAGAAGAACCTCCTCTCCGGTCACAGAAATTAACCTTAGGCACATCGTGTGCCTCCCCTAAGTTTATTCTTGTTCCCAAACCAGATGCCTGCAGACGAGATGTGGACCCTATTAAAACATATTAGAAATTATGCACAGCTTGCAGGGGTTGGGTTGTTAGTGAAGCAAGTACATCTTTAACCAGAACGAATAAAAGGGTTTTGTAAAACTCCAGACACAGGTATTTACACAGGCTAATTGAGAAGGTTCTTTGCAAGACTACCCTGCTCTTCCAAGCTCCCTCAATGTAGCAACCAGGAAAGAAAATGCATTTAATTTGGACCTTAAGCCCTCAATTATATTAGGAATAAAAAAGTCTTATTTGGCGAAAGGGTGGGAGAGGGGTTGAGTGAGGCGAAATGTTTCTTCTCCTTTTGTTTTGTTAGTGCATAGACATAGTACGTTTTAAATTGTGAACTGCAGGTGAAGATGTGAATTTTGGAGTTTGCAACCTGTGGGGAGTTATCGAAGACATCACTGGGAATGGTGCATGCACAGAGAGGTGTGAATTCCCCAAACCAAGGAAAGCAGACTCTCCCAGGCATCTGAGCAAACGCACACAAAAACTGCTCACTGGAGCTTTGCAGAGTATCAGATCAAACTCCTGAAATTCGCTTACAAATTCCCTGCTGTTCTTCCCAGAGGCTCCGGCAGACACCAAGCACCTCTTCTGCTTAGTCGGGGAAGGTATGTCAGCTTCCGTCAGTGCAAAGGAGCAGCCCTGTTAGTCAGGGACAACACCCCCTCCCCTCCCCAACGCTTTACAGTTCAGAGCTGGGGCGAGAAAGGAGCATCGGAAAAAGTCATCATCAACATGATGATGGCTGCCATTTTGGGACACTTAGCCTAATCAAGGCATTGCCTGGAGCCTTCTATAAGCACCCGTGAGGGAGGCTGGTTAGTATCCTCAGGGTACAGAGAGTAGCTCATGCTCAGACAGGCTGCTCAACTCTTCCAAGTTCACATGGCAAAGAAGTGGCAGAGGTAGAAATTGAACCCAACTCCAAATCCCTGTGCCCTGTCTTCTTTCTACTATGCTTTCATTACGGGGAGCGGGGGTGGGGGGTGACAGTAGACAACCGGAAACATGGAAGAATAGGTGTCTACAATCTAAGAAGGAGTGTTTATCACAAATGCTTACGTGAAGCTATTGGGTGCCCTCGTGTGTTACGTTACAAGGGTCGCAAATGATGAGAATTCACCTAAAAGCAAAGGGAAGTGAGTGTCAAGGCCTCTGGGTCAATAATGTCAAAGTGGAAGGCACGCCTCTGCTGTCACAGAGTTTAAGGGCTCCGTGTCCCCTCCGTTACCTTTCCCTTAAAGAGCAAAGCTGAGGCTCTTGATCTAAGTGACATCTCCTTTCATGGCCTTCAGTCTACTCATGATTTTCAAAGAGAAAAAGGAAAGACAGTACCAAACCAAACCAAACAAACAAACAGCAAAACATAGCAACCGAAACGGCAGCCCCTGGGCTGTCTCTCGTCCCACGAACATTTACGACAATTTACTTCAGAAAAAGAGCCACTACGGAGACCCAGCTCTACCTTGTGCTCCAGGCTGGAGTCTTTAAACATCAGTGAGAATGGCTTGATATGCTCTCTTCGCAATTTATCGCCACTCCGCAAGTCGATGGTATGTTCTATTCTCTTGTTAATTTCCTCAGGCCCAGACTGGACATGCAAAGCTTGTGCAAGATGGTTTGGAAGTAGATTTATTGAATTTCTTGTTAGGGCAGCCAGAGTCTAGGGGGAAAGCACATGCAAACACAATAAACCTGCTAGTCCCCTTTGGATTGAAAAGAAATGCAATGTTTTTAGATCAGGTTGCATTGCAAACAGTAATAGCATTCCATGCAGTTGTATTCAGTGAAACCTACAGAAGTTGATACGTTAGCATTCGGGTTTAGGGAAACACGACCTGGCAAGACAGCACGTGGAGAGGGACACGCCCCTCCCGCTATGTAGGTGCACTGAATTCCTCTGGCTCGAGTATTTGGAGAGTTGTCGGCTTGGGAATGTTAAGACCGTTTCTCTAACCAGGCACATCTCTGGTATGAGAGAAAGAGAAACAATGCAAATAACAGAAAGTAAAATATATCTGAAAAGCCCACAGAAATGATCATCTCCAACCAAGCAGATTCCACATTTTTGTGTGGTCTTTCCTTTAATGGTGCTGGAGAGACTTGGGGACTCGTGGCTTGCATTTTTTTTTTTTTTTTTTAAGCATTGCTCATGGACAGACAGCCCAATGTGCCAGGCTCTGCTCCTTAAACTTGATAAAGATTATTGGATTTTTTTGCTTTACAAATTTTTTCCCCATAGACCATTATATATCTATATTTCCATATAGATATATGTGTTTAATTTCCTTTAGGCAAAAAATGCAAGCGGCTGCAGCCTCTCCCCATTTCACAGGGTTCAACGGCAGGGGTGGAAAGGCATGACCACCGCGGCTGGTCACTGGGTGTGGCTACGTGGCTGCGGAAATAGCATTGGCTTATGAAGACACTCCAGGTTTGGCGGGGAAGCCCCTGGCGCCTGGTGATTCAGGGCAGGTGACAAGATCGACTGGCTGGATCTAGCCAAATGCCATGTTCACTCGCGGCTCTAATGTCAGACAACTTCTCTGACAAAAAAGGGGGGAATTGGAGTTGACGGGATAAAGAAACAGGGATGTTCGTCTTCTCCCCCAGGAGGTGTCCTGGGGGGTGGGAGGGGATGTGGCACACCTGTAGGGGGCAGGGGACCCTCTGCCTCTGTACAACTCACCACGGCTGCTTTTCTCTGCCAGCCTCTCAGCCTGGCGTGCTCAGACTGCAGGCTAGCCGGAGGTGAGGCGATGGAGTCATCCACTGGCGGCCTGTGAGAGCTGGCAGCACCTCGGAGGCCCCCCTGCCCGAACCCTTCATGTCTCCGTGAGCCTCAGTGAGACGGCAGCTCATCCATAGCCAGGTCAGATCCTCTGACTCGAGAGCCAGAGCTGGTGTCAGGGTCTTTGACCTCACGGAGCCTTCCAGCCCGTT
Organism: Pteropus alecto; assembly: GCF_000325575.1. Lineage (NCBI taxonomy): Eukaryota > Metazoa > Chordata > Mammalia > Chiroptera > Pteropodidae > Pteropus > Pteropus alecto. Next base: position 681,865 of record NW_006436294.1, read on the forward strand.
CCGCATGGATTCTTCCTACGGTACTGCTAGACCCTTCATTTTAACCTTCATAGAGATCGTCAGTGTAATCTAGATTTAAGGTCTCTAAAGCATTGCATAGCAGGGCTTCGTCACTGGTAGGAATAGCTGAAACCCTCTTCTCCAGCCCCAGGATAAAGGATGGAGTGACACATGCCAACATGAGAAAGTGCACATCCTTAGAGCCCTAGAGCAGTTAATGTCAGCTCTGAGCACCAAGGAGGCTACCAGAGAGAAAAAGAGAAAGGGAGGAGGTACAAGAGGACCAGGACGAGAGGTAGGGAGAGGGGCTGGGGTGGAGAGTAGGAAGCAGGGACCGATGTTCCAGAAAATTGAACAGCAGGACCCAGGACGGGCCAGATGGTTGAGCCCCTGGGATTAAATGCCTTAGAACAGCATCTCAGGAGACAAAGGAGACTGGACTGTGTGCCACTCTCTGCCTCTCCCACTGGCTTCTTGGGTGGAAGTTCGTTCCACATAGTTTGGGAAACGACAAAATTTAGTTTTGTGTTTTGAAGAGGAGGTGGGGAAGATGCTCACACTGCCAGACAAAGGACATACATCTGGCTTAGAGAGAGATGCAAAGATGCCGCCTGGCAAGTTCTCGAGGCTGGAGTCTGACGGCTGGAGAGAAATCATGCAAATCACTGTATACACACAGGCTAGGTATTTCTACCTTTGTGATTTTTATTTTCTCACAGTTTTTCTTCTTTGAACTAAATCGAGCCTCTCCACTCTCCCAGTCCTTCATGCCTTCAGTGGCTCTTGGACCTTTGGGTTTCACGGAAAAGGGGAATTTTGAAAAATATTTTTGGGACTGACGTATATAAATTATGGTAGTAGCAGCAGTTACCACAACTACACCTCTCTAATATGACCACCATTTCATAAAAGAAAGGGTGTTTTTTTCCAACAAAAAAATGATATAATCTCAGAACAAAAGATGGGTCCTTTACACTGAATACATTTAATTTAATAAATAACTCATTTCATGAACTTTGTCCTCATTATTCTCATATTGATGGGCACTGGTGAAATGTCACAGGGACTGACATTGATCTGTAGGGGGACCTTTGAGAAACTAGGAATAAAATTTGCTTCCTGGGTGCTTGCACCATCGACCACCACTTTTGTAAGGCAGAGACCAACTAAATCTCCTCTCGGAGTCCCCCCACCCCTCACAAAATGCTCTTGGCTGTCAGTATGGCTGCTTCAAATGAGAGAAAAGTCTGGAAGCATCTCTCTCACTTTCATCATTGCCGCCGGGTTAGCATTCAGATCTGGGACGGAGCCTTCATCGACACGCCAGTGATGCTGAGGTGGAGAATTCTTTCCTCGTCCAAGCAATTATTTTTATTCCTTGCAATTACATCCTTAGTATTTTAGGTAGGTAGTGGAATTCTCAGTGATCTGTTTTCTAACCATTTGCTTTGTCAATTACATATGACAATTATATCTCTTGTGTGACTGGCAAGGCAATCTCTCTGGTACCTCATACCTTCAGGACATAAATGCTCAAGGGAAGACCCACATCTACTCAAGAAGTCAGGCGAGTTGGAATCGTTGACCGCCCAGAGCACCACTGCAAAGCATGGATGGCTTGGGAGTGGCTGTGGTTTGAGGTCATCTGTTAACCCCCTTCCCCTCCATCAATGACCACTAAAATTGGACCACGTGGTCACCTTCACTGGGCTCACGCTGCCAACACCCAAAATCCATAGCTGCCATCTCCACAGTGACTCATTTGTAAGCAGGATAGGGAAATGCTAACATGTCTCATTTGTCTGCCTAGAGTCATCACGGAACGAGCTATTTTGATAGAATAGAGCTTTCTCTTTTTAAGATTTACAGCACCAGTGGGAGCAAGATTGGGATCGTGTTAAGAAATAGTGTAAGCTTTCAAATAAAATTCCAATCATAAATTGACCTCCAAAATGTCGAGACTGTTCTTTCACATGAACAACTTAAGCAATTGGTTAGAGAATAGGAAAAACGAATAAAATGGAAGGAAATGGGAAATGCCAAGAGAATAATTTTATATATTTAATTATATATATAATTCAGTTATTCTCATTATACATAATTATATATATTTGAATATATGTTTCAATGTATAATTGAAATATGTATATATACACACATATATACACAATAATAAATGTGTGCATTTATTTACTGACTCCAGCTGGTGTTTACAGACATCTGGGAGGTCAGATTGATCAGTGCTGGGAAATACCAAAGTGTGTGGCTGCACTGGCCTTTCACATGAGGCTCTTCACAGAAAGACACTGAAACCCGGAGGCTGACCCTAGCAGAGATCCACACCCTCCTTGGGCATTTCAGAGATTATTTCCTCTCTCACAGGTGCTGAAGACAGATCCAAGCCCACATGAGAACCAGAGTTCCGTCTAAAGCCAGGTTTCTGAACATAGGGTCTTGCCTGAGAGCCTGGGCATTCTTGTGAAAATCATCATCCGGGGCTCCGGCGAGGGTGTCCCTTTGTCAAGTGCACGGGGATGGGGTGGGGAGAGTCATGAGCCCTCTTCAGACCAGCGTGTGGTTTATGACAAGAGCCTTTTCTTTGAGATTGTCATCTCGCTGTGTACACTCCGAAAACCTGCTTTCCCTATAGGTCCTATCCTTTTGTGAGTGGCCGTAACCTTCGGTGTTCCTTAATCAGTTTGCGTCAGCCAATAAATTCTTCTCGGGAAGATTTCATTCAGGCTGAAGGTGCACTCTCTAGAAACATTCAGTTTTGCTGCATCGAAAGTATTTTCGCGATTCCGAATCACACATTCCAACCTCAAAACACCCTCTGAATCATTCCTGCAGACATTACGAGTCAGCTTGCATAGTTCCTGGGCTGGGGTCTGGGGAAGTCTCCACTCTAGCTCATCACTAGATCATCCTAAAAAAAAAAGAACAAAAGAATGAAAGGATGTTTCTTTACAAAATGGTTCCGTGGGCCGATCAGTTTAGGAAATACGGATCCATTACTCGTTTACTACTGAGTCTCCTGGCTGCTCTCCTTGAGAGCAGGGACTGTGTCTTTTGCTAATTTCTTTGTCCCCAGTGCCTACGCCAGTGCCTGGCACTAAGTGGCTGCTCCGTATGTTTGTCAAATGAAAAAATTTCTTGTATCCTCCTACTGGAGTCTCACATAACACATTCCTGAAATAAAGACACCGACAAGTTCTACAGAACTGAGACTTTTAAACTCTGCATTTTCCAAACTCTGTGACCACGAAACCCTCTTTGCCCACATCACCTCTACCTGTTCCCTGCGCACTGTTTGGGAAACAGTGCTCTAAAGTTCTCTCCTGCTTTTGCTCACACCTTCCACCCAGCAGACCTGTTTCTGAATAGGTCCTATTTATCTCCTTCCACGTGGCCACCGTCTAGAGTCCAGAGTTTTCTTCCTCAAGCTATTGGCTTTGATTCCTGGAATTGTTTCACAGGTGACATGGTTTCTATACATGGCACAGTACTTTCTAGTTTGTGCCCTGTGTGTACCACTGCATGGAATCAGACCGAATCCAAATGGTATCTGATTTTGTCCTGGAGCCTGGACACCTGCCATCATATGACCTATAAATGATATCTCGGTCCATTACATTCTATGCATTGGAACATGGAGGATTTGGCTGCACATCCTGCTGCTGCTTTAAAAACCAATTCAGATGTCACGTCCTCCAGGAAGCCTATCCCGAGCCTGCACTCGACATGGCAGTTACTGTGACGTATGGCAATTGCCTAATTGTGCGTTTGTCTGTTCCTCTATGCTCTGGTTTCCTTGAGCATCAGGAACCATGTTATATCCGTAATGGAATCTCCAGCATCTGGCAAATTTGGTAGGTTCTTAATAAGTGTGGATGAACGGACGGGTGAATGAAGGGTTCCCAGGGCCTGTTTCCATCTCCGTTACTAAAAGCCCCTTTATTTGTCCCCGTTCTCCCCCAAATGGACTCTAAATTTGAGAAGATGCTGTTTACCAAACTGTATTTATTAAATTAAGTAAAAGTAGTTTATTTTCGCACTATTCGATCAGATGCTCGTTTTTGATCAGCAGGAGATAAAAGGCATTGCCATGATGGCGGAATATAACTGCAGCCAAGAGCAGGAGCCTTGCAAGGCAGCCTGCTGCTGGTCAATATGACGTTTTCCTCAGGGTTCTGGAGTCCGGAGAATGCCTCTCCCATTCCTACTGCCCAGTGCCGGCTGCCAGGGCACCAGAGATCGCTGACAGGACAGCTCTAATCCAGGACCCTTTCTGGGACCAGCGCCTAGACTACTGTCAGCTTGAGTGTCCCCAGGAGCCAGCTTACAGAGGAACGTTGAAGTCATCGGTGAAAGGACTTTATCTTTTAGCTGCTCTGGAATGTGGACATGGAAGTCTCGAGATGTGGCTGTGAATAGCTGTGATGGAGGTCCCAGGTGAGGGCCAGCTTGTGGTCCATGTGGAAAAGACCAGATAGGACGCCAAGGCCGGCAGCCTCAGGACCTAGCTGTGGGGCCTCCGCCTCCTGCGCCGAGGTGGCCTGTCCTTTCCCAGAGACTGCTCCATCCAGTCTTGGGCTCGCGTCCGCACTCGGAAGCAGGCAGGGGCCAGCGGCCTCCTCAGCCGACTCCTGGGCCGCCCTTCCCTTGCCGTCCCCTCGCGCCTACCTTGTGGCTCCGCTCCGAACTTGCGGCCTGCAGGGTTTGGGCCGTGGAGCGGGCAGCGATTCTATATTTCAGTTCTCACCCCACTTCCTGCTCTACCATTGTCGGCAAACGCGAGAAGAAATTGCCAAGAACAAACGCTGTGCCTGAATAAGAGCACGCGGGTGCATATATTAGAGTGTTTTTTTCTTCTCTCTACTGTGTTTAAAACTTCAATCCAGTCCTCAAGAAAAAAAGCCCTTACTCTTTTTTTAAAGTTACTTTTGCGTTCTTTTAAAGAAAGCTCACTTCTTAAGAACTCTCTGAGGTGGTCTAGTCGACAACGGTTTCTATTCAAGGCCTCAGGGAGGCCGTCTGTTGTGTTTGAAAGAGGCACATTCATTTTTTCCTCAAACCTAGGGATGGGGAGCAGAGATGGATGCTCCCCATTTCCTTGGATGTGAGAGGCAATGCTTTTCTGGTAAGAAAGCTCTAAGTGGCATTTGGGTAAACACTGAGTTGGGGGACCCTTGGGAAAATATCCCCATGGGGCTTCCCAGAACCTGCCATGTACCATTTTTTTTTCCTTCTTCTAGAATGGAAGTGCTAGCGAATCAAACCAGGTGTGTTAGAGCAAAGTGTGTTAGACTGTTGCAACTTTTCCTCGCTGCACTGAGAGATAATGAAATCTCACATTCAAACTGCGTGTCTGATGGTTTCTTAGTTAGGGTTCCTCCTTAGTTTCTATTTTTTTTTTTTTTTTTGATATTTATGTCACCGCAATTTGCTTCCCAAATAAAGCAGAAGAATGTTTAATGAGATCTTACTGTGGGAAGTCTAAGAGATAGTGCCACGGGAAGAGGTTTAAGTAATTTTCATAAGCTCATAGCTTCAGCTCCAGGAAATGAAATATCAAGGGTCAGAATGTCCACTCTATTTGCTGAAAAAATCGTCCGGACACTTGCAGCCAGTCTGCTGCAGGGTTCCAGGACCCCTCTGCAGCCGGGTGCCCAGGCCCCAGACATAAGCAAACACTGTGGGTCTGGGGCCCAGGTTATCCATATGATCATTGCTTCCCACCTTTAGGCAGAACTGGAAGTTTGCAGATGTCGTCTGGATGTTAATGTGATCAAGAATAAAGGATGTGAGAAATCCTGTGGTTGGCTTGTGACACTTTGTGTCCTGAAATTTCGATGTTTGTGATTAAGAGAATAAAACAGCGATAGGAGAGGCAGCCCTAAGGCTGGCCGATCCCGCGATAAAATAAGCATTTACTAGTTTGCTACTCATTGGATCCCCACGAACTCACTCTTAGCCGTTCGGCTAATACAGATAAACTGGTAGTTAAGACAGTTTATTCATTTTGGGGTTTAGGTCCCAGATCCGCTAGGCTCTCCTCCTTGACAATAAATGTCTCTCTCCTTCCTTCTTCAGTTTACCCTACTAGTGGCTCCTGGCTCTAGGCATAAGACACACAGGTTTCGGTTCTCTTTGGACGAGGTGTGGGCTAGTGGTCAGCTGTGGCTGAATGGGCTATCCAGGTAATGGGATAGAGCTCTCAGGATGGGGGACTCGGGGCTCACAGATTTTTGTTCCCAAGCTCTGGTCCAAGGACCTCGGAGCCAGGTGAACCCAGAACAAGAGGTGTCTGACACCGATTCTGACCTGCCTGAGAAGCTTGTCTGGTTCCGTTGACCAGTCCTCTATTAGCTGATCCAGGATCCCTTACTTTGATTTTGCCCTTTGAGTTCCCCAGAAAGATGCTAATCTCAGTTTGAGAATGTGATTGAGCCTGAGCCATTACACACTTGGGCCATTTTTAATCAAAAAAGGGTTGATAAATTTCTGCAGAACTGGCCAAAACAGAACTTGGCACGTCTACTGAGATGTGGCCACTTTGAAGTCACATGACTTGAGGCAAGCTGCCAACTGAATTTTTAGCTTTCAAAATAGCACAGCCATAGTAATGCATGGGACAGATATGCCAGCTCCAGCACTGACATCGTCTCAGGGTCAGGGTGAGATGCAAAGGATGGATGGGGCGAGCCCAGGGGCGGAGGCAGGATTCCTGGTCTGGACCTGACTCATGAGCCGGGAACAGAGAAGCTGACACGTTAATGGTTTGTTTATAGGGCCACCAGACAGGTGGGAATCAAAATACACACAGGACTGAAATGGCTGGTCTGAAATGTCATAGGCTGTGGCTGGAGAGGTGACCACTGTATCCTATTGCCACGTGGCTTCTGTTCGATAATCTGAATAATTTCTGCTAAGAAATGAATAAACAAACATATATCAGGACCTAAATTACTCGGTTTTCTGATGAATATCAAAGATGTAGATTTTTCAGAATATCAGTGCCATGGAGGAAATAAAAGTGTGTGTGTGTGTGTGCACGTGTGTCTGTACACGTTTATATGTGTGTGTTTTCATAACAGAAATTTAGAGAAAATCGAAATATAAGAATTACATAAACTTTTGTCTTTTTTAAGAATCTGAAGCAACTCTTCCTTTAGGATTATAAAATAAGTACAGTAAGTCCTCACTTAACATCACTGATAGGTTTTTGGAACTGCAGCGAAACGACATATAACAAAACCAGGTTTACCATAGGCTAATTGATATAAACAAGGCATCTCATCAACACTATAATGAAACGACGGGATTCGAAGACCTGCTTTATTATATCGTGAATTGCTGACAAATTGCTCATGTTCGGTGCTTTATGTCTAAGGCCTGAGGTTTTTTTCAGACTCCTATTACACGATTTGCTCATTAAAGTTCGTTATTGATGCTTTCTTAATTCGGTTCCAACGGACCTACAAATTACCCACCTCCAAGAATCCAGCCTCTCTTACTTGTCACCAGTTATAACAGGACTAAATGAAGATCAAGAAGAAATTACTCAAGCTAGAGTCAAACTGCTATGTCTTCAGGACTTTGTGGCCTCTACTCCTTCTCATCCTACCTGTTCTACACAGTCTACTTGTCTCATTGATTTAGCCTTTCTAGGCTGTTATTACCCCCAGTGATCACTTCATAGTTTATCACTTAGGAGCAGTCCAGTATTAAGTACTCCCAAGACATGGGATCCTGAGTGGGCGCCACCACCTGTGATATACACAGAGCCCTTATCATCTCACAGTGGGAAGAGATCCTTTAGGGCAGCGGTCCCTAACCTTTGTGGCTCCAGGGACCGGTGCTCCTATGGGAATCCAATGCCTGATGAGCTGAGGTGGAGCTGGGGTGGTGATGCTAGTGCTGGGGAGCGGCTGCAAATACAGATGAAGACCTTTTGGAAAGTCCCATGTCCCATCAACACCCGAGAAATTACCACTGCCATTCCTTTTTGACCCTCGGTGAAGTAAAAATAAGTACATACACAAAGAGCTACGATGAGGATGGACAGGCCAATACAAATACCAAGTGTCTGCTCTGGGCTGGAATTAAGTCACCCGAGAGCGATGCCATTCATTTCTTCATGCAGAGAAGCGGCAATGATGGGTCACGACTCACGTGCCCAGCCACTTTAAAGAATAGGAATACAAATTCATTCAAGCCACACGCCGTATGTTTGGAGAGAAAAACCTTCACACACACGAATCGCACCAGGTCAAAACAAAAGGTAGCCTTGGTGGAGAAAAGATGGGGAAATCCTGAGCTGGCCCAATGAAGAAATCTCACAATGAAGAGTCTTAGCTCACTCGTTGGCAAAATTGGCACTACGATTAATAAAGTAAATTGTTCATTTTTCTTTTTCAAATCTAGGGAATAAAGATGTCAGAAAAAAATCCAGTTTTTACTCTTTCTTTCCCTGTGTATCTTCACATACTTCAAATACCATACATTTACTTTCACGTATTTAAAATGCCATGCGTTCATTGGTTCTAGCTCCTCAGGCCACTGTTTTATGACTCCCCAACCAACTAGGCAACCCCTAGGAAAAGGAAGTCCAACTCAATTGCTTAGAACCGTTTCTGCCAGCCACTGGCCTTGGGAAAGCACAGGCGGCATGGTGTACGCTTGCCAACTTAAATGTGCATTTCCAGATCTGCAGTCCCACGTGAGTCACGCATGCATCTCTACCTTATCTCCTCCTCCACAGTCCACCCCTAGGACTGCAGAGAAAGGAAGAATGATTACTCAAAGGTAATGGATCAAACTGTCCACCTAATCCACTCACGCTTCCAGGAAGGCTTCATCCACTTGCTTTTGCAAAGAGTGAAAAACCAGACCCCACTAATGAGTAGCTGGCTGAACTCAGCGGCCATCCTCCCAGTCAGGGCCAAGGATAGCCCGGGGGCATTATTGTCAGAAAAAGCCACGTTACTGGGAGAGAGCAGATTTACTTCAGGAAAATGTCCAAAGCCTTCCGAGTTCTCTACCTCACAAGCCTGCAGGTGTCTCATCTAATGAACATCAAAACTAGCCGTGTTCAAAGGGTTGAAAATAAGCAACCTGTGGGGAAAGATTTGCCTGTGACGCCTGCATCCTCAGACTGAATATGGAGAGTCAGGTATCCAGCAGCTCATCCAGGAGCAGTAATCTCCGAAAACACACCCTCTAAGACCAACACCCAGTATTTCAGGCATTCTTGGGGGTCAGAATTTCAGGTCAGAGTTCTCTGTGGGGGAAGGGAAGCCCGTGTTTGATTTTGAGCAGCAGAGACCAGGCCGAGATGGCCTTGCTTCTCCTCTTCACCTGGGGTCTGGTGCCCTCATCCTTGGCCTTAACTCCCTGCTTGTCTGCAGATCCCACTGTAAAGGTCACTGCCTTGGGAGGTCTCCCCGCTTCCCCTGGATCCGTTTTCCACACCCTGCTACACTCCCCTGCTGTCCCGACAGCAAGTTCACATGGAGCCTGCTGACCTGTTAGGAACACGGCCAGAGTATGAGCTCCTTGCCAGCCCGACCTCCCCCTTCATCTCTCTACCCCCGGCGCCTGGCCCAGTGCCCGCAAATTATAGTGACTCAATAAGTAGGTGATAAATGAATGACTAAATGAGTGAGGGAACGAATGAACATCCTGGGGGGCCTGACTTGCCCAATCAAATGGTGAAAGTAAAATGAGTCTGAATTTACAGTTTTTTTTTCTTGTGGGCATTTCTATGCACAAAGCAGGGGCCAACCACGCAGTGTGCATTGCACCCTGTAGGGGCAGAGGCAGAAGAAGATAAACTAAACCCCAGGGATCAATATTACTCGAAAGCAGAACATAACGATCATGTTGAAAATGATCATCACACGGCCAAGTGTGATGTTTGTAATGACGTTTGGATGTTTATCTCCGTATAATCAAATAACTCAGCTCTCCAAAATGCTGAGAGAAACGGTAAATTTCGCTCTCTAGTTAGGTAAGATTTTATCTCAAATACTTTTTTTTAATTTAATTCTTTTTTAAAATAATTTTTTCTGTTTCAATTATAGTTCACGTACAATCTTATATTACACTTTAACTCTTGTTGCTGAATTCGATATTAATGTTTTAAGACAATTCACTAGGATAAAAGTTATGCTATGCTATCCTAAACTGGGAGAATTGTAAACGGCAGGTATCCCCACCGCTTCCTGGTGAAGTGTTTGTTCTTTGGGCTTTGGATGGTAGGGTTCTGAAGTGGAAGTAACTCACCAGTGTAAGCACAAACTCCCAACACAGGTCTGAGGCTGAGAAGTTGAATGGGGCGATGTCAAAGCTGACAGGAAGTGTCAGGATCATTTAGTTCAGTTCTGCCATTGTACAGATCAGAATGCTGAGGCCTGGGATGTGGAAGTGGTTGCCCAAGGCTTCGAGACAGGAAGTGGAGAAATCAGGGCTATCACTCGATTCCCTTGAGCTCCCTTTCAAGCCCTTACCACCGTCAGATGGGCTGAGTTTGGGTCCTGTCAAGGTCTGCCCCTGGATCACGGGACTTGCAGCCTCCAGGACTAACCAGTTCACTGTGAGGAGCCGGGGGCCCTCAGCATCAGGTCAGCAGGAGGGTGCTGATCAGCAAGGCAATCAGATGAGAACCTTCCCGTCTTCCAGAAAATACAGAAAACGGGATCTAAGGAAAGTCGTGGCTTGAATTCATGAAGATATAGAGACCTAAATATGTTCTTGAATCCTGCTTTCCAGTCCGGCCGACTCGATGTCCTCTGCATTTCCTTTCCTTCTGGCCTCAACATTCTCCAGTCCAAAGGAACCCAAATCAAAAAGCTGTTTCTTGGTTTTATACCTACAGAGATGTGAGAGATGCCCCGCTTGGCCTTTCTCCATGCAGACAATCATCACATGGAGACACTCGGGGGATGAGGAGCTAGCTGGTGCGATGGGACTGGCTGGAGGGAAATTTGGACACTTCCTGGAGCTTTCACAGAAAATTTCTAAATATCCCTGGTGAGCACGGGACCCGTCTTCAGAGGGTACACACACACACACACACACACACACGCACGCACGCACGCACTCGTTTTAAGACTAACTGACCTGAAAACAAAGTAGAGGCAGAAACCCAGCACATCTTCAGGCCACAAAAGGAAGATGCGGTGGCCTGGTGGAAAGTATGTGGTTTGTGAAGTTAGACGTAAGTGCGTTCTGATTCCACCTCAGTTATTTATGGGTGACATGTCCTTCAGAAAATAAATTGATCTCTATGAGTCACAATTTTCTCATTTGTCAAACAGGCACATCGCACTTACGTTGTAAAGTTGGTACGAAAATGAAACGCAGAGAATGTGGGCCATGTTCTCGACATGGTACCTGGCCCCCAATTCTCTACTTTCATTAGTGTCCGTGACGCTGCGGATATGTATGTACACTCGCTAGAGAGAAGTGCGCTTGCTTTCTGTTTTGTCGTGTGGAGTACAGATATCCCAACTTCGTTCTCAGTATTCACGGTGCATATGCAGACTTAATGGTAACGACAATGGCCAAGGTCAGTCTATTGTGCAGAAACGACTGATACTCACAATGGAAGTGGCGAATGTGTACTCTTGTCCAGGCGATTCTTTTAGAAGCCTGGAAGGGTAACAGAAAAATGCCTGGATTCTGATGCCACGATAAATGTGAAAGGGCTGGATGGGACAATGGCGAGGATTTCACAATATGTGAGGAACAGACCTTCGGCTCTGAAAAGGGCTTTGCTTCTAAAAGAGCGGCTCCACCTTCCTGGCATACATATCGCTTGTCGGAAAAGTCAAGTTAAAAGGATTACTATCCTCGCCCAATGCGTTTCATAGTGACAGAAAGCTTCACCCTTTGGTAGCCTCTTGTAAATCACAAGCCTAAGATGCAGTTTGTCTGAAAAGTCCATTCTTGTCCCCTATGCACAATCCATTCTCCATAAGGCAGCCAAAATGATCTCTTAAAAATCTAAATCAGATCGTGTCACTGCCCTGCCTGAAACCTTTCTGTCACTTCCGTTGGAATAAAATCCCAAACCAACCAGGCTTGCAGGATCAAGCTCCGGCTCCTTTAACTCTTCCCTGCTCACGATTCTTTATCCCTTTTGCTCTTCTTCTCATACACCGAGCTTTTTCCTACCGCAGGGCCTTTGCACCAGCTGCTTCCTTTGTCTCCGATGCTCTCCTCTCAGTTATTTGCACATAGGGTCCTTTTGGCACTCAAATCAAATCTGAAGAGGCTTCTGAGGATCTCATCTGTGCGAATTCTCTCTGACCCCTAGTTATATATCTTTTTCCTTCATAGCATTTATATGTTTTGGTTACTTGTCTGCATTCCCCGCTTCCTTAAAATGTAAGCTCCTGGAGGACAGGGACCTAGTCTCTCTTCTTCTTATTGGATCCCTGGCAGCTGGAATACTGAGTGCCTGTTAAATGATTGAATGCACAAGAGCCCAAGCCCATAATAGAATTTAGTTATGCCATGTAACCAGAATGAAAAAAATATGATTTTTAATATAAGGACCCTTTTCTTAAGTCTTCATTTTCATCCCCAATTTTGTCTTTCTTCTGAGAGAATCAATAACCATGCTGATGACTCATCCAACAATCGAGCCCGGAAATTCTACCCATCCTCCCCCAAATGGTCTCATTTTTCACTTCCGATCTACTTCAACTACCTACTTCTACTTCTGTAACCTTGAATTTCAATAGTCCACCTGCGATCACAAACTTCTCACCCTCTAGTTTTCTTACTTTCATTCCACTCCAAGGCTCAGAGCACAGGAAGCCTCACAGACGACTGAGCCAGGGACCACGGAGGGAAGACGCCAAATCGATGGGTAGAACTCCCACCATGCGGGAGTCGGGGATGTAAATCACATGCACCGAGGGCTTCCGAGAGTAATCTGGGTACCAGAACCCGGACCGGGTTCAACCAGCAATTTTAACCCAAATGGACACAGATATAGCAGCAGGGAAGATGCATAAAACCAAAGGAGAATCTTCAAGCATAGACCAGGACTGGGAGACTCATATAAGGGACCAGAAATAGTTCTTAGTGCAACATTGCTCCTCCAAACCGCGGACAGACTCCTGAGGGACACGGGTAGTGGGAAGTAGGTGGTGTAGAGCTGGGGTTCTACTTGGAACTCCAGAGCTTCCTTATCAACCGTGACAATCCAGCTGCTGACTTCGCCACCTCATCAAACCCACGTCCTGCCACTGATGTGCTTCTGTCCAATTCCATCCAATGAGCAGTTTTCAGTCTTTACCTTCCTGGGCCTCTTGGCTGCACTGGACATTGTTAATAACTTCTTCCTGCTCTCTAGGCTTCCATGGCGCCACATTCTCTAACTGTCTTCTCATCCCTGAATATCCTGTCTATCTCTGTCATGGGATCCTTACTCTCTTTCACCCCCCATCTGGTGTCTCTCAAGGTCTGTCTTCTGCCTTCGCATTGTCTTATCTTACATATTCCCTCCTGTGATCTCTTTGACCCACACAGCTTCGACTGGCACTCAAATCCTGAGGGCCGCCAGATTTACATCTCTTGTACCATTCTTCTATCCCTGAGCTTCAGAAGTGCGTTCAATAGCCTTCAGGATATCTCTCCTTGGGCCTCTCCTAAGCATCCAAGCTCATCATGTCCCAAGAGGAATTCCTGGTGCTTCCCCCTAATCTCCTTCCATTGCAGTAGTGCTTACTTCAGGTGGCAGTTCCACGGCCCATCCAATCACCCAAGCAAAAAACCTAGAAGTTAAATGTGACTGGTTCCGTTGCCTTACCACCCACATCTATCGCTTCATTCATTCATCCAACAAAGTGTAATCAAGCCCTGTTATTTGCCAGGTACGTTCTAATTGTGGGCTAAAAGTGCAAGAGATACTATTCCTGTCTTCATGAAACACACAAACTACTGGCTGACTTTACCTCTTAAAGTATCGCTCTCCTCTGTCCCTCCTTCTATTTCATTACTAGTAGTAGCTGGCATGTCATAGATGCTGAATTAATCTTTAGCAAATGAATGAATACATGAAAATGTAGCCATCTGAACATCTGCTGTCCATATAGCACGGATTATGGTCCAGCATATTGATGTCATTAAAAACATTTCTAAGCACACATTATCAATCAATAGAAGCCAAAACATTTGGCCATATTAGCTGGAAGCCCCCCAGTGAAGCATCAGTATGTTTTACGTGTGATGTGTAAATGTTCTGATGGTCCTGGCTGGCCGTGGAACTGACTGGGTGTTTCAGCCAGACCTCCCTTGATCTCTTCTAGGCATATACGTTATGTCTCTGGATTGCACGGATAGCTCTCTGACTTCTAGAGAATTACACACAAGTGCAAACTCCCAGAGCCTGTGACTGTCGTAATCGACTCAGTCATTTCCTAAATGTTATTAGTGCCCCTTATTTATGAGTATCAGGACACATTCACTGACTCTTACATCTGAAGGCATCAAAATGAATTGAGATTATTCATGCTGAAGACAGCACAGATGGGGTGCATCCAGGCAAAACTCAGGCATCAGAAGAAATATACGGTATGGTTAAACACCAAGAATAATCATCTTCGACTAATAATGACATCTTTTACAATAACTATATGACATCAGTAAATCTCTTTAGGAAACCAGCAAAGAAACATTTCAGCTATTCCTATACATTTTTACCAGATCAATCAGTCATAGAATAAAACCAAGCATCTCTACCTCTCTTTCCTTGGTTCTCAATTATTAGCAGCAAGGTTAGGTACAACTGAGATTAGAACAATTAGGAATTAGCCCAATTTCCACAATCGGCTTCACTGGAAAGAGTTTTTCAAATGGAAAGACCAAAAAGAAAAAGAAAAACAAAACTCCAAAAGAGAGAATTTTATGCCGAGTTATTGAGGTATTCAGGGTGAGGCATGCGTCTCCCCTCTAAATAGCCAGCATCCAGGCTCAAGCTGACGAGAGGCAGAGGAAGCAGAGGGTCCTGTCAGCGGGGCATGCACTCACTCGGGAAGTATGGATATGTTCACTGTTTTACATAACAGCAAGTCGTACCATGCGCACCAATTCAGTGATGAAAAGGAGTTAGGCACTGAAGTCAGTGATGGTTTCTGCGGTCATAATAAATGTGGGGAAAATGAATCACTCACAAAAGAACGGTAAGGACCTAAAGGTAGACGCTTGCGAGGCATGCGGGCTGGGTTCACCCTGCATCTTCCCCAGTGGAATCTGGTCCATGCCCATTGGAAAGTGAGGTTAACCCGGCCTCAGAGTACCCCATCCATATGCTGGATGCAGAAGACTTTTAGCATTTTAACCTTTTCCATTTTAAATATCTTTAAGCAGACAGGTTTCTCTTGTCTATAAGTTAATGAGAAAAATTCAGGTCCATGGATTAAAACAATGAAGCCATGCAGGCCTTCTCAAAGCTCCTGACACTGTTTGTTTGGTTGAGTCACTTCATGGTGCGCTCGGCTTTTGATTGGCTCAGGAGCATATCGGAGACTGTGTGCAAGTCTTACATATTGCCTTTACAATTGGCTTCCTTACAAAGCTGTGGTGGAGTTTCATGAATTTACATTTAACTGACATGAACTCAACCATTTGTGCTTGGCCTAAATGATCGAAGGAAAAACCCATATTAGAGCAGGTGCTTCTGCCCATGCTCTGAACCAGCATCCTGGGGACAGGGGCATCTCTGAACCCACTTTGGTCCTCCCCCTTGATCAGCCGCGGTGTCCTAGTGCCTCTTGGAGGCTGAGCATCTCCTTAGAGTTAGGGGGATTCCAAGTATCTGAAGAAGTAATTTTTAAAATAATTTGATTCTTGGTGATTTATACCTACGTACTGACTTTGTAATCCTGTTCCTCATATAAGACGCAAATCTACGCGGAACAGGAGTAGAATTCTGTGGACGGCTCTGGCCCCTCTCCCTGGTCATCCCTTGGTGCTGCTTTTAGGTCCCCGGGTCACCAGTGTCCTCCCGATTTTAAATTCCAGAGGGCAACTCAGAACCCCTCGCCTGCCAGCTGCCTCAAAAAAAGGCATGCTCAAGGCTTCACTCTTCTACTTTCCTTGCTAGTTTAAGGACGCCTGGTTTATCTCTTCTAACATGAGCAAACTTTTTGTGTGAAATTATAATTCAGCGTCACATGGCATTTATTTTTAGCTAGGCCAAAAAATAAAATAAAAGGAGAGGGGGCCGGGAAGACTCCGGTATTTCTGGCATTTCCTGACATTGCACACAGAGGTCGATTCTGTCCTGAGGAGAGAGAGAGAGAGACGTCTGCTCATTTGCAGGGAGGCTGCTCAGCAGAGAAAAGGTTAAAGGTGCACAGGTTTTCTGCGGGGTTTTCTCTGAGGCGTGGGGCTGGGAGCCAGCCGCGGTGGAGACCATGGGGCAGGCGCCCGGCTGAGCGGCGCCGGGGGCTGGACTTACGTTCTGCTTCCCAACTATGTTGTCGAAGGGCAGCTCGGGGCTCCAGGATCCTTCCACGAAGGTGGCCCCGCTGTTCCTCCTGTCCGAGGCGCTCACCGACTCCTTGACAATGTCTTCGGGCAGGGCCAGCAGGCTCTCCTCGGGCTGCTTAATTAAATAGGTCTCTATGTCGTGCTTCCGCAAGAACTCGTTCCTCTCCTTGCCGTGGCCCTCCTCCACCTTATAGTCGCCGCCCAGGCAGTCCAGTGTGGCTTTGGAGATGTGAATCCTCCTGCGTGTGCAAAGCGTGGCGGTTACTAACCTCCCTCCCACCACCATGTTTTGTCCTGTGTAAGGCCAGCATCAGGGCTGCATGCGGCTACACGCATAAACCAATGAGCAGGGTGTCACCAACTTCACCACAAGGGACGCTGGGCCCCCTGATCAGGTAGCCGCACCCCCCACCCCAGCCCCACTTAAGCACTTCCCTTGGCTTCTCTTAGGACAGTTGGCCTGACCCCACCAACCTTTCAGAACCAGAGTTTTTTTTCGGTGTTGTCGATTATATTGGGAAAACAAGTTCCATAAATGTTTTTGAACCCAAGTGCCTAAAAACCACCACGTAACAATGACGGTTCATAGTGTCTTGGAACTTTTCCTATCATTTTGGTTTTCATAATTTTGTGCCTCGTTTCTTCAACTTGTTTAAAATCTTAAGAACAAAGGCAGGTAGGTCTTCTGTGTCCACAGAAATAGACGGAGGGTCTTTTGGGAAAATCACAGTAAGAGGCAACTGTCCCTGAACCATGTATATGGCAGAGGACAGAGAACAAAGCTGGGGACGCGGGCAGGCTGACAGCTGGCCAGGCTCGCTCACAAGGTAAGTGACTCATTCCAGCACCGTCGTCAGCCACTGCGGCTCACGATTCAAGTTTCTTTTTTAGAAAAACAACAGATGACATCAAGGGCCTTAAGGATCAGACTCGAATTGTGGAAATTTCACATAAATCATTCGGAGGAAGAATTTATCTGTGCTCCTAACTGTCTAACTCAATCACACCACTTGTTGTGCTGTGTTATGGTCTGTGTAGACTAATGTGGTGGTTACGAGCATGGACGCTGGTGAGATGGCCAGGACCGAAACCCTAGCTCAACCACGAATGAGCTGAGAGATCTTGGGCAAGTTACTTGATCTTTCTATGAATCCATTTTCTCCTGGGAAATGGGAAAAACAGTAGTCCCCATTTCTTAGGGCCATTTTGGGTATTATAAGAGTTGATTAGTGTAGTCAAAAATAGTGCATGGTTCATGGTATATATTATAAAAGCAAATGCTTAAGTTATTAGGATCATTCTAAAACATGACATGTGATCGTATTACTGTTGTTTATTCCGTGGCTTCTCAAAGTTTACAGGACGCAGCCTAAGTCCCGAACAAGGCCCTTAGGGCCTCCACACTCTGGGCCCCATCACTTCAAAGCTCATTGTCTGACATTGTTCTGCTATAGCACTCTACCCTCTCCCCGGGGAATCAAGTAATTAGTATTTCCTCAGTTTCAAGGTGCTATTTTATGCCTACTAAACTCAGAACAAGACTTTTCTCTGACTAGAATGCTCCTCCCATTTTCCATGTGACAATTTCCTATTTCCTGATTTAGTTCAAAGGTCATTTGCTTAGGGGGACTTTAGTGTTCCCTTGAATGAATGAATGAACAAGGTATGTGCTTAATATTTTGCTTGGCTCTTGTGATTTGAGAAACAACATATCCAAGGAAACACTGAATTTTTCCAAATGCATTGTGTGTCTCCCTCTTCTCCTTCTTACCCATTCTGCTAAATTCCTGCTTAAAGAAAGAAAAACTCACTAAAAAACCCATAAACTACCAACAGTGCATTTATGATCATTTAAGGCACATTCTCCACATTTTCGAAGTTAGTATCCCTGCATGTAGTCACTGATTTCAAGGGTGAGATATTAGAAACAAAAGCATGTGAAAGATATTTTGAACTCTCTTGAGAAATGTCTGAATAAGCAGAAAATATCCTCATGATAAATTTTGTCAACACAAAGGAACTCAGTAGTGCTAACTTAAGAGAAAAGAGAAGTCATTTGACCTTCCATTAAATGGATGTCTTCAGTCTTCTCTCTCAGATTAATTTTAGAACTAGGTTCTAGAAGGCTTCTTCTCTCTGGCAAAATGAAACTCCTTCAAGGGCTTCATGAAGTCTGATGGCTAATTAAAAAAAAAAAAAATTAAATACCAACCCCGTTTGGTATTTTCGCTGGATTTTACATTTTATTATTCTGCATCAATGTGCACGAGGACTAATATTTGCATGAACTAAATCAATATTATGTTTTGTGTAGTGAAAGACATCCTCGCTTTCACTTATTACTGATTCTTCTGCTGAAGTTCTAATCAATTTGTGCTTTAATGTTTTGATAGAAACTGGGTTTTCTATGTTCCCTTCCACTTTTGCTGCTATGTTGAGCTTCGGAGTAAGGGATTTGCAGATGAGACTCCAGTGATTATCTTTCCCTCTAAGGAAATGAGTCAGGCAAATATTCTCGTATATTGAATGTCAGGGAACCTGACATTTTCTGATCATTTTAAATGCCAGGATATAATAATAACAGCCATGATAGTAAGCAAGATCTAACAATTTGGTTAGATACTTATTTCATATAAATGTTATCTTATAGCCAAAGGTATTACTATATAATTGGATCTGTGGATGATCTCATATAATTTCCATTCTTCCAACAACTCTAGGAGATAGGCATTCCCCCGCTCATTGTGCAGATGGTGAAACTGGCTTGGAGACAATGATTAAGTAACTAGCCCAAAGTTACATCAGCGGTAGGTGGCGGTGCTGGATTGAGTGAGACAAAGACTTAACTTTTAAGGTCTTTCTAGGACCTTGCATCTGTATCACATGATAACTACTGCAAACACAATCACGATTAATATTTACTGAGCACAGAACGAAGGACTTCATATGCATTATCTCACTGAACAAAAGCTCGAGAACGGTGGTCTTCAAAGTGTGTTTCCAAAGTCAACAGAATCATCAGTCGGGCACTTGTTAGACATAGTCTTTGTCCCACACCAGACACACTGATCACTGAACGAAAGCTCGAGAACGGTGGTCTTCAAAGTGTGTTACCAAAGTCAACAGAATCATCACTTGTAAGACATAGTCTTTGTCCCACACCAGACACACTGATCAGAGACTCTGAGGGAGAGGCCCAGCCATCTATGGTGTAATAAATCCTCTAGGTGATTCAGATGCACGCCGAAGCTGTGAATCACTGCTCTAGGAATCCAAGGCTCAGAGAGGTTAAAGAGTTTGTTTGAGGCTGCATGGCTGGAGTCTGTGCAGAGAAAGGATTTTAATCCAATTCTGCATGACTCCAGGGTCCAGACTATCAACCACTATGCTATGAACTTGTATGCCTCCCTCCCTTCCGTTCTTCCCTTCTTCCTCTGTGTCATGGATCGTGTTAGGTTCTGGGGACACAGTAAAGTCCTGGAGATTCATAATAAAATGACAACCCTGAGCAAACCGAATGATAAATTAACAATAGGAGACGGTGATGTGTAGCGAGGCATTTAAAAGCTGCATTTATGTGACATGTTTAATTTCTTTGAGCCTCAGTTTCCTCACCAAAAAAAAAAAGGAAGGTCATATTTACTATGTGAGGTATTGTGAGATCAAACGATGTGATGTATTAATGATATTTAGCAGACTGTCTAGTATATAGTCCGTCCTTAATACATGTTTAGAATTGGGGCTAACTTTCTCAATGAAAGTTAAAGTAAGCTGAGTTCATTTCTCTACATATTGATTGCTAGAAAGGGGAAATAACAAGAGATTAAATAGCAGAAAACTGTGAACCCAAACACTGTCAGACCATGGCAGGTTCGGAGGCATATATCTTGGCATCACTGCATTTCTGCACATCCCAGGCCTCAGTGGAGCTGGGTTCAGTACAGGAGACTGCTTCATAAGCGCTGTCCCATGCAAAACCAACTTGTTGAGGTTGATAAAGTTTTAGCTCAATTTTACAGTGAAGAAACTGGGCAGGGAGATTCGGAAACTTGTCCGCTCATAACTGGTAAATAGTAAACCCACTGTTCAAACAGAGATCATAAGATTTAAACTCACGCTCGTATTTCCTAGTGTGATCAAAAATGTTAGCTAAACCGGCTTCTAGCTGTCAAAGTGCTGTCTTACACGCCCTCTGAGCTCTGTTCTGTGGTTTGAGTATATGGGCAATTCCCATCCAGCTACACTTAAGACTCAAGCCTGGATAAGTAGATGGATCACTGTCTGGTTTGAGTTCAGCAGCCAGATACTTGTAGAATTCAAGGATTTAAGAAACTCAGCAGTAATGCGTCTGGCTTATCTTAGTTCTAAACAAGCATGGCAAACAGTGAGGTTTCTCTTGTAAAATGGTGACTGAGATGGGGACATCAACATAGTTTACAAAGTGCTTCTCACCCATTGCCCTAGATAATACTCAGGAGAAATCTGTGAGGTGGGTTATGCCCACGTGGCAGACGAGAACACGAACTCTCGTGGAGGAGGGACATAGAATCACAAGGCATTGTATCATAAGTATTATCATCTGTTTTTTGTAGTGAGGAAAGTGGGGCTCAGAGAAGCTAAGTACTGGCCTGAGACCCCACAGATACAGCTCTGAAGCCTAGTTCCCACGAACATCACATGCCTGGTGCTGTACGTGCTTTCCATGGCTTGCTAGAGACAGCAGAGCTTCATGTGGGGCACAGCGGAAACCCTCATTTCTCTGATTCCACCACCTGCTGTTTATTTCCAATGGTAACGGGTTATTCTTTATTAGCCATAATTACCAAGGAATGATAGCAGGCACCAGAGAACCCTGTTACATGGACAGCAAGGCTGGAGAAGTGAAGAAAGGAACATATGTGAATGCTCTATCTTAGCTGCCTGTCTATCTGTCTATATGTCTGTCTGTCTGTCTGTCTGTCTGTCTGTCTATCTATCTATCTATCTACCTACCTACCTACCTATCTATCTATCTACCTATTGTCTATCATCTACCTACCTACCTACCTACGTACCTACCTACTACCTATCTACCTTTTATCATCTCTCAGAGAGAGAGAGAGGCTGTAGAGTCAGTACAATTCACTGGTTCAAATGCACCTCAGATCTTATTAGGCCCAATCTTAACACTACTTTTCAATGTTCATGAGCCTTTCCAGGATTCTGACACCTTTGGGAATTCTATATTCACTGGTCTTGACAGCCAAATTTGAAAAGGTGAGTTTTCAAGGGAGTCAGGTCATATTAAAGGTCAGTAGGTCTTAACCTTGGCTGCCCATGAGAATTGCTTTAAGAACTTAACATAGATTCTGCTTTAAATGAATTAGCGAGACAACAAGACTTTTAAAGTGCTCCTCTGCTGATTCTGATGTGAAGTCCAGTCTCAGAATCAATGCTATGAACACCTGAGTGTCATTCCACCTTCTTTGTTTGCTATGATAAATTTCACTAGACTTTTGGGATCAATATTTGTACAACGTTTTAATGTTCTGTCTCCTCCCAAATAATCACCTCTTAGATCTATACCCCTGACTTTTGCAAACAGGAGACCCGCTCTCACAGTGAACAAATGGCAAGGGTTAGGAAGAAGAGGGCTTTGCTATGGCTTACCCAGGGATTCCTCCAGATTCAAGTTTGTTTGCAATGTCCACGTCCCAAGACCAGACGTCAAACTGCCACTTCCGAAGGCCCAACACGCCACACAGCACGGAGCCGGAGTGGATTCCGATCCGCATGTCAACGTCATGCTTCGTCCTTGACCTCACATACCTGGTGACATAGGTGAATGGAGAAACACACACATAAGGCCAGAGTGGGCATCCTTGGCCTTGGTGGCAGTTCCGGTCTCTCCTACTTCATAAGTTCAACTCCTGCCCATTTACATGCTACCTCTTCCATGAAGCCTTCTTGGATTTCCTGGTAACTAGAAGAGTTTCTCCTCCAAACTCTCCTAGCCTTTAATCTGAATCGTTAAAGGCGCTTATCATCCCCGAACCCACTCAGCCCACATAACCTCTTCCTCGGGCAACAGCGTCGGCGTTTTTCTCTACCCACTAGTGCGTACACCTGGAATGGATTATAAAATTCTGCACTTCGCAACACATTTCTTTTCCAATGTAAGTATTTATTTTTTACTCTGTTTCCTTCTCTTCATTCCTCTCTCCGATGCTCTAGTTCAGGCCACCCGCAGGCTTCAGTCTGGGGTCCCCACCTCACCTGCTCCCAGCCCGTCTTCTACACAGCTGTCACAAACACGGTGCGGCCCTGTCACTCCATCACGCTGTTGTTTAAAATTCTTTCCTGACCTACTCCTGAAAGCAGTGGTCTCCGGAGCGGAGCGCTGACACCCCAGGGCTGAGTTGGGGCATCCAGGAGGACGCAGGGGACAGTCATATAACTTCCATTCGTAGCTTTTTTTTTTTTTTTTTTACCTTGATAAAGCTCTACCAAGATTTGATATATGGTTTGACCTCAGTGACAACAGGGTCTGTGTCAGACCGCCCTGTGTCTGTGAAGCGAGGAGGAGGCATCCTGAGCACAGAGCAGGATTTCTACCGCTGAGAACTGCCTCTAGCCACACACATTCCTTCTTCACGTTCAGAGCGTCGCAAACAATTTTAGTTTGTGAGTTAAACGACCTCATTTATGTAGACAGAAATTCAACTGGTAGAATATAATACTTTGAAATAAAATAACGAGAAAAATCTTCATTGCCACAGAGACATTCGATGGTTATTATATTTCAAAATGCTTTAAAAATTGCCAAAATTAAAGATGATTTATCCATTTTCCTTTGACAAAAAAGCAAGTGCTCCATATTTGCTGCCTTTTCTGTGATAACAGGTTGCCATTAATATCCCCTCTAGCAAATATTTGGGAAAAAACTAAACTTACTTACTGTGTTTATCCAAACTAAAGATGATGATTTAAGGAGTGAGAAAGTAATTGCTTTTCCTAAAAAAAATCCATGCACTGAGGAGAGAATTTTGAAAATGGAAGTTTGGAAATGTTCCCATCTCTTTGGGAACTAGGTTGTTGGATATGAGTCATGTCATCTATCAAAATTCTCAGAGCTGCACATTTACTAATACGTTTGCAAATCTTCCAAATGAAGAATTTGGTGGGCTTTGAACCCATTCGTTAAAAATACAAAAATTCTATCGCCCTCTAGTAAGCTTGCAAGAATAACTCACAGACATCAGAGAAGAAGAAAATTTATGATGTCTTACGCAGAAGTTTGGCATGACCGAGAAAACACAGTAGAGGGTACAAATACCTGGATCTGCCTGTCTTTATGAGACATGTGTTTAGCTCTCTCTGATAGCCATTAAATCAGGGTATAGAAATAAGCTGAATTTGGAACCGACTTTTGTGTTATTGTATCA
This sequence comes from Pteropus alecto, assembly GCF_000325575.1. Taxonomy (NCBI): domain Eukaryota; kingdom Metazoa; phylum Chordata; class Mammalia; order Chiroptera; family Pteropodidae; genus Pteropus; species Pteropus alecto. The sequence continues at coordinate 705,798 of NW_006436294.1, forward strand.
CAAACTATTAAAGTTTTTTTAAAAAATAATCAATTTTATTCAAATCACTGCTCTCCCTACAAGCAGAAAGATTTTTGTATTGTACTATAAAGTATTATTTATTTCATCACTGTCATTTAAAATTCGTATTGCATGTATGTTTTATGGTATATGTTTTTAAATGTGTGACTAAATCATCATCATCATTATCATTTTTGATAAAGATGGGGATCAAGACAGTTAAAAATGGCTGGCCCATAAGATAAAATGGAAAATTCCTGGTCTGGAACACACAATGCTTCATGACCTGTCCTGGGCCTCGATTACTAGGCTTATTTCTCTTGCACATATTAGACTCTCGCCATCTGAAGTACACATAGTTGCCTGAACCCTGAGGTCCTGCCCCCTGCGCTGGGCCCACGATGCTCCCTCAGTCTGGAACGTTTATCCCCTCATTTACCAGAAGTCTGGAACGCATGCCTTTCCCAGCGGTCCCATCACATCCACACGAACAACAATTGGGGTGCTGTATTTTAACCATCTGTCTCCCCTACTGGATTTTGAACTAAATGAAGGTAGAGCCTTTGCATGGCTCATTGTCATCTACCCCTCTTAACACTGTACTGTGTCTGGACCTCGGCCAATGCTCAATAAATGTTTATTGAATGGAAAGACGGATGGGCGAATGGGTGGGTGTCCATACACATTACTCATGCTCCCACTACTAAGCTCATTGATAAAGAGTATAAGCTCCTTGAAGGCGATATTCCTTTCTGAGTAATCTTTGTATCTCTCACAGCCTGGGGCATCACGCCTCACATATAGCTGGGCTTAGAAACATGTCTCTGCTTTTATTGAAAGAATAAACGAATGAATGATTTCATGTGCAAAACCAAGTCTTTGTATACTCTGTTCCTAACAAGTTGTAAGATCATACAAAGTTATTTAAACAAACAAACAAAAAGTTGAAGTGGGTTGAGAATATAGAAATATTGAAAGAAAGTAGATATCAGGAAGGTAGCCACAGACATTAGAAAGAATGCTTGTAGCCAAAGGGGGCAACAATTCTTGTCCCTGTGAAGACTTTAGTTTCCTGGCCATTGTATTAACTTTAACTTATAAGTTAAAAACAATATAGTACCCTTCCTTCACTGATGATGAAAAGAGTAGAGACCATTTGAAATAATTTAACAAGGCAAGGGGAGAAACAGCACCCAGCACGTGAGAGGAGCATGTGAGCGTCTGATGCACTTTCCCACTGAGCTTCTGTGAGCAAGTCATTGGGAGAGGTCACCTGCGCTGTCCATCAACTCTATCTCGTGCTACAATATCCAAGCACACGGTAGAATTGCACTTTCCTGGATATTTCATGTTATTTTTGGCCAGTAAAATGTGAGCAGACATGATCTGGGCCACTTCTGAGCAGAACCTTTGAAAGTCTGATCAACCACGCTTCTTCTGTTTTTTTTTCCCCTCTGTGTCCACCATCGGGCAAGGACGCTTGGTGAGGAGGTTTCTTAACCAAGGTTCTTGGACAGGCTGATGTATGGTGGTACCTTGCCACTCCCTCGACCCACCCATGATGGACAGGAAATGTGAGTGAAAAATAAATCTTTGCTGTTTTAAGCCACTGAGATTTGGGGGGATGTCTGTTACTTCAGCATAACCAGCATGACTCTCCTGTCTGGTCCCAATCTACATCTCCTCATTCCAGGTGAGTCACTGTTGTGTAGGGTTAATATGGACTCCAGTGCCAGCCTTCTCTGCCACTTTCTAGCTGCATGACCTTAGGTAACTTACTTAACTTCTATCTATAAAATGGGGATAATGATAGCATTGCCACGATTAGGTGAATAAACACGCGGACAGTTGAGAAGGGTGCCTTGCACATCCTAGGTACAACTTGGTGGCTTATCATATACAAAGGAACTGAGGCCCAGGAAAATAAAAGGTGGCCATGTAGCTTGTAAACAGGATTTTAGGACTCAACGGAGGCTGTTGTGTTTTTTAAACCTCACGCTCTGCAACACAGGTACTACATGTGTTGTGTGTAATCCTTGGCAAATAGTCTAATATGACCTTGAGTTTCCACGGTTGTAAAATAAAGCTCTATCTGATTGCTTCACTCATGCAGGCTTTGCGAGCCCCAAAGGAGATTATGGATGTTAAAGTGCTTTGCCAGCCAGCCGTGAGGGACTATTCCACAGCGCTCCGTGCTAATGCCATTAGGTAATTAACACAGAGGAGGCACTGGAACATCTTAATGAAAAGATGTTTAGATGTTTTTACTTCTACGAAACAAAAAATCAAAATAAGAAGATGAAATTCCTTTACGGCATTTTTTTCCCTCTTCTTGTTATGCCTGGGATTTGACTTAAAGATAGGAATAAAGCTGTAAGAGGAATGAATACTTTATGGACATCGATCCTCTCTTCGTCTACCTGCCGGTTGCAGAGAACCACAAGTGCCATGTCTTTCAAGATGAGTTCTTGATGGGAGGAACTTTGAGCATTTTTGAGGTGAAAATGGAGAGAATTCTGCTGAGTTACAAATCATGTTCAATTCTTCTAAAGCAGAGCCCAGGAGGTCTGCTGTGCCTCTTCAGCCTCAGATGAAGCATGACTGCAGGTCACCGCATTACAGACACCTGAACTTCTCCTTCGTCTCCACAGACCGGGCTTCCGGGGGCAGGGGTGCGACCTTTCCATGCCGTGTGCTCAGCACTTAAGTCAGAGGTATAGTATGTGCTCACACTATTTACTGGATTAATGGACAAAGCTCAATGGCGTTTTTGCTTTATAGGCCCACGTTGTCCCAAGATACTCTGAGGAGTCCAAGGGAACCACGGAAGTGCCTCCGGACCTGTCAGCTGATGGTGGCAGTAGTGGGGGGGATTTGACCCTTCACATCTTCCAACTTCAAATAAAACAGATTTGCTGTGCAGGCTGTTCTGTGCAGGTGTCAAATCTTATCTTTATAATCCCATGTGTATGATCACCAGCACCATTTTAAGAATGGGGAAACTGAGTCCCAAGATGTTTCTTTCTTTAGGGTACACAGCTATAGGTAGACTAGCTGGAGTTTCACCTGAGGTGCCTGAGCCTAAACCCAGCTGTCCATTGCTACTGCCCTGAACGGTTTCTTTTTTGAATGAAGCCATGCTCAGGGCTGCAGCGACTAACGGAGTTTGACCTGGCTCAACCCAAAAGGTGGATGACATTGTTTCTACCAATTAATTCTAGAAATCAGCAGACTCATAACGAGCTTCCTTTTATAGATTCCCGAGTTTACTGAGGGTACCTCAGGGGTCACTCGCTGTAGGGGCAGGAGCTGTCAGCAAAGTGGCCGTGGAACCCAGCTTCGCCGTCAATTGCGACCCATTCTGTAGCCTCTACTGGACTTCAGCGTCAGACTGCCTTCCAAACTGCTTCTTAGGAAGTCTGAAAGCTGCCATATCTTATTTTAGCGTGGGCACTGCGGTTTCACAAAGCGACTCATTTTGACGTCACGGCGATTCTGAGGTAGACACCTATAAGCAGTATAAATTTCCACTTTACAGATGAGGGAACTGAGTCTCCAAGAGAATTAAGACACATCTTGACACTCTTCTGTGCCAAGCCTTTTATCTTCATGACCTCATTTCCTCTTCACAAACACCTTATGCTATATATATAGTTCATGCAGTTATTCATTCACTCATTCATTCATTCAACAAACATAAGCAGTGAACCAAATAGACAAATCAGAATAACAACTCCTGTATTCATGGAGCTTACATTAGCATGGCTTATCCCCATTTTATAGTTAAGGAAGCTGGAGTAGAGAGAGGTTAAGCCACTTGCCCAAGGTCAGTAAGTAATGGGCTCTGATTGGCCCTCGCGGTGTCAGACTCCAAGCCGAATGCCCTCTGGACACTCTGCTGCTGGCTTCCCTCCCTTCAGCCCACACTCCTGTTTGGGGGGTGGAAAGGTAATGAGGAAACCTAAAGTAGCATTCCTGTTCAAAAACAGTGTGACCAGTGTGGATCTAGTGAGAGAAAGTGAGAGAACAGATCCAGCCACCCATTTCCCATCACAGAGCGTTTTTGTTCTCTCTTTCTGTACAGATTTTTTAAAAACTGAGGTTGCCCTAAATGACGTGTGTGTGTGTGTGTGTGTGTGTGTGTGTGTGTGTACTTGGTGATGCATTCTTCGTTAAACTCACAAACGTTTCCGTATGCCATTGAATATTAATGTAAACCAGGATGCTTAATAGTCCTCATTTTCCTAATTTTTAGTGTGGCAAAATTTATCTATCCATTTTCCTGCCTTTGGACATTTGCAGAGTCAGATGAACGTGGCTCGGGGCCTGTGCGCTGTCACTTACGAGCTGCGCATCAGAAGTTATTTGTTCTGTCAGAGCCTCAGCTTCCTGCTCTGACAACTGGGGAAATAGTCTTCTCACAAGGTTCTCTTGTCAGTGTTAGGTGAGGCGAGTCAGGAAGATTAGTTAGCATAGTATCTGGTACAAGGTGAACATTCAATCAATATTAGCTTTATTACTAGATATACTCGATCTTTACTATTATAAATAATTTTGCAAAAAAAAATGAATCCTTGTCCATGGACTGAAGACTACTCTAATTGGTGCATCTTTAGGAGGGTGTGACCTTACGGATGTAGTTAATGACATTTCAGAACCAAGTGAGACAGGGGACTTTAAGAGGAAAGAGAGAGAAAGAAACTGTGTGTGTGTGTGTGTGTGTGTGTGTGTGTGTGTGTGTGTGTGTGTGTTATATTTCTTCCTATGGCAGAGCTCAAGGTGATTAACAAGCAGGAAAGCTAAGATGAAATTAGAGTTATGTGCATGAGAGAAAGAAGAGAGAGACAGAGAGAGAGAAAGAGAGAGAGAGAGAGAAAGAGAGAGAGAGAGAGAGAGAAGCAAGCAATGGAGGGGAGGGTGGGGTAGACGGAGAGAAAGAAAAGGTGAAAGGAAGTATGAGACAGGGAAAAACGGATGCCCACGAGCAGGCAGGGGCCCCGGGTGCTCTCACCTCAAGCGAAGGAAGCAAAATAACTCCTGTTTTTCATTCCTTGTCTTGCCACGTTGCTTGGCAGGGCAACCCTGTCACAGGGATTAAGATCTTTGTTCCAAGTAACCACTGGGGACAAGCCAGTTCCTGCTTGGCATTCTGGTGTCATCCTATGACTTTTTAGCAACTGCACTAAAAGACCAGGCTCTGTAATCTTCATTAAGATTCATCAAGGAAGGCTTTTGCTGATCATTAATAAAGATATCGCATAGAACGGAGCCCACTATCAAATTTGGTGACTTCTCAGCTATCAGTTCTCCCCAAAAATAAACCCAGGACATGTGAAGAGGAGTCACCTGGAGACATTTTCAAATCTACTTAATGGAACTGTTATCTAAGCCTATTTTAATTAATTTAATTTTATGAACAGGCATGCATGAGATGGTATTAAATGCTTCATTAGAAATAAAGTTATATTTGATTACTTTTTTTGCCATTCATCTAGCTAATATCATACTTCTCGAATCAAGCATTTTTTTTTTTTTTTGAAGGAATAAATTTACTCTGAGGTTTGACTCAGGCTTATTATCTTGTTATTCTCAGACATTTCCTGACTTTTCTCCCTCTTGGTATCAGCTCTGCTAATTTAGTGGACAGGCACGTGAGCCCTCCTAAGCTATACATCGATCTTTTGGGTATTATAGGGAGATTTCAGGCATCAGAAGCAATTGCAAAAATCTGGAGTTGGGAGGCAAGATGCCACGATGGTTAAGACCAGTGGCTCTGGAGTCAGATGGGTCTGGTTTGGCGTCCTCTTCCGCCTCCGAGTAGCTGTGTGATTTTGTACAATTGCACAAACTCCGGAGGCTCCAGCCTCCTCGCTGGTAACATAGGAGCCTACTTCCAGAGCTTCAGTGTGTCAGGATGTGCCTTTCAGCCAGACTGGTTGCTACGGTTGACACCGTTCTGATTGGCTGCCCCAAACTATTCTGATTAGGCGGTGCTGCAGCCATACTAGTCATTCAATATTTTGCCCTTGCCCTTGCCCTTGCCTGCCTCCTAGGATTGTTATAGTTAATGAGCTAATGCATGTAAAACACTTATCTCAGTGCTTGGCATATAGTCCATGTTCGACAAACCCTAGCTATTGGCATTATTTTACTAGAGTAGAAGCCATAAGAAAGAAACAGGTTTCTGTAACTTAATCGAGTCAAGTTTTCCAGCATCAAAACTCAGCCCTACTTGCAAGAATCTATTAAAAACCATTACTATGGTGATAGCATGCATGCTATGTAGTTGAACTTTCAAAAGGAGTTGGGCTGCTCATGATCCCCATTTCACAGACGAGGCTGTGCAGGCTGTGAGAAATTAAGTCACTCTCATCCACAGCCCCTCACCGAGTAACAAGAAGAAGCAGGAACCAGGTTAGGCAGCTGACTATAGGTCCCTCTGTTCAGTCAGCACATGCTCCATTCACCCTGTGGTACAACACTCGCTCACTCGGGGACCACGGCCATGATCACGCCTGGCAACCAACTCTGTCTCTAATAAAGTGGAATCCTGTTCAAAATTCTCAGAGTACTGTCAGTTGATAAATTATGTTTATTGTAATGATGAATACTTGATTTAACTTGAAGTCCTCTGTCACATACTGTCTCTGGGTGCGGCAACACAGGGCTTCAGCCACCTTTTCGTTTTCACAGCTACTGCTCTATTTCATGTTCTCACTTCTCTTCTCTGGATTGTTGCAAAAATATCTCCCAACCAGCTTCCTTCCCCTTCATCTCTGCTTCTTGTCACCCAGAGTCACGTACCTGGAGAGACAGTTATCCATCTCCACAGTAGTTACCTTCCTCATGCCAGATTGGAACATGACACTTTCTTATAAGTTGTCAGTGACTTCCTATTGCCCAAGGGATAAAGCCCCAGTATGTCTTACAAGGCCACCAACTATCTATGCATTGACCCCCTTGTCTGAATTGAGAATTACAGTGATCACCAAAGCCTGTTTCAAATTCTTACAGATATACACACTTGCACATACACAAGCACACATACATAGACACATATGTGCACACATATAATCACCCATCTACACCACACATAAGCACATATATGCACATGCCACACATATGTACGCACACAGCACATACATGTACACAGCACACATGTACACCCATTTATGCACATGCACACACACGTATGCATTCACACACACACATGGCTTCTGTTCATTCTAACAGATAGAATAACATAATCTTCGTGCCTTTGTTTCTAGGGGAAAAAAATCTTTGGTTCTGCATCCAAAGGACTACTATGGTGATGCCTCAGTAAAAGAGTATGCCTCACCCTTCTACTTCTGCTCGTTCTGACTTTCCCTCCTGAAACTTTGATGCTCGAACTGGCAAAAGATAGTCTTGGCCTTTCTTGATGTTGGCACCTTGTCCTCACTTGTCAGTGATTGAAGGATAGTCTCTATCACATATTTGGACTGATCAGTGAATAAGGGGCCAGGGTCATTTTGAGCGTTGGTCTGCCATTTGTGCAAGAATTATAACCTCACTCAAACAAGGCAACTATTGGATCTAGAGAGCCAAGACCCAGGTGCCATCTCACCACCAGAGCCAGCCTCTCACGGCCTTTCTGCACTCTGGGGACTGCTGTTGGGCTTCTGACTCTGAGGAGATGCCGGAAAGAGGGACAAGTAGAGACCCTGACAAGATGGAGACGATATCTCAAAAGGAATCCATCCCTGATGACAAATATGCTGGGAGGCCATCTACTCTGGGGACAACAGTCAACAAATGGTTTATTGACATACTACAACACATGCAATATAATGTTAAGCATGGTTCTAGACTTCACGGCTTCTAGGGGGTTTTCTGGTTGGAACAAGTTTGGGGTTATTTGGGGCCGAATAAAAATTAGCATCTTGTGTAAACAACGGTCGGTTAAGATTGTTATCGTTTTGAGAAAGTTATGTAAATGGATTCTCTTTCACACACATTCAGGTGCAAATACTGTCTGCCAGTCATTCCTCAGAGTACCATGCTTGACGGTAAGAGTGAAAACTCTAGCAGTCTGAGCTTGCCTAAAGCCAGAGTTCTTGCTTATTCCTCTGCACCAGGCTGTGCTGTTAACTGGGAGAATTAACGCTGGACCTCAAGTCACCGACATGATAATCAAGGAGCTGTTCAAGTATTAATAGACTCTGACTCATGCCGTTAAAATAATATCCTACTGAACTGTCTTATTCTAAAGGAGTAAAAGCAAGCAGCACTTAATAAACTAACAAGAGAAAGCCCTTGAGCCATTTCGACCTACCCGAATCTCACTCCCCGCTGTTTCACTCCAGAACTCCAGAGAGGAGACCTTACATTGGATAACAGGTCAGGAGGGATACAGTCCTTTCCAGAAAGATAACTGAAGTATCTTAAAGAATTCTGATAATCGATGTTCACTTCTTCTGCAATGTGATCTCTGCAGCATATCTTTTGCTTAAGCTTAAGGTACAAACTCCTATAGAATGTCTTTGGATGAATAAATAAAGAAGATGTAATATACATATGATAATACATATATATCACATACATCTATAAGGGGGCATTACTCAGCCTTAAAAAAGAAGGAAATACTGGCATTTGAGACAAACGGATGAAACTGGAGGGCATTATGCTAAGGGAAATGAGCCAGACAAGGACAAATACTGTGTGGTGTCATTTATACATGAAATATTTTTTTAAAAAAGTTGCACTCATGGGAACAGAGTAGAAAGGAGGTTTTGGGGCAGGGTACAGACTTGTAGTTAAAGATGTGGAAGTTCTGGGGCTCTAATGTGCAGCATGGTGACTACAGTTAACAATACTGAGTTGTATACTTGACGTTGGCTAAGAGAGTAGGAGTTAAGGGACCTCACCAAAACAAAACAAACAACAACGAAATAAAACAGAGATAGCTATGTGACGTAATGGATGTATTAATTCACTTGACTGATCATAATGCATACATATATAAAAGCATCCCATTGTGCACTTGGAATACATCATTTCATAATGCATACGTATATAAAAGCATCCCATTGTGCACTTGGAATACATACGATTTTATTTGCTAGTTATACCTTAGTAACAACTAAAATTAAAAAAAAAATTAAATAGGAAATCTGGAAAGTTTTGCTACTTAAGCCTGATTTTTACGTGGTTAATAGATCACTGATTTTCAGAGCTGGCAGAGACTTCAGAGCTTTTTCTGGCCCATCCCCTCGTTTCATAGATAGCAAATCCCGGTGACCTCCCTGATGGACACCGTGGTCACCTAATGGCCACCTCGAGGTGACCTGCTCCTCACTGTTTCTGGGGCTTCGCATGATGCCTGACACATGCTAGAGCTCAGCAAATTATTTCCGGGCTGACCTGCTGATGGATTGACAGAATAAGGTTCCCATACCTAGTTAGTTGTAGAGCTCGGACAAGATGGCGTGTCCTCTGGGACCACCACTGCCCTTGAAACCAGTCCGAATGTTATCACAATGCATTTCCGTTTCCAGAGAGAACTCTCCAATGTCCACGTTTGCAGTGAAGCGGCATCTGCAGCCTTTCCTGTCTCCCGGAGGCTGAGCAAGGGGACCCTGTGCTGGAACTCGTGGCTCCACAGCCATTTCAGAACCCCGGGGGGAGCTCTGGCCACACCGAGCCTCTGTCTCAAAGCCATACACAGTCTAGTTCCTAAGTCTCAACCTCAATAACTCCTCCCCTCTTGATTAAGTCTCTATCTGTCAGCTACATGGCCCAAAGCCAAAAGCACTTGTCACACACCCACCAAACTTGGTGGTGGCCTTTACTGATCTCCTATTGGCCTTAGGATGAGGTGCAACCGCTTACTGGCTGAGAAGGTCCTGCGGGCCCTGGCTGCTCCCAGCCTGCCATCCACCTGTCACCTCCCTTTCCAGCCCAGGCTGCACCAGCTGCCACTGCAGTACATGCCCATCTCTGCACACGCCCATCCTGTCCGGCATGCTCTCCCCCCACCATCTGGCAACATCTGCTCGATCTGCAGGGCAAGCTTCGCCATCTCTACTCTGGAAAGGCTTCTCCAGTACCCGGATTGAATTCGCCGTTCCTTCTCCCCTCCCCGCAAGCACCCTGAACTTGATTCGTCACAGAGCCGACGGCATCATATCGACGGTGCCCGTGTGTTCATCTCTCCCACTGCCCCGTAACCGCCCCGGAGACAAGCACTACGCTCATCTCTTTCCATGCTCCATCCTCACAAGCACATTGGTAATAGAAGTTTGTTGCTCGACTAACTGAATGTGAGGCATAACTAGAACAACACCAAGCCAGCAGGTTCATTGGTTCCTCTGGGAGAACTAACGGGCATGCGGGTTTTTTGTGAAGTAAAGTCAAAGGGCTTCACCTTTCAACACACACGTGATCTACCGAAAAGGGTAGATGGGGTGGTTTGTCTCCCGTCACGCACGTCCAAGGCCAGGTATCACGGAAGAGGAGACCCCAAATTACCTGATGGTCTTGATCATGCCGAGGCCCATTTCCACACAGCAGTGGGCGTGGTCCTGGCGGGGCTCCGGAAGTCCGGAGACGCAGTAGTAGCAGTCCCCCAGGATTTTGATACGAAGACAGTGATGCTCCTGGAAGGAACAGGGGGAGAGGAAAGGTCCGAGTCGGCACAGAGGTCAGTGCAGCAGACAGGCTTGGCGAAGAGCGGAGTGGGCTCAGGTCCGCACCTTGGGGTCAGGCGCACCCACCTTAGACCTGAGCCTCTCTTATCTTCCTAGGAAATTAGGGGAGACCCCAAATAGGGCTTGGGATGGTTCACAGGTGGAGTGCAGTCATGGAAAAGCAACTGGATTTTGAGTTCCAAGGATACAGGGCCACGTGCCGGCTCTGCCACGTGCTAGCGTTCTGGTCTGAACGCGTTGTGTGGACAGGGCTGGCGAAGGGTGGACATTCATCCTCATGTTCAGTGTCCCCCTGGGAATCTGGCCCCCCGCAGTATCTTTCTTCTCAGGACATGCGTCTGAATGAACAGTTTTAAGCAGTCTTTAGCTGAACAATAAGGACTCAGAAGTACGAATAGTCCTCCTATTTTAACTCTATTTTAAGTCCCTTCCCAGATAGGGTATTAAGGAGAGGAGCTGATTGTGTCCTGCACTTCCTTGTATTCATTCATTAACTGATATGCTTGTTCATTGAAAATAAACATCAGCTGGGCATCTACGAGAAGGCAAGCATTGTTCCTGACCCAAAGACGATTAATAAAACCCCTGTGGTGCACCGTAAACGGAGTTAACCCTCACAGCTACCTCATGGGGTAGGTACCAGTTACACCCTCACTGCACAGGTGGGAAATAGGATACGTTTATTTGTTTGGTGGGTTCACAATCTTGAGGACACAAGTCTTACAAGGTTTCAAAAAGCAACAACGAGCACCAAAGAAAAAGTGCACACTTTAGTATTAAGCAGGAAAAGGCTGAATGTTGCAGGTTTTAGAGAAAAAAAGACTTAAGGCAGTTGTAGCATAGGAGCTAAGAGCACTGGCCGGGGAGTCACACCGCACAGGGCGAAATCCCAGGCACCCTCTGTCTTTCCTGTGTGTCTTTGGTTAAATTACTTAACCTCTGAGGCTCAGTTGCCTCATCCGTAAAAGGGGGACGAGGATAGGGCCTGTTTCACTGTGATTGTGAGGATTAACTAGGACGATGCGATGCGTGTGAAGACAGCGCAAGGCCCAGCAGGGGGGCGCTGGAGAACACCGCCCTTCTCTGGGATGATGACTCGGACTTCTGACCTAGCTTTTCACATCTCTATCTGTGATCACAGGCAGACGATTTCCCCTTTTGGTTTCCTCGGAGAGATGGGTGGGACTGAGTGACCTCTGAGATGCCCTCTAGACCTGAAGCCCTAGGAGCCTAAGAGTCTATGGCTTCGTGGGTGAGGGGCCCTCCTCGGCGGAGCAGAGTCCAAGGACAGGAAGAGGGAAGCTGCCCACCGAGATGCCCTTGCATTGCCAAGCTGTCAAGGACTACGCTAGTTTACTAATCTCATCAGGAGTCAGGCCATTATGTTTGGGTAACAAATGAATGAAATCACTTTCCCAGTGAAAAACAGATATCAGACAAAGAAAAGAGCATCAGAACTGTGCTTCCTGCTCTGGATCAGATCTCCAGGGTCTTGCCAACCTTCCCAAGGGGGCGCGGATGCAATCTTCAGAACTCTGACAGCATGCTTCCCCAGATTATTTTTAGGAGCTTGCGGTTCCTGTCTGTTGGCTGCTTCGATGCAGCTAACTTTGCAAGAGAGCTGCTGGAGAGGTCTGGTCAATAAGGGCAGCTCAAAACCTTCAGCTGCTTCTGCTAAGACCTTGAGAGTGTTATGGCTGGAGGAACTAGGGATGCTAGGCCCACTGGTCCTGGCAGTTTTCAGATTTGTGGAGTCCATGGGGCAGTTATTAAAAAAAAAAAAAAATCAGAGGGCCTGAGGGACGGCTATAGGGTTCAATTTTGTAATTTTCCAAGGATGTCTGAAAAATTCTTCAACAAATAAAAATAACAACCCAACTACCATCAATTATCTGTACCACTTGATGAAAGAAAAAGCATTTTTGACACCAAAACCGTAAAAAGACATATTCCTAAAATAAAGGAAAGTTCTTTGCACTAAACAAAATTAACATTATAAAAACTCACTACATTCGAACCTTGAATAATGTGGGGATGAGGGATCCTGATCCCCCACACAGTTGAAAATCCACATATAACTTTTGACTACCTAAAAACTTAACTACGTACAATGGTCCTTTGGTAAGTGCAGGGGATTGTTCCAGAACCTCCTACGGAGACCAAAATCTGTGAATGCTCAAGCCCCTCATATGAAATTGTATAGAGCACACACACACAGTCAGCCCTCCACATCTGCATTCTCTCATATACGTATATATATGAAAGGCCTATCTATCTTCTCATCTGTCAAGTTCTGACATATATGAAAGGCCTATCTATCTTCTCATCTGTCAAGTTCTGTCAATTTACATACACATTTTTCTGATCAATTCCTGTGAGTTGTCAGATGACTTGACAGTAATAGCCAAACAAGTTCATTTTACCAGAAATTGCTTTGAAAAGTTCAGGTTGCTTTGAAAAAAAATATATTGAATAAGACAAATAAAATAGAGTGAGGGTCTTCTTACAAATTTTACTGCGTTAGTCTGAATATAATCCTTTTCCTACCACCTTGATGGCTTTGATATGATAAAAATATTGGAAAAATCCAGAGAATTTATAAAGCCATATACGGAGATAAAATTTTAGAGAGATATGTACCAAATTATCGAAGATGGTTATGTCATTGGGGAGGGGTAGAATTACGGGGGTATATATGTTATGTATCTTTGATGTTTGAATTTTACATAATGAACAAGCATTGTTTTTGTAATCAGGAAAAAAATCAATAAAAAATGAAAAGAGAAGACTCTCAGAACAAAAACATTAGTGCCATTAATATACTTCAAAAAGGTGTATTGGAAAACATGACAATTTTTACAGTATTTTATCTAACTGTGATTGCAGGAATGACACATGAATATAGTGTCCTAGTAAAAATGAAACTGTAGAGAAGTCCTTTTGGGTAGCCCCTCCCCTTCAGACACAGGAGCCCTTGGAACCTGGTCTCCTGCCCCCTCCTTGGAGGCTGCTATGCAGTCACATGCACATTTATGTTTGTATATCTGACTATTTTTCAAGCTCTTTAGTCACCAAGTTATCGCACCACGTTAGAGCTGAGACGCGTTTGTTTTCATGCAGCAACATGTCTCAAAATTCTATGTCAGTACAGAAATAGCACTCTCATCCTTTTTAATCTGTTGATTAGCTTCCCATTGTGTTCGATTTGTTCTTTATAACAATAATTTAGGTTCCTCCAGTTTTGTCAGTAATTTAAAAAAATGTTTAAGACATAACGAGGCCAATTGTATAACAATAAATAGGTTTTTTGTTTTACAATTTTAAAGTCTTCATAATATATATATTCTTCCTTCCTACTTTGGATGGGGAGGGACAGATAGATATTACTTCATTAAAAAAAAAAATCAAAGACCAAAAATTAACTGAAATTGGCTAAAGGCATTATCGAAGGTCAAAACACTCCACTCTGAACAGCCCGAATCAGAAGGGCACTGAGGAATTCAATCAGGCAGGGAGATCTTTAAGAGAAGGCTTTGAAGTTTTCCCTGCATTTTAATAATGCAGTGAGTGAACAAACAGGTTCAGTGTCTGGCATTTGCATGGGAGGTGGGTTCTCTCTGATGTGCAACACAGTGAAAATCTAAAGTAAAGAATCATGGCAAGGAGACAGAGACCACTATCAAAGCACAGAATTTGGGGGCTAAAAAATGCTAAAAGGGGCGAGTTCAACCTTCCTTTGATACAGAAGCATTGGCTGGGACTCTGTGAAGTGACTGCCTAGGATCGGGGAGGAGGGGCGGGGGGGCGGTGCCAAAAACATTTAAAGTAGGTTTTTTTCATTCCAAGGTGAGTGGAATCGTTTTCACTGTGAAGTTTCTCAAACTTTTCCACTGAAGTCCCCTAGAACACTAAATACTGATGCACCCGAGGCGGGGTTGAGGGAGAGGCAGACTGGGAGGTACCGAGCACTAACGGGTACTGACTACTTATCTTCAGCCAGGCTGTTAAGAGACACGTCATGTGTACTGTTTCATTTACCCCTCGTTACACTTCTGATAGGAAACTCAGACTGAGAGAAGGGATTTGCACAAGGAACATGCAGGTCCGGCCCATTCTTGAAGTCCCCTGACTATGACCCTTCAGGCTGTCCAGCACGGGAAAGAGCACGTCTCTGATATCTCGTCTTCGACCCCCCATAATGCCTGCTGCATCGCTCAGTGGTCGAGAGCAAGCCCCTGTTCTCAGTTGGCCTGGATCACCTACCGGTAATTCTAGGCAGATTTACTTATTTTAGCCTCAGTCACTTGGTCTGTAAAATGGGAGCAATAAGAACCTGCCTTGTGGGTTTGTTGTGAGAACTAAATTAGGTGAGCCAGGAAGAACATTCGCCACAGCGCATAACACACACCAGGCAGGTTACGGATGTTTAATGTTCTTATCGAAATGAATAGTAACTTTATCCCATCATATATCTGTGCTTCATTTGATATTCGTGTTCTTGTCTTTAAAATCGTTCGGTAAGACTCAGGCCCCAGAAAGCAGACTACAGTATCCTGCAGCCACTGGGGATCGATGAGCCATGTACCCGCCTCCTCCACCACGTGCATGGTGAAAAGCCAGGGCGAAAGGGCGAAGCCCACATTCCTTAAAAGGCCACACGCGCCCTCCAGAAGCGGTTCCTGCTTTCCGCTCCGAGCGCATTTCTCACCGCGGTCTCCCGTGCCCTTTAAGCTCTAGCAAACTTGAGTTTCTTACAGTTCCCCATTTTCAAACGTCCCTGCCTTTGCACCATGGCTCGGCGAGAAGGCGCTTTCTTGTCTAATCTGCTGCGTGGGAAGCACCTGCTCGTCCTCAAGGCCCAGCCTGCATCTGACATCTTCTCTGGATGCTGCCAGGTCACCATGCTGCCCCCTATTCTACCACCTCATCTTGCAGCTGACTGCTCTTTCCTTCGTCCACCAGGACCTCTGTGCTAGGATTGCTTGCCCCACACTGTCCTGCAAAATTCTGGACTTGACCTTCTCCCTTACCAGACTCTGAGCTTCTTGAGGACAGGGGCTGGTTTTGCCTTCCCAGGATCTTGCACGGTCCTTGGTACATGGTACATAGTCAACAAATGTTGCTTGACCACCTTGGATTAAATTTTACTTAGCAACCCTTTCCCTGGCTCTGTGGGGCTTACTGTGACACTAAGAATTGACCTTAGTCACATCTGTCAGTTCTCACTGGAGGGTCATTCTTGGTCATCTTAATGTCTTTGAGCAGAAATATTCCAAACCATAATATGAAGTAGATTGCCTATGCACAACTGGCACCAACCGCCACTGAAGCAACAATAGAAAGAAATGGTGGACATTCTTCCCCACCTCCAAATTCCCAGCTCCTTCATTAGGAGGAGACCTCTGTCTCTGCCCCTCTTCTGATCATGTCAGTGTCCTGTTGAATGGCCATGAGGTCGCTACAGGTGACTATGCGCGCTCTTGGGCAGGCCCTCGCCTGTCTGTGCAGCCCATCGTCATCTCTCCCTACCCCGCCCGTCTCCCTCCAGCAGAGCTAAATCTCTTCTAGTTTCTCCATACCTATGGGGTAGCACCTTCATTTTTATTCTCACCTCTGCATAGAACAACCTGCCCTGCCTTCTTCACTTTGCTAATTGGTATGTAATGTACCTAGAAAACGCTTACCCTTTTGATAAATGTGAGAAGTCATGCTCACATACACAGCAGTACATCGCCCCCCAAATCACTCTACCCCATGCTCTGTGCAATCAATTCACTCCCTCCACTGCCAGCTCCTGGCAAACGCTTATCTCTTTTCTATTCCTATAATTTTGCCTTTTCTAGAATGTCTTATAGATGGGCTCATAAAGTATTTAGCCTTTTGCATCTGGCTTTTTTACTTGGCACACTGTATCTGAGATATGATTCCGTTGTTGCATGCATCAGTGGTTTATTCTTTTTTACTGCTGAATAGTATTCCATTATATCTGTTTTTCTCATTTTTCAGGCTCAGCCTAAGAGCCGCTTTCTCCCGAAGTCTGCTCTGACCCAAGGGCTATGCGTCGTCTCTGTGTTCCCATAGCGCCCTAGGCTTACCTTAGCACACGGCACGCTGTGCATTGGTCGCGTGTTTATGTGTCCCTGACTAGACTTGACTCTAGGAAGGGAAAAGTGAAGTGTGCTTCGGTCATTCCCACACTCCCAGCCCACAGCACCAGGCCCTACCTCCAGAGGTGCTCAGATGCAAGTATGACTGGATCTCTTCTGTTGTGAGGCAGGCTTCAAGCGGGACATTTTGATACTCTAAAAAAGAACTCCCACTTGATGGGTCCTCGTGAACTCTCACAGCAGCCTGTGAACTTGGCACCGATATACATGCTTTACAAAGAAGGGAATTAAGGCATGCCTATTTGAACCCAAAGCCCACCCTAAACTACAGGGTGACTGTGATATTCCCCTGTAACTTGAGTGGCTTTAGGAATAGGAATCTGTGTTTTAATAGCAAATGTACATCTCTTTTAACCTGTCCTCTGTTTTAGCTCTGATCAGGCCAGTTGAAAATAAAGATGGTGTCTCACTGGCTAAAAACAAAACTCTTAAGTTAGGATAGACAAAATGGTGGTCCAGCAGATGACTGGTTCTTGAGAACAGGCTAATTCGTCCCAGATGGCTGGGGTTGGCTGGGAAACCGCAGGCAGCCATCGATGCGTGAGCAAACGCGGAGGCTGCAGCTGGATGGCACCTGGCCACGTGCAGGGGGAAATAAGGGTGCCAGAGTGGAAAGCGAATAAAAGGGATGTTGGTTTAATTGTCACTCAACCAGCTGGCCCTCAACTGGGAAAATTAATCCGACAAACCTCCCATCTGAGACCTGTAAATAACTAACATCGATCTCCAAAGTGTGTGAGGATCAAGGGTCCCCACCCGGAAACAGGATGAGAAGGGTAATGGCATCGGTGATGAAGGCTGAGTCCTTCTCTTCCCTAATTCCACATGCAGGCCCTCACTTCCGCGAAAGACTACGAGGGAATTAAATTCAACTCACGTGGGCCAGTCGATCAAATCTGGCAAAGAGCTCGTTGAGCATCCTGACCAGCTCCTGAGCGGACAAGGTCGTGGAGAGGTTGGTAAATCCTTTAACATCTGCAAAAAGAATACTAAACAACAGGGAAGGGATGCAATGGGGAGAAGGAGTATTAATATTTTAATCCATCCTGGGAGACACATCAACACCATGCAAAGAAACCAACCGTGGTCTGAGATTTTAGCTCTCACTGCCATGGGAGTCGGGGGTGGGGGGTGGTGGGAACGTGTCAGCATTTAACAAACATCTCAGCAGGGAGCATCCGCCCAGGAGGTCAGGAAGGAGGGCAGCAAACAGCCCTTTTTCCTGTGCTAAGCCGAGCAGTGTGGGCATTGCAAACGCATTCCAAAAGGAACAGGACGATTCATTGGGGAAAGCAAAATGAAGCTTTATAAATTATTTCTATATTTTCACAATGAACAGCAACTCAGATGCCATGAACACAGAATGAAATTGACATGGGGGGCGGGGGAGAAGACAAAACGTCATTATCGCCAGCCCGTTGTCATGCACTCTACCCCAAATGGCAGGCGAGTAGTGTTAGACATTTTTCAAAAATTATGGGAATAGGTCGCAAAGCTGGCAGACCTCAGGTAGAATAATTATCTAAAACTCTGACATTTACTAAGGATGTCAGTGAGGTGAGGTCTCATTCTATGTATATGGTTTGGCATAAGGGAAGAGGAAAGTACGGGAAGGGCAGTCCTTGAAAGCCTTCTAAAAGCGAGGCACCATATAAGCACCGTCTTTGGTGACCCATCCAGGCGCATAGTGGGGGAGGCATTGTTCTCTTCATTGTGAAGATGAGCAAACTCAAGCTCAGAGAGGGCAGGAGACTTGCCCAGCATTCCACTGGGAGCGCATGGCAGAGTTGTGAGATTGTCCATTACAATGCAATGGTTGAGAGAGATGGATTATTTGTTGACTGCCGCTAAAAGCATCCCCAACTGTGGACAAAAGCCAGAAACAGTAGCAGCAGCGCCACTGCAGAGTAGTTCCTGTGACTTGATACTGATCTATCTAAGAGTTCTATCTGTAGTAGCTCATTTATTCCTCACAACAGTCTATGAAGTAGGGCCATTATGATCACTCCCATTTTACAGAAAAGGAAATTGAGGCCTGAGTACTTGCCCATAGACATGAAAAGCTAGGATTTGGACCAGGCAGCCTGGCTCTAGAATCTATACTCTTTATCACTTCAGTACCTACAGGTGGGAAGTAGAAGAGCCCACTGATCATCTAGTCCCACCCACTCGTTTTGTAGATTCATCTCTCCAAAACTATTAATATCCATTTATCTGTGGCAAAAATGTTTCATTCATTTATTCATTCATTCGACAGCTCATTAACTGAATGACTATGATGTGCCAGGTGCTGGAGATACAGTGGTGAGCAGAAAGCACCACCTCAGCCCTTATGGAGAATGCAGCCTGCTGAAAGAAAAAATGGATTCTCTGAGAACACGGGTCGTAATTTCACACGTGCACGGTGTTCCGATACCATCGAATTCCTTGTGGTCTCCTGGAAGCACCACACCTGATGTACCTGTCTGTACGATGTCCCCCGCTCCGTGGCATAGCTTTCTTTCCTGTTGCTACCTATTGAAATCCTACTTGTCCTTCAAGATCCCATTATATGTTAAGACTCTACTCTTACGGAGACTTCCCCAGGCACAGCCAGTCACCCCTGCTCTAGCCTCGTGCCCAGCTCATGCTCCCTTCTGTCACGGTACATACTGCTCAAGAAATGACCATGTGAGGCTAAGAGTGCTCCATCGATTAGCTAGAGGACAGGCAGCAAGTCACCTCTGTGTCCCAACTTCCCAGCTCACGACGAGCCTCGTGACATGTTTGCTAAGTCAAGTCACCGGAAATCTGCAGAAGTGAGTGTGGTCATGGCTACCACCAGCATCTCCTAGGAGCTGGTTAGAAATGCAGAGCCCCCATCTCAGACTCTCTGGGTCAGAACCTGACTTAACGAGAGCCCCGGGTGATCCTGGGACACAATCGGGATGAAGAAGCACTGGCTTACGTCATCATCTTTGTGCAGTGAGAATCTGCTGAATAAAAGACCAGACAGAGAAGCCAGGGCCCCGTTTCTCACGGTGTTGCTCACTCTGCCACCCCAGGTGCTGGGCTCAAGGTCGGGCCTTTTGATTCTCGCTATAAATTTGTCACCTCCCAAGATATTCATCTTCAAATTTTTTCATCTTGGCATACATGCATTTTGGAATACACTGAAGAGACTATACTAATTTCCAACTCTAATTTGGTTATATAAGTTGTTTATTTGGCTAAAAATAAGTGGTATTACCCGTCATTCTGCAAATAGAGTTCTCAAGGAGGCTTTGGCAAAAACCGTCTAGAATTATGAGGAACCTGGGCCCTGTGTGTTCTTGTGAAAATTATTAACCTCTCTTGATATTAAAGCAAAGATCATTAAAACTACTCTGCAGGGTCACTGTAAGAAGATAACATAAATCACACCATGGTCCTCCATAAGGAGAAGGCATATAACTAACCCCTTGTGGAAAGTTTTGGGAATCAGAGTGTTTAATAGACGCCACACAGACAGATCTCTAAGGCCAGCAAGTTCTCTGGGCTCCTTTAACTGCATTTTGCTTGTACGTGAAACTCTTGTCTGCAGGGTGAATGTGGGGACTGCACATGTCGGCAGGGCTGGCTGAGAATCAACAGTGGGTGGACTGAGCAATGCTGGCGAAGGTGCAAATTCACACGGCACGGGCTGGGGCAAGAGGGAAGAGGAAGGGCTCTCTGGTGGAGGAACTGTTGGAGCCATGCCTCCCGTCACTGGCAAAGGCCTCCAAGCCGAGGACCCTGTGCCCCTCGTGTACCTAGCTGGGCTGCGTGATCAGCTCTCATAAAGTTGGGAATCTGAGCAGAAGTGATCCACGTTACTTCTGGGCTCAGGTGGTAAAGAAGTGGGTGGGCCTTCGCTGCCCTCTCCCTTCCAAGGGCTGAATGCCAAGAGCTCGACTACAGCTATACAGTGCAGGAGCCTCGGTCCCTGGGTCAGCCCCCCATCAGGGCTGTTAGCAGTGGACAGCTGTGTTAACGGCATCTATTAAGTATAAGTCATTGAATTGGGAGGTTGTTTGTTCGAGCAGATAGCATTACCCTGACTAATTACTCTAACTGATACAAGAGTATCTTAAATAGATGGGGGAAAATAGGAAAGAGAAATAGATTTGGGCAGATGGAACCGGAAACCCAGAAGGCTTCCAGTAAGAAGCCGAGTAGTCGGGGATCGATCTGGTGACACCTCACGCTTGTGCAGCTGAAATCAGCCTGAGTCCAAATGTTTTGACCATTTCCAACAGCTCGATTTTTGGATTAGGGAACCGAAACCCAGAAAGACGAAAGGGTGCAGCAACATCTCTAGGGGCTGCGGCTCACGGGACGCGTTCTGGGATGAGAACCCTGATCCGCCAGCTCCCCGGCCACTGGGCGCCCTGAGGCCCCCAATACACCACACACCGACAGGAGGCAGTGAGCTGTACGAAACATCACTAAGAGTTAGATATTTGTAGCAGACCGCTTTTGGGAAAGGTCACAAAACGACATGACAGAAAAACAACAGAGAAGAAAGAATGAGCCAGGTAGGTTGCCGTGAGGACACCGATGGGGTTGGAGGTGACCTCGGAGATGCCCCCTGCTCCGCAGGAGGTGTGCCCTGGGGGCTGAGGAGGAGCAGCCGGTCCAGCTTTGTTCTCAGCCAGGGGACAAGGACTGCTCTCCCCGGCTTTTTCCTTTTTCCATCTCTGGCCTTATTTTAGCACCCGGCAGCCTTGCAGTGGGCTGGAGAGGCCTCTCTGCCCCGTATGGAGTTCGTCTTCCAAACCCCCGTGGGAGCTGCTTCTGGGAGTGCTGGGGAGAGGCCCAGGGTGCAGGGTGTCTCCGTAGACTTTTCTCCTGTTAGAAACAGCTCCTTTGCCGGGAGCTGAGGCCGCTGAGAAGCGTGGGGCGGCAGACTAGATTTTCATTTAGTGCGTTGCGAACTTCCTGGCAAGGGTCCTGGAGCATCAGAACTCAATTTCATGGCTTAAAATAAGTGGGCAGGGTGGAGGGGGCCAGGAAGAATTTAGTTTTCCTGGACTCAGGGAAGCACCGAAAACTGATTAGTGCAGAAAGAAAGTTTCTAGAACTTAAGGGTCCCAAGTACGAAGGTGGGGGTGTGCATGCTTGTGTGATTTCTCCATTTTTTTCTCTGCGGTGACAGGCACTTTCATAATGTCATACGTATTTTTCCTATTTTTATATTGATATATATATCGCTGTCTGCTTTCAGTTGCACTGATTCCCCTGCCCAGTATGCCTTTCCTTCTTCCCTCGGCTGTGACTCGATTTCAAATAAGACAAATAAGAGTCATCTCCTCTAGGAAGGTCTCTACCCACCTCCACCCCCAAGCTCTCACCGTCTGCCCCCGTCTTCCTTCGTTGATGATCTCTTAGCAACCTCTGCTTACTTTACTAATAAGCCCCACCCTGTATTGTAATTTTAGGTACTGTCCGGAACCTGTGGTTCTAGAATTGTTATTGATGAGATCCCATTATCTGTGGGCCCAATGACCAGGTTTGGGGCGCATCTTTCACCACCGTTGTTGTCTGACAAAGGGCCTTGGCCGATTCAGGCGTCTAACCCCGTGGAGCTCAGCTCTCGGACGAGACCCAGAGGACGGCCTATCCTGATCTGCCTGCTAAAGGGTTGTGTTGGAATCACGCTCTCTGCTGGCCTCGCTCCCAAATGAGTGTGCCTGCCTGCCGGGCCTGGAGTCGCCAGAGATGCTGGTAAGTGGGGAGAGTTGTTCTTTCCTCCTCTCCTACCAAAGCTGGGAGAAAGCCACTAAGAAGGTACACGGACCTTTTTAGACCTAGTCAGTGTGTGGACTTCTCCCCCTCTCCCCTCATCTGGGAGATTTCTGCCCTATGATATTTGGGGGTGGGAGATACGGTTCTACTGTATAAGCTGAAAATGTCAGATATTTGCTTTCCGGTCACTTCTTGCAAACGATTGGGCTCAGCCAGTGGGCCACGTCTGCCCCAGGCTCTAAGTTGAGATGCAGAAGCAGGGGAGGAGAGAGTGGGGGCAGGACAAAGGCAGCCACATCCAGATCCTGGGGGCTGCAGGAGGCACTGTGGCGGTGACAGCTGGGATGGGGACAGGGTTGGTGGCACAAGCAATGGGTTCTTCAGCAACAGTGGAAGCAGGGTCCTCACGGGTCTCGTGCTCTGCTGTGATTTTGCTTATGCTTCTAGCTTCATTCTGGCCCATTTCTTGAGCTTTCCTCTTTGTCCTTCACCAATCACTCTAAGAGACACCATGTGGCCTCTGAGTACATTTCTTTCAAATCAGCCAACATCGGGTTCTTTTTTTCTTGCCGCTAGAAAACACGTCTGAAATAATATGCCTTGTGCTCTACTATATGCTTACTCTGTCCTATATATCTTCACTCACTGTGAGGTAGCTATTAAAATGACCATTTTACAAAAAAAAAAAAAAGATCCTGAAATTCAGGTAGGTAAGTTTCCCAAGGTCACACACAAGGAATAGGTAGAATGGGGTTCTAAAGCTGGTCTGCCTCACTACTGATTTTCAGTACATACTACATTGTCTAGTGCAGTGCTGGGCCCAGAGAGAACACTGATGACTGGATGAATAGATGGAAGAATAGATGAATGGACGGATGGGTGGGTTGGTGGAGGGGTGGATGGATGGATGGACGGATGGAGAGGTGGATGGGTGAGTGAATGAATGGATCGAGATGGGTGGGTGGGTGGGCAGATGGATGGATGGGTACATAAATGAGATGGATGGATGGATGAGTGAATGAGTGGATGGAGAGATGAGGAATAGAAGGCAGAGAGACCTATGCGATCATCCCTGAGGCCTCCAGATCACATTCTGGGATTATTTTTCCAGTCACAGTGTAAAAAGCTTTTGACCTTCCCACTTAAAATGTAAAAGCAGGCGAGTCCACTGTAAAGGAACCAAGCAGTAAGTCAACTAGCGAACATAATTGCATTGCTCTGACATTCTTCTCGAGCCTCAGGGTAGACATGCAGAACTCTGATGAATAACCATTAGTTAATAAATTAATCAACCACACGAAGAGCAGCACCGATGTTCAGGCGAACGGGGGCCGCGGCCAGGCTCACACGGACCACACGGAGACCGGGGCGGGGGTGTCGCGTGCCTCACCTGACGTTCTCATAGCGATGGATGTAGATCCGATGGAACTGGTGCTGTGGGTGCTCGTCCTCCACGTTGGTCATGTCGTTGATCATTTCCAGGACGACAAACCGGGGGAGCACGGACAGCACGAGCCGCTCCTGGGGAAAAGCAACGGAGAGGGACAGGTTTGTTAGGGGGACCAGATCGATGGGCGGACAGCGTGGAAGCCATGGGGCTCTTGGCTGGATTCCCTGAGGAACTGCTAATTTCATACCGTTTTAGGAAATGACGAATCTCTATCTGCTGCTTGTTAGTTGCCAGGCACTGTGCCGGTGTTGAGTGTACAGTGCTGAACCACATGGTTGGGGGGGGGGGTCCTACCGTTATGGGGCTTACATTCTAATAGGGGGTACAGACATTAAATGTCACACAGTTACACAATGTAACAAGCGCCATGAAAGAACGGATCATGATCAGAGAGTACAATGGTTGATGACATGATTCAAATCAAGGTCAGGAGCGACCTTTCTAAGGGACTGATGACATTTAAACTGAGACCTGAAAGTCTGAAATGAGCCAGCCCAGTACAGTGCAAGGAACTAGCAAGTACAAACGTCCGGAGGCAAAGACGCGCAATGGTGTGGCCAGGAGGTGGTGACAGAGAGCACGGGGACAAGCAATGTGGTTGGAGGTAGCGATGGATCTTGTAGGCCTG
Organism: Pteropus alecto; assembly: GCF_000325575.1. NCBI lineage: Eukaryota > Metazoa > Chordata > Mammalia > Chiroptera > Pteropodidae > Pteropus > Pteropus alecto. The sequence goes on from NW_006436294.1 coordinate 730,476, forward strand.
AGTAAGATGTTAGCGTTTAATTGCAACGACACCTGGAAGCCATTAAGTGGTACTACACTACACAGAGGAGTGACCTAAACTGACTTAGATTGTAAAAGACCACCCTGGCTGTGGTTCGGAGAATGAATTGCGGGGAAGGGGCCAAGGGTAGAGGCAGAGAGACCAGTTGGGGTTGGGGAAGCTCCTGCAGTGGCTGATGTGGGGTAAGATCTTCGGGACCGTCAACCAACTGAGATGGCAGGAGAGAAAGAGAGCATGGCTACGGCGATGGCTGCGTCTCGCGTTTGGTTGATGGAGAGAGCGTGCTATGTTTATTGAAAGAGGGGACATACAAGAGAAACCAGGTCTACGAGGCACTAGCTCTTTATCGAGAGAGGAGGAAGTGAGATGCGCGTAGCCTGAAAGTAGGGACCTAACACTTGGCAGGATAATATTCTTCCACTGTGATTGACACGGTAGATAAAAAAAAAAAAAAAAGCAAACAAAATAGCCGGTCGACTAGCAACATGAATTACATCCTAAAAAGGCCAAGTGTTGTGGAAACTGGGCAAAAATCTGGCTCCTTGGCTATTTAATTTGCTCTAGTATGGGATGGAGCTTAAAACAGATGCATTCTAATTATCATAGTTTCTCACATATTCATAACTGATTATGGATCTTGAGTATTATCACCACCCATTCTTTCATTTGTTCTTCCCCAAACCCCCCAAATAAGCAGGCACAGATAACTATTTTCATTGAATGGACAGACCGAGTCTAGGAGAGATTAAATGACTTGCATGCCCTGAATGGTTACCAAGTTGCAGTGCCAGGATGCGATTCTTTATCGTGTTATGTCTCAGTGGGATTCTTGGTGAGATGGGAAAAGCCATGGGTTTTGAGTCTGATGTGACTCTGGATCCCACCTTTATTACTTAACAGCAAGGTAGCTTTAGGTGAGCTACCTCATCTCTGTGCCTTATGTCCCTCATTTGGCAAAGAGCTGTGATATCATCTACTCCAAAGGGCTGCTGTAAGAATTCAATGAAATAAAATATGTAAGGGGCCTGGTGTTAACTTCCTGCCTCCTCTCTGCTCTACTAAACCGTGTTCTCTTACAAAGGGCTTTGTTAATGAAGTGCCCACTGCGCCTCATATGATGAGGCTCTTTCCTCTCTTGAAAGCTGTCTCATTGTGAGACTGATGCTTCTTGCAAACACCCCAGCATCATGTCCATTTCATGTCCATTTGTGCTGTTCGTCAGCTTTCCAGGTACCTGTGGCCCTGCTCACACAATCACTGCTGAATGGGAGTGGGTGCCTATCATGGCTTTGTGGGGCACTTGGTGTCTGAAAATAGTAGGTGCTAACTAAATGTTTACTAAGCAAACACATGGACACATCAAAGAAACAGACTGTGTCCAGCTCATGAGTGTATGTCCTATGTCCTACGGTGGCCAACAGAGTCCCTGGGATGGGATAATTATTCGTTAAATACATTCTTGAAGTGGCAATGCACTTTCCATCCTCAAGTATTACATCGATGCTTTTAAATAAAATTCTTTTTACAAAATAAAATTGTAATACCAAAATTCTTCAGCACTCGGGCATGCCAGTCCCCCAGCCAGTCCTGCTACTGGCAACTGCCCCGATTTCTCTCTTTGCAGAGCATTTTCTACGAGACATAGGAGTTTGCCTGGAGTCTGCTTCTAAAAGCCCATTTCAGCACTTTTGTTTCCCTCAGATTTGTTGACTCCTTGAGAAACATCATTCAAATCCCCTGAAAACACAATCTAAAAGCAAATGGGAATGTTTGTTCCTTAATGCAATTCTCCCACTCCTGCTGAGGCACAATAAATGACTTTCCAGCTCAGGGGGTCAGAGGTGTAAGAATCTCTCCCGGAGCCAGACTGTGGCCCTGGTGGCCTCTGTGCTCCCATTGGGCACATCTTTTCTCCTGGGCTTTTTCCATTTGCATGAAAAGGGAGCCCGGGTTGATTCAAAGTGGCTCCTGTCTGGTTTTCCTCTCGTCTCATATAACACACTCTATTCATGGCATCAAAATGGCTTCATGGGCATCAATTGCTACAGTGCACCCTGAGAGGAAGTCAAGGTGAAAACACTGAGGGGTGAGAGATCTTTATTTTATGCAAACGCTTGTAGAGGAGAAGAGAGAGGGGGCCCACTCTGGGCTTCTGAATGGCTCTGGGAAGAACTGGCCAGTCTCCAGCTCCTGCAGACTGAGAGGCCTCTGATTAACCTCTCTCTGCAGTGAAGGTCCAGGCGCCGGTGCGTGACTTGTTCTGGGGTTATCAACAATAGCTTGTTTTCATTGATCACTCACTGTGTAGCACGCCATGCGCTTCGCCTATGGTATCTGATCGAAACGTCGCATTAATCACAGGAGGTGGGAAGTTGCGATTTTCACCCCGTTTTACGTCTGAGGATACTGAGATTCGAAGAGGGTCGGTGGAACGGGGCAGCCTACGTCGTGCGTGTGGGGAGTGCACAGGGGAGACCAGCGGCCGTTTTGAGGAGATTCTTGCTCAGTTCAACATGTCTGCATAAAAACTCTATTTGGGTCAAACATCCAGTCCTGTCTAAGGTGCATGGTCAGTGGTACAGGGTGACAATCAAGAGCATGACCATTACTGAGGTGACAGTTACGAGGAGGGCGTGCTGTGTGCAGAGAGAAGGAAGTCCCAGAAAAGTGGGGGACTTGGCAGGAAACGAACGTGGACAATACAGTAGCGAATGCATGCGTGTGGGAGGACCATGTGCGTAAAAGGGAAACCTACACATGGTCCCTTCCCCAGGGGTCTGGCGCCAAGGGGAGGGACACAGAGCAGGAAACCTGAAGAGATGGGAAGTGGGGGAAGGGCAGTATCACATGGCTGGTGGTCCCGTGCGTTTCCTCCTTCCTTCGTTTGCTCAGTCATTGCCAAATGCCTACTGTGTGCCAGGAGCCTCCTGTGCACAAGGCCAGCCAAGGCCCCGGCTCCTTCACAGATGATGGCTTGGATCCTGCCACTTAGCTATGTGACCTTAGGCAAGGAACCCAGCCTCTCTGAGCCTCCTTTTCATCACCTGTAAAATGATAACAATAGCCCCCTTATGACATCACTGTCAGGACCCAGTGAGGTATGTCTTTTCAACACACATAGCAGCAGTGGCATACCACATGTACGTGGTGAGTGGTCTGTACCAGCTGCTGGCAATAAGGAGGATTTAAAACGATAATAAAAGGACCAAAAAGACTAAAAGTTGTTCTGCCTTTTACAATCACCTTTCACTGGCAGTTTTGAACAATGTCAATGATGAAATACTCCTCTCTACTCCCTAAGAGATGACTTAGCAGAGAGCCTGGCCTATAGCACACCCCCTTCCCACGCTATTAGCTCTCTGAATGTGGAATGGTCCATGATAATGGTCATGCACGCCTGTGTCATCATCTTACCCTAAGGAAGGCTTAGCTCACTCGTGCCACCTTTAGTTGAGGTCTGACATATGAACAATGTTAGCATTAAGAAATAAAAAAGGAAGGCCCTTTTCCCTGCTTTTGGTAATAAAATGATAAACCAAGGGCAAGATGACACTTGGCAAGATGTTAAGCTCTCCCGAAAGGAATTTAGTCAAATGCGAGGAATAAAGAACATTTTCGCTGAGCCCAGAAGACATGAGGCATCAAATCTGCTAAGCGGCCTCTCTCGAAAATTCTTTTTTAAACACTTCTATGGCTTGAGGATTTCAGAGTCTTTTTAGAGAGTGCTCCGAGGTTCTTGCATATAAGTTTTCCTACTTTTCTAAGACACAGAAAATACTACTGAGCTTTGCGCCATTTTCAATAGAAAGCCTATAAGTCGGACATCACCATCGGGGGAGATGAGTTTGAGGTTTTATTTGTCATGTGCTCACTAATTTGTCTGGTTGTGGGAAAGTTACTTTATATCTCCAAATCTGAGTTTTCTTAGGTATAAAAGGCAGACCTCGAACCAACCCTGTCCTGCACGCCTGCAAGATTTAGAATGTGAAGGTTAGGCTGAGGCTATTTTTCCAGCAACTTTTGCTTTTTTTTTTTTTTTGCTGGCAATCACAGGTATAGAGATATCAGTTTTCAAAATAACAGCCTTCTGGTGTCCAATCACAAGATTTATGGCTATTCAGAGAGTGGCCATTGTGTATTTGGCTGGCAGGCCTGGGAGGTGGCATAGCTCTGGCACTAACAGCTGTGGCAGTGGTGCTTTCCTGGTTTCTGCCCTTCACAGAGAATGAGAAGCTGGTCCACCAGGTCTGCAGAAGGGACATCGATGTCCTAAGAGAAGATTTAACCCACCTCCAAGGCCAATGGACGAGACAAGTCCTCGTTCCATGGCGGCAGGGGTGAGGGGAGCAGGAAGGCATTTTACAGTTTTATCAACACTCAAAAATCCTTTCTAAAAGTCATCAGGCCCACAGAGATGTGTGCCCTGGAAGTCCTTCTGACTACATATCTGCGAATGTCACCCTCACACATCTTTCTCCCGTTCTACCGCCCACCGAAAGAGCATGTACACTTCGTTCTATTTGACTATTCAACTCAATTTCCTTCAGTAAACAGTAATCATGCTGATCCGTGCCAGGCTCTCAGGGTGTTCTCGGTGCTAAATAAGACTCCAGCCCTGACGAACACCCGGCCTGTGGAGGATGCCAGCGCAGGAGCATCCTTACAGTTTAATTCAATAAGCTCTGTTACAGAAACAAGACCCTGACACTTTGGGGATACTAGTAGTGACATGGGGGGGCCTAGTGGAGAAGTGGGGCCCGATGGTGCCTGTCCCTCAGTCATACCGAGGCGTTTATTTCAAATAAGTCTCACAATGATTCAATGAGGTGGGTTGGCTTATTCCAACTTAACAGGTAAGAAGACTGAGGAACATGTAGTTCCATTCCTGGCCCAGGTTCCCACAGCTGGTAATAACGTGCAGAGGTGGCGTCAAAACCAGGTCTGTCTGACTCTACTTCAGACAAAGCAATTAAATGGAAACACAGTAGGCATTTTCTCAGAAATAAATGTTTCAATGAAATTCTACCACTGAGAAAAATTAGTAGTCACAGGTGGACTTGGCTTTGGACAATTCTCAGGTGCATTTGCTTCAATTCTGATAAACTTCTTTCATACCACAGTAACTTCAAAACCTGTTAGAATAATATCCTGTCATCAGTGAAGAGGGATGGGGCCTAGGTTATAAGAGCTACCAAGTGTTGCTTCGATATTCTAAAAAGCCACACATCTTTGGACAACTACAAATCTTGGTTGGAGGAAAGACCACCACATTGTGAGGCTTTTTTTTTCCCCCCAAGAAAAATATTTGGACAGACATGGTAGAACAAGTAAATTTTGAACTGGCATCCATGTCTGAAAACAGGTAACCACTTGGGTTTTCACAAGGTGAAGGCATCAGTCCAAAAGGTGTGGAGAGGGAGAGAACATTCTGTCTGTTCCGAGGGGGCAGGGACAGTGGCCCGATGCAGGTTCTGTGGTCCTGGGACTTAAATAACTGGAGGGATCCTCGTTGAGAAAACCATCACGAAGCATAGCTGCAAACTAGCTAGGGCCTTGGAGGACCTGGAAGAGAGGGCCCTGAAGCTTACATTCTATCAGCTTCAGCGTAAGTCTGCTTTTGAGCAGGCGAACTATCTTTCTCACTGTAAATCATGGATGGTGCCAGCACCTTGGAGCACTGCCTGACCTGTGGCTGCCTGTGGACAGACAACACAAATCATTTCCTATTTCAAATATTAATATGCAGCTGTTTCCGTAGGTACCTGATTATAATTATGCCACAATACATGTTTCAGAATGCTATCTAGTATCTTTTTTAAAATTAACTTATAACATTTTTACATCCATCCAATGAAACTTTAAAAACATTAAATTTATGTTTTATCTTGATATGAAACAGAACTTTTCACATTTATTCAAGAATATCATATTTTTATAGCAATTAGAGTAGGTCTAACTTGAAAGATTGATTAAAATTCAGATGATTCCCTTGCTTGCGGCATTATCAGGAGATCATTTAAAAATAATAAAAATGATAATAACTTATATCTGCAGTATGTGTACAGTTAAAAAAGTACCTTAATGTGTACTAGCCCATTGAATGGTCAAAAGAATCCTGGAAGGTAGGAATTAGTAAAATGATTTTACAACCTGAGACTTGAAGCAATTTGCTCAAGGCCAGCAAATGCAGGACAGCAAGCCACATATCCTGCTTCTGCTGTGTCTCAAATAGCATGCCTGCCTAGGCTAGGCCACAGCTCTTAAGAAAGAAACTGGGTAAGAGGCTGGAGGACATAGCAGAGGTGGTGTGGCTGCTGGCTCCTTAGCTGCTCACCTCCACAAATCGCTTGCAGAATTCACACAGGTCGGGCGCCGGCCCCCGTGGCCTCTGCATCCCCCTCCTCCCAGCCTATAAAAACAATAGCTGGTGAGATGATCACTTTTCACTCCCGTATTTAATTATGTCAGTTTTCTGCTTGTGAGAAGAACAAGTATCAAACATTCCTCATTTACATTTGAAAAGCAGAAAATACCATAATCGGTAGGGCTTACCTGAAAAATACACGCAATACTCATTCATTCATTTGTTCTCTTTTAGTATTTCGATCGACAAATCCCTCTGCTACCCCTGAGGGGTACCCTCTGCTACCCCTCACCCCAGCTCCCCTTACAACATAAAGTGTAAATTAGTTGTCTTTGATTTGCCCATCTTTTCACACTCCAAACAGCTCAGTTTTTTTCTCTCTCTTTGTACTTAAAATCAACTCAGTCTCTGGTCTGAGAATTTTGTTCTCTGTGGAATATATTAGTTTATGATTAAATCAAATGCTTAAGAAAGAGCAGACAACTAAGAAAGACAACTCTACTACCGACGACAGACCTTCCTGGGTCCTTACTACGTGTCAAGCTCTGTACATGACTCATCTCATTTTGTTCTCACAACTCATGAGGTAGATGTGTCCGTTATTGATAATCGCAGATGTGGAAACCGAGGCGCAGAGAGGTTAGGTAGTTGTCCCAAAGGCACACAGTGAGTGTCAGTGCCTGGAGGTGAACCCAGGCATCTGGATCCATGAATCAGTGAGTTCTGAGCTCTAGGCTCTGTGCTATGGAGGCTGACTTAGGATTCGTCCTTTTTTGGGGGTACAGAGGATCGCCTGGGGCTGAGTCTCATGCCACAGTCTTTTCCAGTCTTTGTGTAATCGATTGTGGGTCATCACCACTGCCCATTTCTACATCTGACAAACTGTTAACTGGCAAACGCACATGTACTAAGGTATGAGCGAGTGGCAGGCACTGCTCTCTGCCCTGGCCAGAGCAGGGGATGAGCTTCACTTTGCCTTCACCATGCATGCAGTCTCGTTGGCAGAGAGACTGAGAATGACTGTGATTAAATATTAATGATATTACAATAGAAGTCAGCCCAGGGCACCACCTGTCTCTTGCATGTTCCGAAGAGACACTAGGACAATAGATGTGAAAAATAAAATGCTCTGAGCTGTTGGAGAGTCAGGAGGTGTAAAGATAAAATATTTACATCTTGGTGATTAACCAAATGCAAACTCTTTTGGACAATGGGAATGAAGAAGGAGGAATGGATGGCATAGGGAGTCCAACAGGAAAACCTAGCATCCAACTGACTAAGCAGAGAAGGAAAATTCTTCGTCAACATTTGTCAGTAATATTCTCATATTTGGGGAAGGGGCCTTGTGGAAATGGCTCCTTAATTCGATCATTATTTTATTCATTTGATACAATATTACTGAATCTCTAATACCAGGTTAGATGTTATAGGGGGGTGGTAGAGAAACATGAGCCCTCTTTTGATCAAGAAGCTTGCAATCTAGTGGAGAGATATATAACATACCACATGTATATATAAGATAAGTTAGAAAGTGTTAAGCTTGCCAAACTCCAGTCTATTATTTAAAAAATTCCATCTAAAAAATCTCATTTTATTTTTATTTCTGGGCTTGGTCTACATTCTATGTCCTATAATGTAGTAACCTGATTGAATAGTGATAATACATTTGTTACTATTAAAGCTCTGAAGAGGACTCTGAGAAAAAGCCAGTTAATGTGGAATTTTGCTTGGATTTTGGTGACTTAGCTGAGACCTAAATAATGCAGGCAAATCGACCAAGTGTGTTGGGTGGCCCCTGGATCAAGCTGTGCCTGAAGCCTGTGAGGAATGGAACTCACTAAGTCTAAAGCTGGTTTGGCAGGAGGAGAAGACCCTTTGGGACATGGTCTTCCGGAGTTCTTATCAGCTTCTCGCACTTGGTGGGCAGGTAGGTGCAAAACTGGAATCTTTAGAATAGTTGGGAGGAGCCAGGAGGGCCTAAGAACCCCACGCGAGAAAGCAAAGGGAACTTCCTGGAAACGCCCACTACCCATGGACTGGCCCAGCTCTCCTGCTGCTGCTGGCTGCCAGCAGTCCTCGGAGCTCCCTGGCTTAGAGATCTCTCCACTCTAGTCTCCGCCTCTTTCATCACATGGCATCCGCCCCCTGGGCTTCTTCTGTCTGTCTCTGTGTTTCTTCTTGCCTTGAGAGCAGAGTCCTCAGCCTGTCTCAACTCTGTAGGCTCTGACCGCTAATCAGGAGTAGTTCCAGTGTTTTTAAAAGAAAATTTGGATTCTTTTGATTTTTTTTCATAAATAACGTTTAAAACAGCATTGCATCATAGTAGCCCTTAACTGAATCAATATGTTGCCTTCCCGATGGAGATTCCAACGTGTGAAATGTTCATAATTAGCTGGCCGCTGTCTCGCCCCTTCCATGTCTGTTCCATCAGTTACGTCATATCTTTACCAGGAGGCAGCAGTTTTCGTCTTCAAATCCGCTTGTATTGGTTGTATTTGCTGCTGCTGTAACCAAATCTAATTGAGTATGGTGTAAACGATGAAATATGAGTGTGGAACGAAAGCAAGCTTTTGTTTCTTTGAAAAATATGTTAAGTGCTTTGTAAATATTCAGAATTTCCTTCTAAAAATTGCTTTCAAAGTGGGTATGGGCAGGATTTGCAAAAGATTAGAAACAAACAAACAGAATGGTTCTGTATTCAGATGGGTTTAAAAGTATTTTTTGAACTATTTGTACTCTCTTATTTTGAGTGTGGTTTATGTAAAATAGAGGATACAGAATTCCCAGAAATGGACCCATTCACAAATCCAGCCAAAATATGCTATTTTAGGCATGGATCATTTTTTTTTTTTTAAATACATATTTATTTCACCCCTGTTCTATTCTGCTATCACTTTGGAAATGTGCCTTGAGCTAGGTGCAGGCAACGAGCACGCCCTCCCTTCAGCACTTTCTAGTTGGGCTGCATAGATTTCTAATTCCTATTCCCTTAGTCAAAACTTCCTGGACAGATTTATGAGATAAAAGGCCCCCACTTGGCTCTTGGGCTGCTGGTGGCTTCCCCAGGCTGGAGTAAAGGCTTGAGGGCAGTGATGGGGATCCATTTCTTCTATCTAAACTGCCTCGGGAAATGTTAATTGTATGTAAATGAGCACGGGGTGATGGCTTCTCTTGGAATCAGGGGGAAATTAGTGCTGCTCAGGAGGCCAAATCCGAATAAGAATACAAACAGCAAGAAGGAAACCGTGGTTACTGGAATCGGCATGTGTTCTGCTTTAAAACTCAAGATATGGCTCAGGTGGTTCAAAAGTTCGAGGGCCAACCTTGGTCTCAGACACTCCTCTTTATTGCTCGATTTCCTCAGAGCACCTTTGAGATGCAGAAGGTTTTCATTTTGACGGATGAAAGAACCAAGATTCAGAGTTTAAGTGACATACCCAAGGTCACTCAGGCGTCCAGTTGGCAATCAAACCTGGGTTTGTTCTCCTTCAAAGCTTTCACTACTCCCACCATGCCAGAAAATGCAAAGAGCGTGCCGGAAAGATTGCAAGGAACCAGGCAGCCAGAGAGAATGCAAGAGTTCGCGGTCCACCCACATGGGGTAAACACAAGGCTGGGGGTGAAGTCAGCTGCCACAGGAGGGTCGCAGGCCAGTAGCACTGGGCCTCTGCTCACTGCCCTAAATCTCACCAGCAGTTAGAGGGAATCAGAGTGCCAACCACAATACCAGGCAGAGTGTGAAAAACCCGCGTCGACTAAAAATGTCTGAGTGCCAAAGAAAAAGAAATAGCTCTTGACTGGAAACAGTAGACGAGGCTTCCTGGAGGAGGAACATCTGAGCATCAGACTGGGGCGTTAGTGAGATTTTCACAGAAATAGCCCTAACATTTGTAGAGTTCTTTACAGTTGAAATAACACTTCTTCAGGCATTATGCTATTTGTCTCTCAGAACACGCCCATGGGTTAGGGCAAGAATGATCACTTCCAATTGAGAGATGAAGAAACTCACGTACAAACGGGTTCGACAGCTTGCCGAGAGTCACACCAGCGAGTTGGAAATTGCCATGGGCCAACCATTAGGGCAGCACTGTCCCATAGAAATATAATGTGAGTCACCTATGGAATTAAAAAATTCCCAGTGCACACATTAAAAAAAAAATGAAAAGAAACGGTTGAAATTCAAGTCAACAGTACGTTCTATTTAGCCAAATATACCCCAACTATTGTCATTTCAACGAGTGCTCAACATGTAACCGACTTGTAAAGAGATGCTCTGCATTCCTTTTTCGGTATTGTCTGCATTTTGTACTCACAGTGCATCTCAGTTTAGACGAGGCACATTTCAGGTGCTCCATCTCCATGTGTGCCTAGTGGCTACTGCACTGGACAGAGTAAAATTGTCCTGACCCCTAGTCTTTCTGCTCTACTGAACAGCCTCACAGATAGAATGGAGAGAGATGGGAGTGGGGCCTCTTAGGCAAACGGAACAATGGGAGCATGTAATTCAGGGTCTTAGGAGGACACAATTGGTACTCCAAAGGAGTACTGGAAAAGAGTTTAATGAAAAGTGAAGGAAGCCAACAATGGATGGTAAGGCACCTAAAAGGGTAGGAAGAGAAGATCTACAAATACCAGTGGAACCTGGCAGATCCTGTAGCTGCTGCCTGACAGGAGCTATGGCCTTTGGTCCAGAAATGCAGCCACTGCCATTCCACAGCCTGGCAGGGTAGGAGATTTGCTCTCCAATCTTCTAATCTCCATCCAGCGCCTCCACTGGCCAATCCCAAGCCGAAGCTAGAGGGCAATGAGCCTGTTGATACATCCATAACATTGAGCCTCCTGTGGGGCATGGAGAAAGGCAGAGGAGAGGAACAGAGACGGGATCTGAAGGGTGCGCAGGGGACAACCAGCAAGCGATCAAAGGCGCAGAAGTGGAGGGTGCGTTTGCTGGTCCGGGTGAGCGATGGAGGTAGCAAGCGACAGGATTGAAAAGTCACGCTGGAGCCAGGTAGTGGATGGGCTGTAACGCCAGGGACTGAGAGCGGTTTGCATTTTATGGGCAGTAGCAATCCATGGGAAGGCTTTAGTGTGAGGTCTCTTCGAATCAAAACTGGGCACTAAGAAGATGGCCCCGACAGGTGTTACACTCTGCGCTGGGGTTTTGAGATGCGAATTACATGCCTCACCTTTCAAATGAGAAATAGATATGGGAAGTATATGGGAATCAAGACCAGTTACTTCATTACTGGCAAAGAAAAGGCGACTGTGGATACAAAATGAGAGAGCCTCTGGTTCATGCCTCCTTTCTGTACTGGGTTCAGCTCTCCAGCCGGAGAGGGCAGCTGGGCCACTGTGAGGCTCGCTGCCTCGGTGGGCTCCCTGCTGGAGGAGAGGATCCACATTTTTACCCCACAAAAAGTCTAAGGCAATGACTACATTACCCTAGATGGGGAGGGGCAAGAATAGACGGAGAGAAAACAGTGGCTCATACTCTGTACACTCATCCTTGAGGTCTGATATGGGTGTAGAGTCTCCTACTTCACAAAGAAAATGGGAAAAAGCAAAACACGGCTTCTTTTTCAAAAGGAATATTTTAGGGTTAAGTGACTCTGGGTGGCTAGACCAATTCACACTAGTTAGAAAGTGGTGAGCACCAGTCAGAAAGCTATTTTGTGGGAGGGTTTAAACGGTGTTAGAAAAAGAAAGATAGGGACAGTTAGTACGCATGTGCTGGCGACAGCATCACCAGGAATTGGCACCACAGTTGGTGTGGATGGAGCAGGTACAAGGATGCGTCGCATTGAGAGGAAGTCCGTTTCAGGGGGATGAGAGGGTCATGAACAGGCTGAGCCGGTGGTCCCGGTGGGACAGGAAGGCGAAGCCGTCTAGCAGGATGTTGATGATGGGCACCAGGCGTGCAGAGAGGTACAGGGTGTTAGAGATATTGACATGGCAACAGTCCAGAAGCAAAGGCTGAGTCATGGTAAATCACCAAAGTAGAGACGAGAGGCCAAAAATGGTTATTTAAATTTAAATTAATTAAAATTAAAAATCAATTCCTCAGTCACACTAACCACATTACACGTGCTTCTCCACAGTCGTATATGGCTCATGGCTGTTGGATAATGCAGATAGAGAATATTTCCATCATCGCGAGGGATTCTCCTAGACAGCATAGCTGTGGAGCATTCTATATTGGGGCATGATGATGACTGGAATAACCTTTTACCTTTTCTCCCAAGAAAACCTGAAAGAAATGAAAGCACAACTATGAAAAGAAATAAAATGAAGCCATGACAGAAGTGGAGCACAGAGGCAGAGAAGCTTGTAGGAGTAAGATGGTCAAAAAGATGCCTCTAGGTGAAATTCATTTTTTTTAAATTTTGCTTAGGCAGAACTCCATCTAAGCTAAAGTCACTAATCTAAAGAAATAGTAAAAGGTGAAATTGGACTGGCAGATGGAGGAAGTTTAAGTTGTTGAAGAGATTGGACGTCCGGTTTTGGAGTGCAAGGACCCCAGAAATCATATCGCAAAGGCAGAGTATTTCCCAAATCTATTCATTCACAAATATTTTTTTGAGTAGAATATTCAGAAAACACAATTATAGCACTCATTATATATTCATTGTCTCCGCTTTTCTTCCCAGCTTGGGTTTTTCCCCTTCTGGACCTACAGCTATTGTGAAGAACATGAATGAAACATATATCCAATCTTCAAAGAGTTTGTAATGTAGAATTAAAAACAAAGTAAGGGAATAGCAGATTGTAGAAAGAGATGAACCCCATAAGCAATATACGAATGAAACACTCACGGAGGTCACAGCTGGGGGGAACAGGGAGGGTCTTTGTAGAGGAGGTGACATTTATGCTGAGCTTTGAAGAGTGCATGCCGTTTAGGGATGAAAGGGGCATTACACCAGGTAGGGAGAAAAGCATAAGCAAAGGCATGAGGATAATGGGTGATAGGAATGTTCAGGAAACCAGGAATAATCTAGCATAAACTAGAGAATCGTTATGTAAAATATATTTATAACAGACAAGGATGAACATGACGGATGGTACACAGGTGGTTTGAATGTAAGGGGTGGACAATAGCAGAAAAATGGCTTGATGGTAGGAGGTTCGAGAGGTTTTTGGACCATGATAAGAATTCATCGAGTTGGAACAGAAAAAAACAAATTTGCTGTGATTCTGCCACTTTCAGGTCAACCTTGACTCTTCCTTGAATAAAAAAATGAATGAATGAATAAATGAATGAATGAATAACTTTCAGGTCAACCTTGACTTTTCCTTGAATAAAGAAATGAATGAATGAATGAATGAATGAATGACAAAGCTCTGGCTTACTAGCTAACACTTATCTGTAGCTTTAAAAACTATTTCCTAGATGCTATGGGACACTAACTTGGAACTGAGCGGGAAACCCAACTTTCTCACCCAATCTATTGTCCGAACCACTAGCTTACATCGACGTTGTCTAACAGAGATGTTAAATTTAAACAGAACCGCTTTAACACAGCTAAAACATCTGCTGCATTTAATAATAATCTTCCTGCTGCTGCGACATATGGCATCATCAGAAACTTTATTCCAGTGCCCCCAGAGCTTCTGAAACGCTCCGAAATGCCATGATTACCATAAGTAGGTTTCGGCAATTCTCAGAGCTGAAAGAAAAACAATTAATTCACTTTAATATTTAAAATAAGCATGGGCCATTTGGATCATTTGGGAGGAGAAGTGGGATTACAAAAACTACAATAATTAGAATCTAACTCCCCAAAGAGAGATGTTTAAAGACATGGCTTCCAGATGGAAAATTCCCCGAGCAGGTCTGTGGAAGACGTGATCGGCCCAGTCTCTCCTGAATCGGACGAGCGTCCTCCTTCTGCCAAGATTCTAGTGGGAGTCACAACGGGCACAGGAGAATTAGTTTGACATGACCCTCATGCAGGTGGATGGGAAGCCAGGAGCCAAAGTTTGAATTCCATATAACTCAGTTAAATAAACATTAATCAGAAGATCTTATATTCCAGCCACTGTGCTGAATAAATACCAGGGAATCAGATGAACGAGACAGAGGAGCTTCCTTTCATTAGTCCTTATTGGCCACGTAAAGACAGAAATGCAGACGAGTAAATGGCACAAATGCTGGGAGGTTCTATAACGGAGTTAACGTTAAGGCGTGCTGGAAGCACAGGAAAAACGTTTCGCCTGAACCCAGGGAGATGAAAGCGAGCCTCATGGAGGATGCTGGAGTGGAATTTCCAGAGTCGAGACATTAGGAGGGACGGGGACTTTCCAGGCTGAGAGAACCACAGGGCACAGGGTAGCGAAACAGTGGGTCAGGGAGCTGATGATCATTCGGTGTGAGTGGCGACGGGGTCGGGGAAGAAGCTGCGGGAGGGGACAGAGGCTAGATCCTGCAGGGCCCGTTGGGCCATGTATGGGCATTTGGATGTTAACCTTGGAGGGAACATGGCTACTGAAGTTTTTTCCTGCAGAGGAGAATGACTTCAATGTCATTATCATCACAGTCCTCTCTAATATGCCTTGAGCACAACATCTGCCTTTGGGAGAATAACTGTTCATCCTAATCCTTAATCTTCACCACTTGGAGGAAGGTATAATTGGTGATAAAATTGTTAAAAAAAAAAAAAAGAAAAGAAAAAGAACAAAGTCCTTGCCTCTCTGAAGAAAAGGGCCAGTATGTGCTCAACTTCCTGAAGTCAATCATCTAAAGTAAACATGTCCACATTTGGGACCATTCAGTCATTTCTGCCAGCTACTACGGGAGGGGAAGGAGATGTCGCAGAGAGCCACCTTCAAGGAGCTCTGTTGGAAGCCTAGTTTGAAAGAGACATCGAGCAAAGGTTTCTAACAGTTGCTGGTCTCTCCTGTCTGCTTGCTTGTGACCTGAAACACCACGTGTGCAAGCTCCGGTTATCCGAGGAAGATGCTTGTTACCCAGGACCTCAAGCATCTCATCATGGTGCGGGGGCCGCCACCTCAGAGGCAGTGTGGCTCACGCGCCGTGTGTCCTCTAGCTATGGTTTAGCGATGTTTCTTTGGAAAAATGATTAGTAACCACTATTAAATACTGATGATCTCAGTCTTTTCATAACCATAGACTCCATACTGGTTTTCAGGCACTGCTGGGTGGGTTATATAGAGGGGTGAGCTATGAGTCACCCTTAAGGGGCTCGCAGTTTACCTCAACAAACAGGCATGCAGTGATCGAAGTCCAGTGTGGCATGCTGTCATAGGGACCTGTAACAGATTTTCTTCATTTTGGTATCCACGGCACATCGAACAATGCCTGGTGCATTGTTAATAAATATCCATTTTTCATCGACTGGAAAGGTGCCATGGTATGCATTGAAGAAAGTGCGCAACTTTGTAAAGGGTAGCAGAGAAAACCTGCTAGCTGTGTACCCAGTGTAGCTGAACTACATCAGATGTATCGTAACGTCAGTTACGATTCTTTCTTCCCTCTCTTCCAATAATTAAAGTTCTATTCATCCTCCAGGCCCAATCCAGGGTAGAGATTGAGCTCTGTAACTCCACCATGGATGGATGGATGGATGGATGGATGGGTGGATGGGTGGATGAATGGATAAATAAATGAATTATGGGAATGGGTTATCATAGTAGCAGTCCTAATTGCCCTGACAAACTATGTTCTCCCTTCCTTCAGGATGTTTATGTGTGTTATTTGATCTTTATGTGGTACTCCTCACTGCTTCTCGGCTCGGCAAGCTCAATGCTCTTCACATGTCAGGCACTGTTTCTTTTAGGTAGCCTTCTGTCCACCTCCAGTTTAGGTGTGACCCATATACCACTGCCACAGGTATCTGTATAATCATCCATCTCTTTGTACATATGGTAAGCTCTGTAAGACCAGGGACCAATCGCTAGTGATCATTATACTCCCAATGTCCAGCAAAACTCATGGCACATAATAGACTCTCAATAAATAATTAATTCATGGTTGAACATATTAAGTGATTTAAATATTTCCTTTGTATCCTACCATGAGCTAAACCCATGCTTGAAAAATCCTACAAAACTTGAACATTCTTGTGGAATAAGGTCTCCTGATTCTGCATTTAGAAATGTAATAGAAAATCCCGTCCTTTGGGATGATTTCCCAAGGGAAAAGGATCTGCCATCACTCAGGCCCTTACAGTGTCTCCTTCACACAGTATAGAATTTCTAAGTTATGGTGTTATAATTACCTCTGATGAGAGGTAAGTGGGGATGGCTCTGTTAATGACACGTGACAGTGTAAAAGACAGGGAGCCTAATGCTGAGTTCCGATCCATGCACACCTGAGAACCACAACCCTCATTTCCGTCCACTTGCCTGGGTTTCAATTGAGACAAGCCAACCCACAATGTGTTCTCAAATGAGTCCTCCTGGGACTGTGCTTTGTTGGCTGACTCACAAAAATCATTATGCACAATCATGCTAATAGGAACTCTTCACTGAGCGGCAAGGGCACTGCACACACTATTTCCAACCATTAAGGAACCTCTTCAGGCGGGGTATTATCCTCCCCATGGGACAGATGGAAACACTAAGACCTGTGGCTTGCTCGCGCTCACTAGGATGGTAAGTAAGAAGCAAAGGTTTCACATCCTGGGCAGTCTCACTTGAAAAACTTCTCTGCTCGTCTCCACGGAGGAAGTTCTCAGGGATAATGGAAACCCGAAGCAGAGATCAGGTGTCAATGGAAAGTAACTGTAGCACTGAACGATACAGAGCCAGCATCTTAGATACCACTGCTGAGGAAGAAGGGTGGTCAATACAGCAGAAACACCTCATCATCACGTGACCACGGGACTCTACCAAACCCACAGCTTGTTTAACTTAATCCTCGGAACAAGAAATCTTCCACCAAAAGATAGTCCTTTATTATAATTTCGTATTGCTTTACATCTAATATCTCATTTGAGGCAAACACAGTGCTGGAAAGAGATGCCGCCCCAGGTACGGGTGGGGAACCTCAGGCTGAGAGCTCAGTGGCTTGGGGACCCCACGAGAAGCCGAGAGAGCGGTGGCATGAACTCGAGTGAACTTTTCACTACATCCTACTTGTTCTCACTTCCGTGTGTTATCATTTTCCTCCTCTTTCCGCCAACTTAGAAAAATAAAGATCAGAGAGGCTAGAGGAAGGTCCTTTTACCGTGGTAGGCGACGACATCACAGCGACTCCAAACACTCAACTTGAAGGAGGGGAAAAGAAGAGAAGTCTTACGGGTACGACAAGGCAATAGTTTTCGGCGTCTCCAATATTTCATAAATAAAAGACTGAGGATCCCAGACAACTCGCCCACAAGAGCGGCAAGAGCAGTCGAATAAATTATTCACACGGCCGCATTCTCTGAATTGGCACAGATCCTATGGAAAGGGTGATGGGTTAGTCTGGCAGCTGCTCCGTTTTGCAGAGAACGCAGCATATAGTCCTGGAAGATACTTGTGTGTATTGTGCAAGGTGATTTCTTTCTTCAAATTATTTTCCTAAAATATTTTATAGGGCTATTCGGAGCAAATACAATAAATCTGTTATGAGGTTCCATAGTTGTTTTAGACAGTAACGTAGACATTTCCTAATTCTGAATCCTGTGAAGTCCACATAGGATCTGAAAATTCAGTAGCTTCCTCTGCACCTCTGGCAATAACATATGGCAGTGGGAGTTGAGTCTTGGCGAGTTGCACCCTGTCTGTCTGCCTCACCCATTATCACACTGGCCTGGCTTCTCTCACTTCAAAGGTCCATGTTTTACTGATGATTTGATCACATTAAGATGAAGAAAATGTTGCGTTTTTTTTTAGCTACTTTCTTAAACCATTATTATATAAAACTTAAAATGACAAGTGTGTATCCATAGACATACTCTAAAAAAAAGAGCCTAGTCTGGCAGAACTAATACATCCATTGAGCACAGACTTGCCAAAAGTATGCGAACATGTTGAACATGAAATACGTTGATTCTGTAACCATTTTCAACACATTCCTGTTACTCCACTTTGAAAACTGTGCATACGTTTTTAAGAGATGAATAATTTTTAATAGGGGTAAAACTTGACTCTTAAAAGCGAATTTTACTTGGCGGGGGAAACATATAGTTTAAGGCCAAAGTGATTTTGAAAATCCTTATAACACCCAGCTAATTACCATGTATAAGAAACGCCTTTATTTGAACCTCTTCAAACCCAGGACCCCTCCCCTGAGCCGAGATGCTCCCGCTCCTGCATCCCCTGCCCCAGGACCCTAGCGTGTCTCATAAATGCATTGTGTTCAGTTCTCTCTTCTGGAAATCAGGATGAGGCATTAGGAGCTACACTTGTACAAGATTCTTCTATGGGCTTACTATAATTTGAATTGCCTATAGTAAAAACTTTGATTTGAAATAACAATTTATCATTTCAAAAAAAAAGGGTCAGTGATGAAGATTTTAATGGTTTTTGAAAACCATGGCCCCGTTCACAAACACAGATAGTGGCCAAAGGTGTCATAAAATCACTTTGTGACTATAATTACTTTATTTCTTGTAGGCAACAATTAATTGAGTATGGAGAATAAGACCAATCCACTTTGATCCGTAGGTGTAACGTAACTGTTTTAAACTCTGATATATTCCGTGACACAGACTTCGAGAGGTCAGTTGCAAGTCAGGATGTGTTTGGGGAGAAAAGCATTTCCATGCCCCTCAGAGACTGGCTAGCGGGCAACCGGCACACGTGGCACTTCCCCCTGGTACCTGTCTTTGGTTTTCTGTCTCCAGACGCAGCCTGGCCTCCACACACCTCCGCGTCTCCAGGAAGGCCTGGCGCTGGGCCCGGTCTGACAGGTAACTGATGAAGATTCCAGCTGTGTTCATACACATGAATAACACTGCCTGGGCCACAACCTGAAACAGAATCACAAACAGAGTCTGGTCAGGTGTTTAAAAGGAGCTGTTTGGAGATAAAGAGAAAAAAAAATTAATAAAAGTTTCCAAGATAAATCTCAAGGTAGTAGTCCAAATATTTGGTAGCAGCTTGACAGAACCATGTCCTTCACTTGGGTCTTGGGCCAAATGTCCTCCCCTTGGAGGGTGTCCCACGGCCCACTCTATCTGCTTTACAGCTTCTCCCTCTCCGAGTTTGGGTCTAAACCTGGATGACACGAGATAGGGGGGCTTCTCTCTTCCTCATTCTACCTCACCTATTCCCTTCACTGGCCTTTTAAATGGCTGCAGAATCAGGTGAGAAGAAGGGGAGGAGATTAATAATAAACAGACAAGGTATCTGTTGAATGGCAATGCTGCATTTGACCTTGGTTCTCTCAGGTTCTCTTGGGTAGCGTCCAAGTCCCGACATTCCTAACTCGAGGACAGACATCACATTTGTCCACTGCTCTGCAGCTCCGCTGCTGTTACCCAACGCCTAGGCACCAAAATCTCCCGACTGGACTCATCCCAGAGCCTGTGCACTTGGCAAGCTGCAGTGTGTTTCCACGAGTCATCCTTCCAACTGAAGAAATGCACACGTGTTTAGGCCTGTCTGCTCGTGGACCTCGTGGGGTCCATACCTGATTAGCGCTATACCCTGGGCAGAGGGGGGCCCGCAGAAGGAGAGGAACATGAACACCGGGGAGAAAGTGATACTCTCCACAAATCTCAGGGGGCGCCCGGGTTCTGCGGGGGTCCTGACAAAGTGGGTGGGCAGCCACCCACCATAGGCCTTTGCACCTGCCTGCTGCTGGAGCTTCTGTGAGCAGACACCTGGCGTGCATCCCCCAGCTCCACCACCCACTAGGCATCTGAGCTCATCCGAATCGCTTTGTGCCTTTTTGAGTCTCAACTTTCCCATCTTCACAATGAGAATAAACCCTCTGCCTCATAGAACTTATATACATGTGTATATCTATATCTATATATCTTTATAGTGTATATACATATGTGCCTAGCAGATAACAAATACGAATGTGCCTAGCAGATAACAAATATCCAACAAATATTGGATATATATTTAAATATAAGGCCATTTTCTCCCCAAATTCTAGTCTATTTATTTCTGAACAAATGATGCATTACAGATCTTCTTCCTCCAGGTTAAGAAATATCCCAGAGGACCATGAAGCGTTATTTCGTATTTGTGCCACATTACAAAGAATGTTTCCGTCCATTATTTACTCTTCGGGGAAGACAGTGGAGCAGGGATTAGGAGACCAACTCTGGAACCCGAGACAGTGGGCCTTAAATTGCATCCCTACCATTTATTTGCCTCAGGGTGACCCGGGTAAGTCATTCTGCTCACTGATGGGCAGACAGTACCGGTTCGGATTGCTATGGAGAGCTTAGCTGTCTAGCCTAGAGGTGAAGGATCTGGGCTCCTAATAACGCCGTTTACTTGTCATGTGAACTTGGCCCAATTAGTTTTTCTGGCCCTCAAATCCCCACCCCTCTGCTCTGCCTTGTTAAAACAGGAGTATTTCCCTAAAACATTGATGGGTAATTGGTGAAAGCAACTAGCAAAAATCCTGTAGCATAACCACTGCTCCATGTGTACCAACTGTGTTGTGGTTATGGTCGTTCTTATCGGTTTTGTTGTCTCTTACGTCACAAAAGTGGCTCGTTGAGCGTCTGAGCAGGTAGGCAACACGGTCGGGTCAGGGATTTGAGAAGCTCTCGTGTGACGTGGCACGAGGACTAGACATCGCCCAGGTGAAACTCGCTCTCTGAGGGGTCAGCGAGGCACAGGCTGAGAGCAGGTAGGAGGATCCCCAGGACTAGTCATTCCGACTGGAGAAACAAAAGATGCCCCAGCAGCCTGTGCTGGGGGCGCGGGCTCTTCCTACAGCTGTCGGCCCTGAGACCACGCTTCCTGCCTGCCCTTTATAAATAGCACATACTGAATTAGAAAAAGAAATTACTAATAGTACACAAAGGAGTTTAAAAAATGACCGAGCGATAACTTAGTAACCTGAAGTGAAAAATCTGAGAAAAAAGGTAAGAAAGAGGATGCAGGCATGCCGAACTCAGCCGGCATACGGTAACGAGTCAGACCGAATGATGAAAAAACCTACCTAAAAAAAACCTGAGTTCAAGGACTGCTATCCTGAGAAATGACAAAGCCATGAGAGGGAAGTGCGGTCTTTGCAGAAGATAATGAGAAGAGAGAACTCCGAAAAATAGAATTAAAAAGATGAGAGAATGGGGACATACGAGTTTTTAAAAACGGATTGGAAAAACTCTGACATTAAGGAGGAAGCAAAAATGTTAAAGGCTAAAAATAGGAAGAACTGGAGGTTAGGAGAAAGAGAAGAAGTGATTAAACCCTTTAAAAATAGACAAGGTAAAAGGATGAAGTTAAATTTTTTAAAATATGAGGAAAACTAACAGACGATGGAGCAAATTTTAAAGATAAACGATGTTAACGCAAAGTAGTTGAAGATATTGCAACGTTCATGTTTATTCTACTGTATACAGAGAGGTGGACGGTACGAGTGGCCATTACTATTTCGAGTGGCCATAACGGTTCCAGCCTGAGGTAACTCGGCCATTTAGACTCTCCGGCCAACGTCCTTGCAAGAGGACCCGAGAGGAACTTCCGGTTCCACATCCTGTGCGCCAGACACAGTGCTTTGGCCTTGGCACATGCTATTTTGTAGACAACCCAATAGCAACTCTGCTTGGTCCTATTAACTCCATTTCGCAGAAAAGTGAGACTCCCAGAGGGGAAGTAATTACCCAGGATCGCCAACTCGTAAGTGGTGCTGCGGTGGTCACCTGTCCTGGTTTGCCTGGGACTCAGAACTTTACTGTAAAACTTGGACGGCCCCAGGGAACCAGGCAGCGTTTTCTCACACTCACATTAGTTAATGTGTATTTTAATTAATTACAAGTTGGGGTGAGGAGGAGGGGGAGGGGGTTAAGGAAGAGGAGGCGCGGTGGGTGAAGGGAAGGGAAGGGGAGATAAAGCACTTCAGTTGGCACAATGCTACCCACTCACGAGAGCTCCTGATCTCCAGTGAGATGAGGATTTGCCTGTGGCAGCCTCGAGGCCTCCGGCAGCGTGCCTGTCCCACTGGCTGGGGTGTGCCACCAGGATTCACGTTACATCTTTTTCACACACTATGGTTCCTGACCGCGAGCCACCTGCTTCGTCTGGAGCTCGATCACACTGGGCGAAAGCTTGGCTGTGTTGGGATTATTGAGACATGATACACTCGTTTATTGACTTTTTTTATTTTTTTATTTTTGGCATTTAAGGGTTTTTTTAAGGTATGATTTTTGACTCAGTTGTTAGCTTTACAATCTAACCCTAGTGTAGATCGTGATTCTAATAGAGTGTAGCCACATGTCTTATTGTGACACATATAACAATGCAGGTGTGAACTAAAGATGTACACATTGTGAACGTCCCTGGCAGTGTAGTTAGCAATGGCGCATGCCTAATAAATGTTTGTTGAGTGATAAAATAAATTAGTGACTCCTACATTGCCAGTGGTCGGAAAAGAATCAGGGGTCCTTCCTGAGAAGGTCCCTCAGAAATGCAGACACAGGGGCATTTGCAACGCTCCGTGGGAAATGAAGTCTATCCATACTCACAGGCAGGCAAATCAGACAAACGACCAAATCAGTCCAAAGTGGACACTGATTCAATTCTCTCCCCTCTTTATCTCGGGCCCGTCAGGCATTGCGTCTAAAGTGCATTATGGATGCAGATGGAAGGAGGCCCAGGGTCTGCTGGGGCCTGTGAGACTCCAGTGGATTACTCCCCTGCTGCAGAGACCCTCCCGGTCCTCCTGGTCAGGTCACTGGCAGGTCACTGAGAAAACAGCCGCCTTTGCCACATTCTCAGTTCCTGACACAGAGGCCAGGGAAGAGCTGGGAGTCTGGGTTGGCTACCTTGAAGAGTGGTTCTCTTTCCAGGGTAGGCTTTAAAAATGTTTAAATGAAGCTGGAAGGCTGAGCCTAAGGTAGTTTTGTTATAGTTTGGGGGACAGATGTGCATAGGAGAGTCTAGCTTAGGGAGAATACTGTAGGTACCTCCAGTGTCGTGTCAGACCAAGAGTCGTCCTCGGTGGTGGAGACGGTGTGGGAGTGGAATAAGGCTACGGGATCCAGTGGCTGCACCACTTACCCCACTCCCCGAAGCTGATGCCATGATCAAATGAGGGGACACCCTGGTGCCATCCTGAAGTCAATTACTTTTCAAGAATGGGGTGCCCCCATGCAAATTCAGTGGACGCTTTACATCAAAGGGTCCACGGCATCCCCAGTAGGTAGAATCCATTAGTCTTGGAAACGAGAGGAGGAAGTAGGAATGGCCCTACTTACCCCTAATGATCTACTTGGGGAGCCTGTGATGATAGCCTGAAACCCTGGGCTCAAGTGGCTTTGGAATTCCAGCTTTCCACAGGCTGAATACTTCCGCCAGGCGACACAGCCAGAGTGCTACCGAACTGTAGAATATGGCATGTTGGATTTCTCATGTCGAGTGACTAGTAGACAAGAAGAGTCACCAGCCAGGTAGGAGCGATACCCCGGCCTGAAAAAGGCATGGTGACCAGAGGTTCAGACCCCTGAGAGGTTAGAATCTGGACCAGGCCATCGGGTAAACCACCAAGACCAGCAGAGGTGCTGGCTGAGGGTGAGTCGAGTCCAGAACAAACGGAAGAAGAGGGAGACCACGTGTACCAGGTGCAGCCCAAGACCAGCAGCAATGGTGGGGACTATAATTTATCCCATTAACTGTCCTCCTCTAAGTGTCCCCGAAGAAGAGAGGCTCACCAGGATCACAGAAGAACTGCTCTTAGAACACGTGTGAAGGGTTCCTAGCGGCACAAGGGGTGGACTGTGGTGGGTCCTGTGGGGGCCGTGAGAGCTCCCTTCAGGAGTGACGCATGGAGAATCTTCTCCTAGGGTGGCTGCTGGCAGACAGCCCTCAGCCGTCAGCCTCCTTGGAGGACCCGACGAGGGCCTTCTCACCCAAGGTCATGCCCCAAGACTGAGTGACGCAGGAGAATAAATGTTTGTAACTCCAACTCAGATATCTCAGAAAGATCGCCTCAGCTGCAGAACCCCCCACGCGACTGACAGGCCTCTGCCGAAACTGCATCACAGGTCAACTAGCTCCTTTCTCTCCCCTTCCATGGGTGCCGATTCCGACAGCATCCCCTGATAGACTCCCTGCGCACTAATCTCCCCCTCAGAGTCTACTTCTCAGGAGATCAAATCTGTAACAACCAGCAAGTGTTCATTACCCTTACTGATGCAGTAGCCTCCAATGCTTGTTGAATGAGTGATTTAATTCATGAATTTAATTAGTCTGTACCATCCAGACCCGTAGATGGAGGAGGAGGAGGACTATCTCATAGGTAGCTTCCTCCTTTCTTCATTCATTTTCTAAATATTCATTGAGTCCCAAATATGATGTAGGCTCTGTTTTAGATTCCAGGAGCAAAACAAAAAAATAACTAAGGTGCCTTCTCTATGGGGCATCTATTGGGGACCTTAATTTAGACCAAGTAGTTAAAGGAAAACCTCTGATGAATGAAATACTTAAATGAAACCTGAAGAATGAGGAGGAGTTGGCCAAGAAAAGAGGCAGGCAGCAATTCCTCCAGGGGTGAGGGGAGGAGGCGGGGGCGGGGGAAGGGTGGCCCCACAGTATGTGGTAGGAAAGGGCCCCTTGAGTGAGCTCTAGTCTTGTGTACTCTGATGCCCTTGGGGGTTGAATCCCTTCTAGATCCTGGTGAAAACCACCGGAGAGTTCCACGGAAAATGATTCTCTAGCCCTAGGTCTCTGCCCCGAGACTCCTTCCACCCGGCGATGTGCACCAGTCAGAATTAGCTCCTCCTCGCCAGCCTCCCTGCCATCTCTCCCTTCTTCTCCCTGTGTCGCAGATGGCAATGTCAAGGAGGTGGTGGCGGCAGCTCCTAAGGAATTTTTTTGGTGTGAGCATGAAGGAGGCGTCCTGTAATGTGATGGTTACTATGGCAATTTTTATTGGGTAATTGGGTTTGAAGAAACATTTTGATTCATCATTAGTTACTGAGCTAAAAATAGCAGCTTCCCAAGAGCTTGTTTTCTGTTAAAATGCATCTGTTGTGCAGGGTTGACTAAGTACAGTAGCGACCAAAAACTGGAGCGTTTTCTCAAGTCACCTATGTCTTGCCACTGACTCTCCAAGGAAGCCCATATTATCTTCGGCTTTGCTTTACAAAAAGGGTGTTTACTGTTACAAAGGAATATCACATTGATCTAAGAAAGATGTAAAAAAGAGTTTCTAGGACAGAGTCGAGTAGCCCAATTCATAGAGAAGATGACTTTATATGGAATCACTTTACAAAGTTTCCCAACTGTTTTACAGGGTGGGAGGGATAAAACGGTTTCCCAGCACTGTTTTCTCTGATGAGGACAGAGAACAGAATGCCTTGAAAATGACAGCTAATCTGCGGACAAACGTCAGTTGACATCTGTAGTAGGGAATAAACATCGGCTAATCTGTTCACAAGGGTTTAGTTTACCCCTGCTTTTCCAAGTGTGCTTATTTAACGTTTGAATCAAATAAAATGTTTTTTTCCAAATGTAAGTACATGGTGGCTATTCGTAAGTGCAGTGTGTTTTGGTCTACAATGCTGAGTTATACACTTTGTGTCACATTAGGTAGTAAAAATATAATAAAAGCCAGGAACATAAAATGTCTCCAGCCCACGGTGACTCACGTGCAACACCACCCCGTTTGCAATGTTTTTCATAAATATGCTCATTCTAGATTTGAATCCTCATTCCGCCGCTGACCACAGCTAAGCCTATTTCACCAATTTAAAAAGAGTGGGACAATTAACCTTCCGGGATTGCCACAGGATAAAAGACGGTCACGAACGGAAAAGCCCCACCACAGTCTCTGCAACTGAGACTGAGCGATGCAAAGATCTGCTTCTGAATCCCCAGCTCTGCCTTTGCTAGTCTGGGAAGATGAGGTATTTACTTAACCTCTGTAAGCCTCAGGCTCCTCATATATTAAATGGGACAACTGTACCTACTTCATGCGGTGTCGTGACAGAGAGAGGAAATTACATAGGGCCCTTGGCCTATGATGAGCATTCAGTATATGTTAGCTGTGACTATCAATAGTAATTTCTATTCCTTTCTCATTGAGACTCTGTGTTCCTTTAATAAGGGATTATGTGTCATACTTAATTCTTTTGGACTCCATAATTCTTTTGGACTCATGTGACAATGTCATTTATTTTGCAAACTGGGACACTTTTGAGTGTGAAAGGAGACAGGCATACATCTGGAGTGTCCTGGACACACCACGATGTATGGGCCTCCTACCCGTGGCATACACCGCTGGGGGAGGCACAGGTCAATTGCCTGTCTTCAAACTCCATTCCCAGGCGATTGCTTAATAAAGAGCAGTCACTTCAAATCAGTAAGCGTACAGCTCTGAGGATGTGTCAGTCAACAAATCAGTCTAAATCCCGCCATCACCCTATGGGGACACAGACGATAAACAAATAAGTAAAAACACATAGCATTTCCCGTGCACCGATGAAAAGTGCTATGGAGAAAAATAAAGCCGATTAAGAGGAGAAGGTAAAGAGAGGAGAAGCGGGCTCCTCCTTCCTGTGGGGTCAGGGACGGTATCTCTGATATGGTTACATCTGAGCAGAGATGCAAAAAAGGGGAGTAAACCAGTCAGGCATCCAAAGGAATGATGTGGAGTAAATGTTCCATTATCAGCAAACACTCGTAGCCAGTAAAAGGGATAAAGAAGGATGATCGATAAGACACGAGCTAGTCACCTTTACAGAGACTTTAAAAACCCACTTCCGATATGCCTGCTGTCTGCTCTACAATTCGGGCTATTCAATCTTTAAACAATTCGTGACAGATAGCTGTATCCAACTGTGACCATTGCAAAAATAATAGTTAAATTTATTAAGTTTCTCCTAGATGCCTGGCACTTTATAAAAAATATTTTCCCCTTACAATAACAGGTCAGTATGGGGGTTATGACACCCACTTTTCCGATGAGAAATGTGAGGCTCAAGAGGTGAAGACACCTGTCTGTGCCCACGGCCAGGCGGTGGGGGCTGAGAATGAACCGCGTCTGCTGACTGCAAACGTCCAGCCCCTTTTCCAAAGACTCTACTTTTAAACTCTACGTCTAGAGAAGAAGCCTGTGTTGGTCTGAGAATGAGAAGAAACGTCCAGACCCAGTGACTGATGGAAATCCCTTCCCTCATGCATCGCCCAGCCAATATTTCTTCAGTGCCTAGGACAGGCCAGGCGCTGTCCTCCACTCCGGGATGCACTCGCAAAAAACGACAGTTTCCTATCTGTGCCCCTGCCCTGCTGGCAGCAGAGCTAAATTCATTATCGGGAGTGGTAGAAGGAAAAAGTGATTTTTCTTTTTTTAATGGAACACTGTAAAGGGGAGGGCAATGTGGGGGGTGGGCAGTGATGCCACGTGGAAGAGAGGTGACAAATTTAAATAAGAACGTCAGGGTAGATGCTCCCCCTGAGAAGGTGGCTTTCCAGCCAAAACGTGGAGGAGGAGAGTGAGTGAACCATGCGGACGTCTGGGTAAAGGACGCTCCGGGCGGAGGGACCAGCCGATGGTAAGGCCAGGAGGGGACACTCGAAGGACTTCTAGGAGAGACTGAGCTGGAACTGAGTGAAAGAGGGAGAGAGTCATGGGAGACAGGGCCGAAGAAGGTGGGGGCCGGAGGCGGATCTTGTGGTCCCCGGAGGGACAGCAGGCTCATCCAGCACAAAAGGGGAGCCGTGCTAGATTTGGGGCAGAGGAGGGGCTGACTTGCCTATCTCCTCGACTCAGGAGTTGTCCCCCAGAAAGCCACTGGCCTGTCTGCCAGAACGGGTAGGACACAAAATGCAGGCTGCCTCCTGATTCCTTCTGAAGTTTTTTAGCCCTAAGAGTCCCGCTCCTGCCCCCATCCAGGACACTGGGGACAGGAGTCCTGCTTCAATTCGAAGGGGCCTTTGGTGGCCTTGACCATCCTTTCAAACTTGGAATGTCTGTGGTTCTAGAAATCCAAGTCCGATGACCAGAGGCATTCAGATTGGGGTTCCTCGCTCCCACCGTGAGTCCTGTGGACAATGGCCTTGTATTTAAGTACAGGAAGTATGTTTGTATAACTGCCCTCTGTGGTCTGGAGGGAGAAACACTCAGAAGCCAGGAGGCGGCAGGTTCTGGGTGTGCTGCTGGTAGAGCTTCCCCTCTCCTGGGGTTTGGGGGGCAGCCGCCAGAGGGTGCTGCTCTCACTTGTACCCCCAGCCGGGGGTCTGACACCACCGCCAGCCAGGGGCAGGCACAGGAACTAATCAGCAATCACGGCCCGATAACAGCTCATTTCCTCTACCCAGCAGAGTTTTGCAAATGGTGACAGAGATGCCATGTGAGAAGGGAAAAAAATATTCCTACTAGGTAGTGAACAGCGCAGGAACGAGAGGCTGCCGGGGGTCTGGATGGGAAGAGGCCTTTCGGGGCTGCCTCGCGTCTGAGAAGCAACAGGGCTCGTCCCCTAACCAAGTTACACCAGCTGCACGCTAAACCGCAGAAAACTTAAAAATAGAAATTATATTACAAATGCCAAGTATTTTTCTTTTTTTAGTATGAGAGCTCCGAGCAGATTATTTGGCATCAGTGTTGGTTCAAAGGAAAGAAGTGAGCTTTGAAATACAGGTTTCTCCTTCAACGTTTCATCAAAATAGTGGCTCAGTGGAGTTCCAATACTGCCTCCTTTAACTATTGCTTAGTTTTTAAAGGTCAAAGAGAACACTCCGAGAAAGAGAAATCGTCCTTTCTCTCTCTTTTTGTTTTGTTTCCTTTGGTAAAATACACCATATTGGAGAAATAACGTTTGTATTAAACACAGTCTCTCAGCTTTCCATCAAATGATTTGGAAAGATCAGGTAAAATATCACAGGCATACATTTGCATTAACCAGGCTGTTTGCTGGTGGTGCTATGGCCTGAGCCTCCTACCAATCTTTTCATTTTGGCTGCGATACTCTCCCCAGCAGCCCTGTTCATTCGTTCATTACTTACGGACCTGTCCCCAAAGTGGAGCAGACAAACGACAGTAGGACTCAAAAATCCTTCTCATTAGTCTGTCAGTCTGTCTGTCTGTCCGTCCGTCCATCTGTCCATCCATCCATCCATCTGTCCATCCAATCCAACATCAATGTCGATTTCCTCTTTCTGAGGTCGACACATCCTATATGTTTTCTTGACAACGCAGCTTTATTGAGATTCGTCATAAGAAATAAGCAGTAAGAGTAATTACGTTTAATAAAATTGGGTGTTGCCTCTTTCATGACACCATCTCTTTAAAGACTGTGGAAGCCACGAGTATTTTTACCAGCACATAAACTATGAAAAGAAGAGCATAATGATTTTGTGCAGGATCGCTGGAGTTACAAATTGGCAGATTCATCGGGTCATCTTCCCTTGGTACGATTCCTGTTCCACTGCTGGTGCCGAAAATATTTTATCTGCAGTTTTTAGCCTTATCCAGTACTTGAGTCAGAGAGAAACAGTCCAGAAGCCTGGCAGAAGCAGCAACCTGAACCCTGGTCCACCAAAGCTTATCTCACCTTCTTGAACATTGAAATTCTATTGCCATACATCCTCTAAAGAAGCCAGAAGTACCAACTGGACTTTAACTCCAGCCCCACGTTAATCCCCTCCCTTCCTCCCTCCCGCTCTCCCCTCCCTCCCTTCCACGCTCCGTCATAAATAAATAAATAAACACCAGTCAAGTATGGGATACTGAGAAGATCCTGGTGAGCAAGCAAATCAGACCCATTCCCTATTTCCATTGCACTTATTGTTAGGTAGGAAAGACAGTCGCAGGATTAATAGTCACACACACACACACACACACACACACACACACACACACACGCACACACACGGTATATGCTTTCCGAGAAAAAGAGGAGGGATTTAAAAATGTGATTAAGTTGCAACCGAAGGGAGGGCAGGGAAGCTCCCCAGAAAAGGTTCCTTGAGCTGAGAATAAGGGAAGAGCATCTCAGGCAAAGGAGGAGTAAAAATTCAGACAGCTCAGAGGCAGAAAAAGGCACGTGCGTCTTTCAAGGAACTGAATGAAGGGCACTGCGTCTCTGGGAATGAGGAGGAGATGAAGAATGCCACCATCGGAGGGAGACACATCAGACCTAAAAGGTGGGTGGGTCCCAGGACAGAGTTCCGCCTTTGTCTGAAGAGCAGGGGTCTAGGCCGTCATCATAAGAAAATCACCACGCTGGTGCCACTGTGGACGGTAGGTTGGAAAGGGTTGAAAGGAGTGTCTCCCGCACTATCGCGGAAGGGGCAGAGACACAGGTGGATAGACTTGGGGACATTCAGGACTTGTCAGGAACTTGCGATAGACTGGCTATGGGAGCTCAGAGCGGGAGAAGGGACGGGGATGCCTGGGGGCTTTCTGGCTGTTGACGTCTGTCCTGTGTTGGGCAGAGTTCCAACCCAATGGGAGAGCAAGGCAGCCTGCTCCTGTGTGACAGCATTCGACTCATCTGTTTCAGAAATAATACTACTACTGTCTAGTGCTTGGATACTGGTGTTTATTGGTTCAAACTCTTTCATATTCATCAACTCCTTTCATATTTAAAAATGGTAAAGTTTTGGCAGCAGGCATCTTATTGTCATCTTGTTATGGATGAAGCGCCTGACGTAGAGCAGGCTTAAGGCAGTTCCTTAAGGCCACAGTGTCTATATCCTGGGGTCTGCAGACAACAAAAAGGAAACCACAAAAGCCAGTACCCCAGCTGTGGATACTCAGGCTACGTAAGCGCCCAGCTCTATCACTTCTAGGCAACGCTGGCAGAAAATGGCTTGTCGATCACAGCTGACATGCACATTTGAAAAAAGCCGGATAGGTAATTCTGATAAGCACCACCAAGTCACTAATTAAATATTCAAAAGAAACCGTTGTCTGTCAGTTAAATATCTCAGTCACTATTCCCTTCAAAACAAATGGACTGACTAAAATGGCGCACAATTTTACAACCCGGTATTGTCCGTCATTAAACCACTAGAAGAAATTAAATATTAAATACCGTCTAATAAGTAATTCTCTCAGCATTTGCTACATCATTACTCATATTTCTCTTCCTTCTCGGAGGTCACAGACCTCAGTAAGCCATGTTTGCTATGGGAATTCTCATTATCTGATTTTAAGAGACAAACAAACCAAGAAAGCATACGAATCCCCACGTTCACATTCATTATAACTCATGGGAATAAACACTTTAGAGCTATGGGGAACCTCAAAAATGATTTCATACTGATAGAATTTTAGAGCTGTGAGGAATTCATTTTGAGACTGAAACAGGTCAAGTGGTCTGTGCATTGCTGTGCCTTATTAGATGTAAAATCCTAGGTTAGTCTTTCGATGACTATGAGGTGCTACTTTCAATGCCATGTGCTGCCCTGAGCTCCATAGAGCAGTAACAAGATTATAAGGATTGCTACCATTCGGAATACAAATTTCATTTGTCTTCTTCTTCATTACTTTTAGTGCATTGCCTCTGAAACTAGCAGAGTTAATTGAGATAAAGTGGCCTTATAAGACCATCAGATTGAGGGGCAGCTTTGAAATGAGACAGGTGTGGTTTAGAATACCTTATTAGTTGTACGTCTGAAGGGAAATGATGTGACTACCCTGAGCTCAGTCTCCTTGGCTCTCAAAAAAAGCAGCAGCAATGCTGATGCTAAGACGACTGTTAGGGCATTTACTCATCAAGCCTCTGCTATGAGTGTCCCTTGTGATGTGGCCATGTCCATTCCAAGGATGCACAAAAGGATGGAGCCTAGCCTCAAAGAGCATGTGGTTTAGTAGTAGAAACAGAGAAGGCAGCCATAATCCCGGTCTTACCTGCCAACTCCTAGTCCTCTTTCAGGTCTTAATTAAGAAATATTTTCTCAGTTTGAGTCTGGTTCTTCCTTTTAATTAGAAACCAGGGCCAGGACTCAGTTGAGGCAGGCTAGGTGCCCAGGGCACATGGTGGCAGGAAGTGCTTCCTCTCAGGGCTGTACAAGTGCAGGGTCAGCACCTGAGAGTGAGCGCCTCTCATCTTCGCATCCTGAATGCCTAACTAGCCCCTATCTAGTCACCGCCTGGCGCCAAACCACGTCATCTGGCTTTAAAGCACTTAACCGGGTTCTTATCTTTCTCATAAATAGAGAAGGGGGGACACTATTCATTTGATGTTGACTGGGGCCATGAACCCATTCTCACATGAGCTGCCCACCACCAACACCTTAGGAAGGCTCACCCAAGTGACGGGGAGGGTTTGACTTTGAACTTAGGAGAAAACAAGTGTGCTCTTATTGGTTTTGATTCTATTTCTTGAACTGACAATAGAAAAATGAACTAAGTGGGATAATGATTCACAAAACTGAAAACAGAAGACTTATACTCGTAACCCTTTTTGGACTTCATGAAGACTGCTTCAGTTAACTGCCTTGGGTTTCGATATCCCAAACCAGGCTTTATTTGGGTTTTAGGCAGTCTACAGACAGACTGGCCCCATTAAGATACAAACTGGTCTTTATGTGATAGGTTTTAAGCTGTGGGAAATGGTGGACAAAGCAATTATCCAGTTACTGTGCTCAGCAAAGTCAACGGTGTTGTTCAATGGCCTCCTCTTAGGAGCGAGGCTGACTAGTTGAGTGCTCAAAGCCAGGTAGGAAGGTTGAGGCACCTCTTGCCCACGGCTGCAGCTGAGCGAAGCCAGATGGTGAACATCCACTGGTGACCGGAAGGGAGCACCGCTGGGAGGTCAGGTCGAAGAAGCAATTCTGCATCTATCACAAAGCAAAGACGGCCTCAGGGAAGTGTTTGTGTTGGGATTCAGAGCTGGGGTGCTGAGGAACCCAGGAGGAAGCCAACGGCAAGGTAAGACCTGCATTAATACTTGCGCTCCAGTTTGGATGGGCTGAGTCTATTTAAAATATTCAGGAATGGGCAAACACCTATGGATAATACGAATAACTTAGGTCCATATTTTTTTTCCTTAATTTTTAATTTTCTTCTACTTTTTTTTTTTTTTACTTAAATAATCTGGATAATCACTTGAATTTTTCTACTATAAATTCTTTAATACAAGCCTAGTGAAAACTCAGCTTATGGCTTTCAGCCTAAAGCACTTCATGGGATAACTCTGGGTGTGTTTTTCCTGTCTTGACCAGAGAAACCGACTTCTGTTCTCTCACTGGTTCTCATTTCCTGTGGATGACTGTGTGATCAAGGAGAAGGAGATGGCCATGGAATAATCATTCCTTCCATTCACGTAGAAGTACGGTAATTCGGAGCTACCCATGGGCCAGGTGCTACGCTAGGTGGTAGGGACCAAAGATGAGTAGGGCACACTCCTTGACCTCCTTGGGCTCATGGCCTGGTGGGCACATGGGAACGTTATGTTGCTCTGACGAGGGAAAATGCATTGTGTGCCAAGAAGAGGGAATTAAGCCTTACACGAGCACCTCGTCTGCCCACCCTTGTGTGCAGATGGGTTGCCTCGAGCTCCAAGGCCAGCTGCTCCGTTTTTAGCTGGGGTCACTGTGAACACAGAGCGGCTGGAGCGCCCGGAGCTGCAGATCAGCCTGACCTTCTCCACACATGGCAATTGCTTCCTCATGCCAGGCCTCCTGGTCACCAGGGGTGGGGCGCATTCAGTTTGTAATAAGGTGATAGGTAACTATCCAACCTCTTAGCCTTTCCCCAGAGTCCCTTTACATTCGTCACTAGGATGGAATGTCCATACCCATTTACATACCCAATTTCTTCTAGAGTCTGACCTTTCCTTTCACGCAACTCCTTAAAGAAATCCACTGCAGTTTTGATTTTTTTTTCGTGCTTTAGAAGTCTGTAGTAAAAGCAGCCCGAGCCTTGTCTTTCTGTAGAATATTTACTGAATGCTGTGTTCCAGACATGTTCTAAGAGCCAGGCACAAACCTCCCACCTCTGCACCAGTCAAACTCCCTCCCCAAACCCATTCAAGCATCGGCCTCGTTACAGCAACAACCTTGACCGTTTAGTGCACACAGCTGTGTTGCAAAACCCAGAACCCAACAGGCAGTCAACAAATACTTGTTGAACAACTTACCTACTCAACCTCATTCTTCCTAATGCAATCCTGAGTTTTTGAGGGGTGGTAAAATCTAATTTCTGTTTGCCATTCTCTCTTGCTGAGGGAGTGGCCTTGTGTCAGAATTTTGGTCCCCAAAATATAAGCAGACATCACTGGGCAGGGATTCCAGAAGAGCTCCTAAAGTGGCAGCCAACTCAGTTGGCAAATGTCCTTTGGCCATCTTGGCCTCTTGCCCTTTGTCCTCTCCTTCTTCCTGCCTCCAAAGCAGCCATGATGGCTTGGACATGCAGCCAATAGCTTTCAACTGACCTTGAGGAAAAGACGGCCCACATGGGAATCTCCCTTAGGCCGTCCCTTGTAGACTGCAGTACAGCTTTCCCTTGAATAATCCCTTGACGGGGAGCTCAGCACTTCCAACAGCAGCCCTTTGAGCATATCTGTTACAAAGCCTCGGCTTCAGGTGAACCCAAATCTCTGGTGCTATAGCAACCACCCATGGGTCTTTACTCTGTTCTAGAGGATGGCATAACATACGTGGTCTTTCTTCATTATAAAAGCACCCCCAAGTATTTGAGGACACCCACCTTCTATCCTCTATATCCCTTCTATCCCCAGGCCTCTCTATGTTCTTCTTCTTCTTCTTCTTTTTTTTTTTTTGGTCCAGTTTTGTTAAATTTTTTATGCTTCATTTCTTCTTCCTGTGTTCTGAGTTAAAGGAATACGTATATTTTGCTTATGCATTCCCTAATTCTTAGTCATCTATTGTATAAGCAACCACATGTATTCAGCATTAGATCACACAAAAAAAGAAGAAAAGATTCTGAAATGGTTTACTCCAGTCAAATGGAAGCAGCTGACACAGGACAAGGATGTGTTGTTTACAAAATGGTTCAAAAATAGTTCTTGATTCATGTGAAAATTTTCGACTGGCATGCACTTTATACAGAGATGGCGGTTTTAAAAATTTACTCATTAAAAAAAATCAAAACGTGAATATGATTTAATTTCACATCGAGCTCATTCATGTCTTCACCATGAATAATTTTATCATTTCCTGATTTAGGAGAATTTTGGTCTTCGAACAAAGAGTTGAGGCAAAAAAGTCAGGAAGTGGGATGGGAGGGATAGAAAACCCCAGAAACTAAATAATGTGCGAGGGATTGTACATATTAAATATGTGATCTAGGTAAATGCAATTCGAATATCAAGTCACAGACATGCCCAATGAGAGTCCCATGCAGAGACGTCTAAGAAACAACGAAGCACAGGTCTATCTGACAACGAACACGTTGGGTTATCACGCCAGTTCATTGATGGAGAGGTGGTCACACCGTTGCATTCAGTGTCAGAAGGCAACTTTTATCCCCCCTGGGATGTGGCCAGGCCTCCTTTAAAACGTCTGGCAGTTCAATGGTTAATTCATCTACTCCACATTCTTCCTCTACCCTGCAGGGCTGACTGTGAAAAATCTTGCAGTGAGAAAAGCTGGCTTCCAAGTGCTGCTTAAGTGACCTGACTTCTTAAAATAGTCCTTCATAAACAAAACTCACATGAGATAATTTGAGTGTGTAAATCCAGTTATGCTTCCTGGGGAAGCAGAGGGCAGATTATTCTGGCTTCTACGGCTCTGCTGTGGCCGACTAGGTAAAGCGGCTTCCTCTGCTAGAGCCCCAAGAAAATGCCGGGGAAGAAATTATTTACAGAACCCATTCTCTTGCTAACTGAGGTTCAAATGGATAGATCACAGAAAATTCGCCAATCTTCAGTTTCTGTTACCTCGAATTCCAGCCCAGAGAGAACAAAGAGCACACTTCAAAAGCAATGTGTCAAGGGAACTGATATGCTGTCCAACTGTGTATTCTGGACCTGCTGTTCTCCCAGGGAATCAATATTATGCCCATTTGTTGGTGAGGAAAGGTTTGAGATGAATGTTGCAAGTGCCTCCTAAGTTCTGAAAATAAACACATGTAGGACCAACTGAAACAGACCCACTTGTGAAATGAATAAATTAGCATCCTAAGAAATATTTAGACAACAGTGAAATATCACATCAGCACGATTGTAGTAGTGTCCTTTGATTACACACTAACAGCAGCACTGAGTTTGGGATAAACTTTTTTTTAAAAAAAAAATCCTTTTCTTTATATCCTGGGTTTCATTTGTTTTTGAGGTGCCCTTAAAATGTCATCAAACATCAAGGTGTAACTATGACTAATGTATTGGTCCTACTTAGCATGACATTGCAGCAGCTGCTCCAGAAGTAAAGACCTCCCAGTCTTCCCAGTTCTAACCTAATTATGCTATGACCCACTGATAGCAGTCAGGTGACATTGCCAGATATGAAGGAATACACATTTATAATTCAATCTCGCAAAGCACGCACCCTACAATCATTTTACAACTCTCCATAAATCAGATGCCATGTCTATTTGCAACTCCAGGGCAAAGGTGTCTAAAATCAGGCTGATTGGATTTAATTGGTCATTTTGGAAGTCATTAAAAATGTCCTTTGCCAAGTCTACTCTCTATCCACCACCATCCCAAAGGGAGAAAAGAAGGAAAAATTAGAACCAAAAAGGACAGTCTCTGGGTATTTTTCACAAAAAAGAATATTTCCATTTTCTGGCATTCAGAGGAATCTCTTGGGGATGTTGACACTCAAATCTGTTTTTGAAAGTCATTTTCTCAGACATGCTGGGATGAGGCAATTATTGTTTTTGAAGCCTACGTAAATTTGCTAAAGGAAAATGTACAGAAAGGGAGATATTTGGGGTTTTACAAAACGCACACCATACCTAGCGAAGTGCACTCATTTAATGGTTATTTGTGTGTTTTGAAGTGAGTTGCTACCTTGATATCAAATACCAAAGTGAATGATTTAAATTACATCATCTGGTGTACATTAAGTAGGCATATGATTCTCTTTACTTGATGTGAGTTAGCAGACTTAGAGAACTTACACACTTACATTTAAATTGTTCAAATAGGATTGGAAGTGCATTTGAAAGCACACACAAAAGCCTGGTTTTTTTTTCCCCCCGATCCCCATCTATTACTCACACCATAAGCCACTCTCTTACACAGTACAAACAAGACATTTTCCCTAAAAATGATTTTTAAAAGGCCAAATAGTAAGCTAAAAGTCCTTGCTCTTAGTCAAGTTTAATGACCACGATTTAATTAGAACTTTTCTGGCTCTCGTCTCTACTATTTGATGGGACGGACGTGTGTAAGACAGGCATGAGAACACTGCATGGACAATTCCAGTCTGACAGCATGACCTTGAGCGCTAACTAACCTGGACTTGCATACCTGGCTGCCTGTGCTTCTAGAGTTATCTTGAAGAAATTACTTCTGCTCTGACACTTCTGCTCATCTACCTCACCAAGAGGTTACAGAAGACTAATTAGCCACAAGCTTTAACATTTTAGAGTTGTCCTAGAGGAAAGAATAATACAGCAATCTTTCTGGTTGCCCATGTTGTCTTTCGGTTTTCCAATAACTAAATGATTTTCACCATCTCATCACTAATGAGCTGAAGAATGAGCACGAAAAAAGTTTTAAATGTTAGGTAGCTCATATTTTGTCACCAGCAATTAAAATAGAGGGAAAATGCTAATTATGGCAATAGGGCTTGGAATTCATCTGCTCCAATGAAAGAACCTAGCAAATATAACCTTATCATTGACATTTGACTGATACATATAATGTCTTTTGGTAATGGATATACTCATCTAGCAGGATAAATAATTTGTTTAAGATGGAGGGAGAACCTGTATCTCAGAGGGACCCTGGACCAAGGCACTGGCATCACTGGTTTAAATCCCATTCATGAAGCTGATTTAACTTGAAATGAGCGAGGCAGGACTGCAGCCCATAATTGAAGTGTTTCCTACAGCTGAGCTTTGTCAGTGTGAACGTAACAGGAGCCCTTAGGACTGGGCTCTGGACCTTCTGAAGTTTCCTCGGTATTCCCAATGCCGCTTTGGACCTAGAAAATAGGTGGGTGCTCACAGCTGCCCTGGACAATAATCTCTGTTCTTGGGCAGGCAACCCATGACCTCAGTGAACTTCTCTGTTCACCGAGTGGAGCAAACATAAATCATTTCTTCGCGGATGGCAAGGAACTTCCTCAGTGGCCCCTTTTAAGTTCCATCTTGTACCCACAGTGGAAAGCACATGGTCATCTAAACACAGGATGCTGTCTCTTCACACAGGGCATCTGCAGGGATGTGCAGTTTGGCTGATACCCTGTCAAGCCACAGATATAATAATTCCCTGCACCAGGGGAAGAGGAGAAGTGGGTTCCCGAAGCTTGGATTAAGGGAAGGCAATCATTAGCTCATTTGTTACTTTTGAAAATGGCATTTTCAGTGAAATGAAACAGATGCTCATGCGTGTTGATTGTATATACGTTCTAGTTTCCTGCTTCTCGAAAATGCTAAGTTAAATGTGAGCCATTTTCTTAACGGGAATCAAGATTAATGTAGAGCAAGATGATATCCCAGTGTTTGTGGCCTTCAGTTCACAAATTTGTCTCCAGCTGAGAAAGATGATGAGCTTACTACGAAGAGACTATTCGCAGGAATATGGTCATTTTTCTCTCATAATTTCCCTTTGGCTTTTTCGTTAAATGCTATTTCGTGTGCTATGTGGGGTATGACTCTCTTGAGTAGTGAAACAGGTACCCCTCACTCTTGAGCCATTTCAAGTGCTTATGTGTTTAGAGGAACAAGCCCTAAAGGGCCTCTGATGAAAGACTGGCTCTGGAGCTAGAATTCGAATCCTGCTCTCACCACCTGCCAGGCTCATCATCTTTGGGACGTCCCCTTAAAGTCTCTAAGAATCAGGAATTTCTTCCCTAAAACGAAAATGACACCATCTGTTTGTCATCATTCGATGTGATAATGTATGTAGTTACATGTAAAAGACTGTACAAATGTAAAGGATTATTATTGTGCTTTGATTCCTCCAAAAGTGTTTACATATAAAAGACTGCCTTACATAAACTTACATGTGTGTGTGTAGAAAGCTTCCACCAACACAACATCAGGGAATGTGAGTATTTTATAATACTGCCTATGCAGTGAGTAGTCCTGTTCATTCAGTGGCTGTTGAGTACCTACTATGTACCTGGCCTTTTTCAAGGTGCTAAGGATAAAGTGGTAAACATGACAGACAACATCTTAGCTTTAAGGTGTATACTATCAAAAAGGGAAAACGAAACAGTATCTATTCAAAAAATCACAGATTTTTTTTTTTTTTAAAGCAATGCATTCTCCACTCATCCATCCGCAGGATATGAGAACCTCTAGAGGGCGCCAAAGGAAATGTTTTGCGGCCAAAGATAGGCAGGTTCTTTCAGCACCTAAGGGGAAGGAGAGCGCCCTGGTTGTTCCTTAGAGTCCGATGACAGACTCACGCAACGGAAGTTTGTCTACAATTCCCACCCAACCAGAAAGTTGAATCGGCTCGGTCTGCATGTACCAGGACCTTGGTTTCCACAGTAAAGGGTTGTTTATGATGAGGTGTGAGCGAGAAGACATTTGGGGGTATTTTTATTCTACTGCCATCTGGTAGTATTTGAGTAGAGTATAAAACAAATATGGAGCCAAAATTTACTTTCTGGATTCATTTGGCAAGAAAAATGTCTCTATATTTAGAACTCAGAAAATATTCATCATTGGCCACTTAGGATGTGTTATGCTAAATACTATTCCAAACTGACTTGATGAAATCTTTTAGTAATGTGTACTAAGGAAGGCTTGTGTTTGAAAAGCAATAAGTTATAATAACTGGAATTTTATGAAACTGATCAGATAACTATGATATACTGTGAAGACAACTCAGTGAAAAAAAGAAGGGAAGAGAAAGAAGAGAGAAAGGGGAAAAGGGAAGAGAAGCAAGAGGGGAGAAGAGACATCTGCTGATGTCTAGGTACATAGTGAGGAAAAGGAAAAAAAAAAGAATTAGAGAGCTTGGAAGAAAGTGAGAGACTCAGACAATATTGGGGTTCAGATCCATGTGCAAATAAGATTGAGAAGCACAGCTAAAATACAATTTTATACAATCCCAAATTGAGTCAGATATGGGTATTAAAGGTTCCTGATGATTTTGAGAAAGCATCCATTCTTGTCTCTAATGAGGAAAAGTTCAGCTGGTCAGCCATTACTAACTGAGGCTCTCATCACCCCATCTCATGCCTGATGATCACGGCCGCATACTTGATACCCTCTTTCTCTGCCTACGAAGCCTTCAAAAAACACTGTAGAAGCGGCCAACGAGATACCGAACGTGAGTGAATGGAGTGAGAACCATCGAAGAGAAGAGAATCCCAGACCGACTAGAAACCCAGAAGGTCAACAACAGATGAAGCACTCTGAGGGGGCCAGCGCTCTAAACAACACGGGTGATTTTCGGAGGTGTCATACCAGTTTATTCTAAGAACCATCTACTCAAACCTGACCACAAGGAAGAAGAGTGTTTAAGCTTCCAATACAGCAGAAGTGGCATCGAGGCTGAGGCCAGAGCAGGAATAGACAAAGCAGTCTCCTGTCCCAGCACCTCGCATCTGCCTTCTATGTGAAAACCCTTCAGCTTGCATTTCCCTCATTTTTATAGAGAAGCCCCCAAACTTAGTGTTCTGTTACCTGCCAGGCATTTGGCAAGGAAAATGACAGACCATTAATTATCTATTGGTTTTAATGAACTTAAACAATAGAAGCACTGTCTACCTTCTCCTTCACAGACAATGGGAACTTTATTCACACAGACACATCCATATTTAATGGGGAAAAATAGGAAGAAGGGGGAAGAAAGGAGAAAGAGACCTAAGAATTGAGTTCTGCCTAAATATTTCAAACCATCTACATCAAAACGCCCCTTTTCAATTAAGCAAAACTTGCATTTTGGGCCAATGACATTCCCCCTCCCACACACACACACCAGCACCAATTCCTGAGGTTGATTTACTCAAAGCACTGGGGCTGGGTTTTGTAAAAGAAAAAAAAAAAAAGATCTCACTTTAGATCGCCAAGGCAATAAAGAATGCTGAGATACAACATGTGTCACAGGATTGTCTGAAGGATTGGGCGCGATCATATAAGCACGGTTCTAAACATTGGCAATTAGTACGTGTTTAGCAAATGTTGATTTCTTGCAGAACTGAGGATTTGATGCGCAACGATACACAGAAACCCAGCTCTGAATCCCCAGGTCTCTTCCAATACCCTGCTGTGACTCCCATGAGTAAAGCTGTTAAGGAATGGGTCACCTTCTAAATCGGGTACTTCTCCTCCCCTTCTGTCTCCTGCTCCAGAGGCTGCAGACCTTGGGGCATGTGTGCCAGCAGAATGAAGCCTACTTCTTAGCTGATGTCAGAGAAGAATTACTCACAGAATCAGAGAAAGGTAAAGTTGGTAGAAACTTTAGAGGTCGTTTCGTTCCAATTATTCTAAGGGGGGAGATACACCATCCACTATTATCCAGGACCTCCTAGGTGCAAAGCACTGTGCCAGGCTGGGGGAGGGGGCAACCCTGCCTCTCAGAAAGCTATTACTAAGTAACGCAGAGGAGGCAGGGGGAAGGGCAAGACTGGCAGGAGTTACCTGGTTGATGGAAATGACCGCCAGCCGGGGGATGACCACTTGGAGGACCACCTGCAGCAAGGAGGTGCCCAGGCCCGCCAAGATGGCCCAGGTGAGCGGCAGCGGCAGCATGCTATAGGTGGCGAAGAGTGTGAAGAGCACATAGCCGATGCCATCGCCCAGAAGCCCGTAGCCAAGGCCTGCTGCCAAGATCTGGGTGGTCATGGCTACCCAGGTGACCACGCCGCTGTACTGCAGGTACGTGTGCGAGGTGGTGTCCTTCCTGACCACCACCAGGGCGCAGATCACCACCTCGATGCCCGTGAAGAAGCCCAGCAGGATGCCCTTGAGCGGGTCCATGGGGGCCGAGGCCAGGCTCAAGTGGAGAACCAAGAGGGTGAGTTTGGTCAGCACGTCCAGCACATTCATCACCACCTCGGATTTGCGCCTCTGGCCCAGGAAATAGCGCTGGTACAGGCGCTCCAGATCCCGGGACTTGAAGGAGTTGCGCAGGGTGGGGAAAATGACCCCTCGGTAGCTGTAGCCCCCACTGAGGAAGAAATCCGAGTTGCTCGGGGCGCAGTCAAGGTGCAGGAAGCCCAGGTCGCCCCCGCCCCCGCTGCCACTGGCGCTGCCGCTCCCACTGCGTTCCGGGAAGACTTTGGTGCCGCCCGTGCTGTGTGCTCGCTCCCCGGGGCCCAGCGAGTAAAGGGGCAGCGCCGAGTCGCTGGACAGCTGCGACGCGTGGTGGTTGGGGCCGCTGCCTGCCGGCTCCGAGCCTTTGCCCGAGCCTCCGCTCCCGCCGCCGCCGCCGCCCCGGTGCCCGTGAATGAAGCGCTGCTCCGTGATGTGCCGCACCGCCGTCTGCCACAGCAGCCGCTGCGGCCGAGAGCCGCTCTCGCCGTCGCCGTCGCCGGCCGGGGGCGTCGGGTGGATGGTGTAGAGTTCCTCGCTGCCGCTCAGGCAGCGCACATCGGAGAGCTCCATGGCTCCGGGCCGCAGGAAGCGGGGTGCAGAGCCGGCGGGAGGCGGCTGGGGGGAGGGCGTTCCTGAAGCCCCAAAGGCGGCCTGGTAGGAGCTTGGTGGCGGACCCTTCTGTCCCTTGCCGCCCCGTTGCAGGAGTCCTGGGCAGAAGGCCCCCTGCACGTCAGGTCATAGTGCGATCTGGGGCAAAGGGCGCCTGTAAGACCGCCGCAGACCCCTGCGTCCTTGCGCGCCGCCCTCCCGCTAACCCGCGCAGCTTGGGTGCGCGGCAGCGGCGGCTATTTGTCCACAGAAGCCGCGGCGCTGCGAGCCACGTAGCCCCTTTCCCGGGCTCGGGCTTCTCGTCTGGCTCTCGGCTCAGC
>NW_006436294.1:774070-831851 GCF_000325575.1 Pteropus alecto
CTGGCCTACGGTGACCGGCGGCGGCGATGGGTGTGAAGTTAGCAGCTGTGGCTGGAACGGAGCCCTTCGGAGAACTCCATTGCGCCGGGATGGGGAGCCGGGGCGGAGCTGGGGGCGGGGGCAACGAGCGGGGAGCCGTGGGGGGGACAGCGCGGTGGCTGGGTGCCCCGCGGGCGGGTTGGAGAGGTGGTAGCCTCAGAGCTAACAAGTCACCAAACAGTTAATTTGAAGGAGGGAGTGTGCTGAGGCACCCTTCTGGGCTCGTTTCTGGCTGTCTCCACTTCCTGCGCAGGCTCTGGCCCGACGCATCCCTCGGGGCAGGGGGAGGGCCTCAAGGTCCCAGTCGCGGCTGTAAGGCGAGGTCAAGTCTAACGGCTGTGCTTCCGAGAGGTCGCGACACACAGTTCCCATTCCCCTCACTTCGCTGCTTCGAGTCCTTCTGGCCAGGAGCTGGGA
Source organism: Pteropus alecto (assembly GCF_000325575.1). Lineage (NCBI taxonomy): Eukaryota > Metazoa > Chordata > Mammalia > Chiroptera > Pteropodidae > Pteropus > Pteropus alecto. The sequence continues at coordinate 774,527 of NW_006436294.1, forward strand.
GGAGCGGGAGGCGGGGGCAGGCAACAGTGGGGTGGGCTCCAAAGCCAACAGCTCGAAGAGAAGCCACCGGTGCGGATCCGAGGCTTGGTGGGTGCGGCGGGTGTGAGGCTTGGGCGAGACAGGAGACCCGAGGTCGCCGGGAAGTCGACCGAGACGCCTCGGGGTCCGGGGAAGCGTCGCGTGCCACCCTGGCGCTCTGAAGCGTGCTGCGGGCGACAGGGAGGAATTTGGAGACCGGTCAGATGGGTCAGACACCCGCGGAGACTTAAACCCTCCCTCGCGCCGAGCCACGCCCCCGTAACAGGGGGGTGGGGTGGGAGTGGTGGCGCGGACGCGGCCCCCAGACCTGGTCCGCACGCCTGGGATCTCGAAGGCAGCAGCTCGGGCAGGGAGCGGCGTGGCAGAGGACGGCTGCAGGCTGGGGCGTCCCCGGCCTTGCCCCGGTGAGCCGACCCCGCGCTCCAGCTGGCCGCGCAGGCCGGTTCCTCGCTGCTCTTTTTTAAGCACCGGCCCGGGTCCTCCGCAGGTGCGCAGCCAGGACTCGTAGGCCGCTTTGCCCACGGACTCCCAGAGCGCAGTGCGCGAAATTAAGGCTCTCCTTTCCGCTGTCACCACCTAAGGGTCTTTCGGCAAAGCCAACTTTCGGGCTGAAAAGCAAAATATCCCAAGAAGCCGCAATTGTAGGAGCAGGCAGCTTCCTGCGGAGTGTCTTAACTACACCAATCCGGAGGGGTGGAGGGCGCGCCCCCGACCGCCTGGCACACCAAGTTTCTGCCGGCTCACAGGAGGGGTCTAGGAGGACGAGCGGAAGGCGTTTCCAGCGCCCGCTGGAGCCTCGGTTTCCCGCCCCCTGGGCTTCGGCGCGCGGATGCGGACAAAGCCTCCAGGGCGCTCGGGGCAGCCAAGGAGCAGCGCCCCACGGAGCGGGGGCTCCAGGTGCGGGGTCCGCAGGGCGAGGGCGGCTACGCAACCCTGAGCCCTGCTGCAGGTGGCGGAGCCGCGGTGGCCGCCACCTCCGCCACCGCGACAGTGGCTGCAGCCCGTGGATCCCGGGCCCTGAGCTCAGTCAGCTGATGGCCAATGACGTCAGGCCCTGGGCGCTTTCGCGGCTCCCCGTGGCGTCCCGTGAAAGCCTAAATGACCGCTTCGCCGCCCCCTCTGCCCCTCCAGAGCTGGCGATGCTTCTGAGCTCGAGAGCAGGAACCTCCCTCCCCCTGCCTGCCCTGGGCAAGAATAGTTCTCAATGCCGCCCCCCCAACCCCCCCCACCACGACTACGCACACCACTTCCAGGGTTATTTGTGTTCCCCGTGTCCCAGAAGCAAGGGATTTTTTTCCTTTTTCTTTCTTTTACACACACATATACACACGGGGTTCGGTTTACACCCAGAACTGGCCTTGCACAGAGAATCCCAGCAGAGGGAAGAAGCCTCTAACATTTCCCCGGATCCCTAAACAGTAGATCTCTGGGATGTGATACACACCTTGGAAAGGACCCTCTAATCCCAAACCTTTGGAGTTGTACCCTACCATCCATCAAGAAAGAGAACAAAACTAAACCCTCCATCGGAGATAGAAAGAAGGTCGATTCTATTTCTAACCTAGTTTTTAGATCTATTATTTGAACCGTAAAGATTTCCCAGAGTAGCTGGCCTATCCTAGGGGGCTAGGGCTGGAAGTTAAGGGCAAAGCACCCCCTGAACCTCAGTTTTGCAGTTATCTAGATCTTAATGAAATAATCCCAGGAATTGTAGATCCCTGAGAATGAAATGCAACACTCGCTTCTTCCTTCATAAATTCCTTGGGCTCATTAGCTTCATCAGCTGTCCTGAAACTCTGGGGTGGGTATCGAGTCTCTTGATTTGAGGAGAGAGCCCCAAGAAAGCACGGGGCTGGGAAGTGGGGGGAGGGGAGGCATGTACCGGAAGACCCTAAGGCAGGGCAGGTGGGGAGCTGTGACCTCTCTCTGCCTCCATAGCCACAAGTCATCTGTACTAACGACCGTATTAGTAAACTTGGCAGTGGAAGACACCTCTTTATTTTCTCAATTCTTTCTCCTTGGGAGCTTGAGAACTCAACCTGAATAAATGACTAGTTGAATGCAGATGGAACTTTCCTATGAAAATCTTCTCCTGGACATATCCCAGGATGATTTATTCAGCAGCAAAAGGAGGCATGCCAAGGAGGGGGAGATTGGACCCAATCAGATAAAATGACTCAGGCTGATGAATGAGCATAGCATGGTACAGAAAGAAACTCAAAAGAATTTCATGAAGTCAGAGGTTGAAATTAATGTATCAGGGAGAAGAAAACATTGCATCTGGTCAGCTGGCTCCTCTGAACTTTCCTTTGCTGTAGGGGTGTTAGGACAGCTTGTTTCACAATAAGAACACAGGTGACACAATTAGATTCAAATGTTATTCTCCTTTTGGGGAGACACAGTGCCATTCAGCCCAAAAGGCGGTCTGTTTGTAAATAGCAGCATTGGCTCTGCACAAATATTGAGATTTTTTTTTTTTTGAAATATACAAACCACCAAATAATTATTACTTAAAACAAGAGATGTCAACACACCGCTTTGAGGCTTCGATGGACTTAGCATGCTTTCATTTATTCCTGCATATTTATTATGGCTGGGACTCTACTATGTTCCAGGGACAGTATTTTGCCAACTTGGTGTTTTTTTGTAAGAAGTCTCTTCCTCTTGGAATTTCTCTCCATTTCTCTCTTCTCCATTTCCTTCCCTCAAAACACTACCTGCCTCATCCTTCATAGCCTGAGCAATGTTGTCTTTGCAGAAAGCCTTTCCTGATATCCCCAGCGAGAAGTGACTTCCTTCTCTGTTGTCTTCTGGTCTGTTCTGGGTACTTCCACTGTGGCTCTAGCACAGGGGCTTGGCTATACCCCATCTGCTTACTCATTTGTCTCACACCTACCCACCAATCAGAGAGCTCCTAGAAGGAGAGAACTGACTTTCCTTAGGCCCATATCCCCCAGTTTCTAGCAACTGTATTGTACACAGAGATACTAAAATTAGCAAATCTTTATAAAGCATCGCTCCCTTAAGATCTTTACGATGATCTCTTATCCTCGTCCCAGCAATTCTCTGAGTTAGATCCTTCTCCACTCTTCCCCCATTTTATTGACTAGGATACTGAGTCTCCAGGTGGCTAAGTAACTTGCCCGGGATCTCCTGGTTAAGAGATAGCAAAATTCCAGCAGTCAAACTTAGATTGCATAAATTTAGCATCCTTGAGCCTTAATAAAATGCTGTCACAAGCAGTCAACAAATGTTGACCTAATTTAAATAGCACTGACAGAAATGAAAATGTCAGATATAGTTTGAGTTTCCGAATGCAAATTAAATAAGAGGCTTCTGAGATATTTAGGTTTTGAGAGGTGTGGAAGGATGACCCCGAATGGCAGATCAAGGTAGCAGAACTAATGATGTGAATAGAGGGTCTATTTTTGCTCAGTTTAAGCCGTAGATGCTATTTCTACAGTTTGTGAAAAAGCTGGCTTTAACCAAAATAATTTATTCAGTCTACTTTATTTGGGTGGTGGTGTCAGGGGGGAACTCTCTTGAGTCTTTGGAAAATGCCATATTTGTTCTGTGATGTTACTGCATACCGTCAGCCACGTGTGTGGTAGATGTGTTTAAGAAAATAAAATTGGTTTCCCTCAAGTGCATCTTTGACTTGCTAGGTCAACAATATTATATATAAATTCAAATTTTATAAGAGCTGTTGCGCCCTTTGCAAAAAAACAAAACAAAACAAAACAAAACAAAAAAAACCCATAGAAACCCTGACACTCACTGAAGACATATAAAATATTCACATGTAAAAGAAAAGATGGACTCGGCTCAGGAAGGGACCTGAAACCAGAGAGATCCAGTTTCCTAAGGGAAGGAGGGTGTTTGTGACCAGGCAGCTTCCAAAGTTGGAAATCCTTAAAGGAAAAGCGGATGAAATTTGCTAAGAGAGTAAACCTTAAATGTTCTTACCACAAGGATGGACATGTTACTTGGCTGAATTGTGTGATTAACTCACATGGTATAAGTATATCAAAGCGTCAAATTGCACCTAACCCATGCACTGGAAATACATACAATTCTAATTTCAATCCTACCTCGGTGAAGTTGGGCAGTGGGGCGGGAAGGACATGCCTGCCTTGCCTGGAAGCGCTGCTTTTAGGAAATATCAAAGGCATCAATTGCTGAGATAGAACTCCAGGGAAAGTCAATGTCTAAAGTAAGCTCGTCCATGAAAACGGTCTATGAGTTAAAAACTTTGGACTCACATTTCCTCTGGAATGCAGTGCAATGAACAATAGAAAAAAAAAACACGTCTATTTTACTCCTGTATTTTCTTTGCCTTGTAAAATGCAAGAGGGGGGAAAAAAAAAACTGGGTACATTTTGGATCTTCACAGGAACTAGTTTAAATTAGATTCTGGTGCCTGGAAGGAGAAGGGAGAAAACAATTCTGAGATAGTGTATTTATGTGCCGAATTCATCAGTCAGGCAAGTCAGAGGAAGAAATCTTCAAGGGAGATAGACTTAAACATTTATGTCTTTTTCTTAAAAGATGATTCTCTTGTCTCTGGTTTAACTAAAATATGAGCTTACTGTGACGTCACTTATTAAGGCTTCACTTACTGAAATCATAAGGTAAGAGGAACACACACACATACATTGGAGAAACCATTAAAAAACGAGCGAACACAGTTAGTTCACCATCTCATCAAATCATCTTTGACCGTGGTTGAAGATCTGTTTTTTAAATTTGACACACGTATGAAGTCTTGGGGCAAACTGATTAATCTCAGTGGGAAACAAATGTTTAGAAGTGATTGGTCTAGTCCTGGCATCCTTACTGGACTCATTAAATATATTTACCTGAAACTATGGTTTAGCGAAATAAGTTGATTTTATGGTCGGGAAGACTCCTTCTTGAGCTCTGACTTTGCAAGGCGCTAGCTCCGTGACCTTGATCACGTCACTTAACACTTTTGAACTTTCATAATATGGGGGAAAATAGCAACTCGGTCAGGTTTTATGAAGACTGCAGGTAATTCATATAAAGCACCTGGTACGGCTCATCGCACCCCAAAATGCCCCATCCGTGCTCAGAAAACAAGGCCTGTTAACGCCTGACAAGACAGGTCACAGCTTTCCGCGGATTCCTCTACCTCCAGTGCTGCTGCCTCATTCCCGGCCACCATCCTCTCTGGCCCAGATGCTTTCAATGGACGGAACACGCCTCTCGGCTTACAGTCTGCCTCCTTCTTCCAGCTGCTGTGATCATTCTAAATTTAAAAATATGATCATGTCACTCTTTTTTTTTATTATTGTGAAAAAACACATAACATAAAATTCGCCCTCCCAGCAAGTTCCAAATTTACAGCGTAATATCGTAACCGTAGGCACGCTGTTTGTGCAAAACAAACTCGGAGCCCCTCCCCCATCCTACAGGACTGAAATTTTACACCTGCCAAAGAACAACGACTTCCCACCTCTCCATCGCCAGCCAAGCCGATCACGTCACTCTCCTACTTAAAACATCGCAATGACTCTGCTTTGCCCTCGTATGCCTTAAAATCAAACACAAATACCTGTAGGGCTGGCCATGGGTTCTCTGTGTGGTTCTGTCTCTCGCTGCTGTCCATCTTGTTATCAGTCCTTGAGCCACAATCACCTTCCCTCAGTCCCCCAAATGTAGCTTGCTCTCTCTCCTCTCTGAATCTGTGGATTTGCTGTTCCCTTTGCTTGAAGCCCTCTTCCCGACACCCCCTCCCCCCAAACCCCAAATCTTTTTGCTCTTAGCATGGATGTCACTTTCTCCAAGAAGCTTTCCCTGGCCTCCTATGTCTAGGTTAAATGCCTCTATAAGTTAGAAATGCTTTTGGCAACAAATATTGGGAAAACCCACATAAGAATGGCGCAAACAGGAGCTCGTTTCCCTTACACAGCAAGAACGTGACTATAGGAGCTGCCACTTTGGTTTAGGAAGTGTCACGGGGTCAGGAGCTTTGTGCTGGCGATTCGAGAATTTCTTTGACCTTTTTCTCATGGTCACAAGGTGGTTATAGCATCCCTAAGCATTCATTCTCTCATACCACAAAGAAAGGTAAAAGCCAGTTTCTCCTGAGTACCTCCTTCTTATCAGAGGTGAAGACAGTCTTTCCAGGATGGCCTAGAAGACTTCCACATGTATCTCAATGGCCAGAACTAGATCTCAAGCTTTCTCCTAAGCCTGGTCCTGGTGTTGCAATCCCAGAGATCCTCTGAGGTGGGGATGGATCTTGGTCTTATCACCCTGTTATCTCTTTGCTGAGCAAACGATGCACCTCCGCTGGAGGCCTAGCCAGTCGCCTTCTTCTTGCCTATCTCAGTCAGACTCCAAGATGATCCCCCATGACCCACCTCCTCACCTTGGGCTCATGCCCTTGCACAATCCCCTCCTACACTGCCTTAGAATTAGTCTATGTGACCACGAGAGTGCAGCAGAAATGGTGACGTGCCACTTCAAGGTTATATCATAAAAGATCGGGGCTTCTGCTTTGCCTTCCCTTGGACTGTCCACTTTTGGGGAAGCCAGCCACCATGCTGTGAGGACACTCAGCTAACCTTAATGAGGAGCCCCTGTGGTGAGGAGCTGAGGCCATCTACCAACAGCCAGCAAGTCGTGAGAGTGAACCATCCTAGTGGTGAACTGTCCTGCCTCAGTCTAACTCTCAGGTGATGCAGCTCCAGCTGACAGCTGCCCCGCAGCCCCATGAAAGACTCTGAGCCAGAACCACCCGGTTTAGTTGCTCTTAAATTTGTGACCCATATAAACTGTGAGATAATAAATGTTTAATGTTTTAAGCCCCTAAGTTTTGGGGTTATTTGATAGTGGCAGTAGATAATTGATATACTATCTGACTGCCCCTGTAAACTATAAGTTTCTTAAAACAAAATCAAAACGATAGCAACAATTTTTAATTATAGAGCCATCAGAATGGCAGAAAAGCATTTTTTTTAAGTCATAAGATGTAGGATGGAGATGCCTTGTGTGTTTCCAGTGATCATGTTTATTTTAATGAAGTCATGAGTGGCTTGGACTACTCATGAAATGAGATAATATCACTTCTTTGTTTAAGGTCATTCATTAGCTTCCTGTTGTACTTAGGAATATTTCATACCTCTTGCAATTCATTCATTCATTCATTCATTCATTCATGGACAAATGGACATATACAGTAGAGAGACCAGGAGAAGACATTTGCACCAGGCTCTAAAAGATGAATATGACCCAGAGCTCAATTACTAACTCAGAAGACAAGGCAAAGAGGACAAGCTGCTTCTCACCAGTGCTCGGTGTTCTCTTTGTCCCAAGTGCTTTTCCAGATCATTGCTTTTCTGCCTCTTTTCTGGTCTCACTCTAAAGTCCCCTCCTCGGATGAGTGATCTCTGATCATCCTACTTAAGTTACAAGTTCCCCAAATCTTCTAAGCAAAAATATCTGCTGGTTTCCTATATAGAATATCTAACCATTACCAATGATCATATTTGTTTATTTACTTGTTTTCTGTCTTCTTGGGCTGGAATGTAAGCTCTTTGAGGACAAAGACCATTCTGCCTTATCGGCCACTCTCTCCCAGTGCTTGGCATGTAACAGAAACTGAACAAACAGCTTTAAATGAATAAGTGAAAAATGACCCAGTTTTAGTAACTAACTGGTGAGTGACTCTGATGTAGGCAAACAATAGAGGCAAAATTATCAAGCTAGGAGGAAATCTATGCTTTTCATGAGCTCAAGTAGAACAAACCTCAAAATAAGAAAAAGAGTGCCTATAGCACTGGGAATCTTTCACTGGGTTCTAAATGGGACAATAAGAACTGATTTCCTTCCAAGGAAAATGAGAGCAGGTGTTTAGAGCACCTATTATATATTGGGCTTCGTGCTATGCCTTTGTAAAAACCGATGCTTTGAATGCATGTGCATGAATCCAGAATAAGCCCCCCACTCAGATCTGCATCGTGGAAGAGTTGGGACTCTAAATTTCTTTCCAAAATCCGGGAGGATATTTATTACTAATACTTCTAGCTACAAGTTACAGTATATCTGTACCAGTCTCCCAGGGCTGTCAGAACAGAATGCGTATACTAGATGGCTTAAACAACAGACATTTATTTCTCAGGGTTCTGGAGGCTGAAAAGTTCAAGATCAAGGCGCCAGCTGATTTGGTTCCGGGCGAGAGCCCACGTCCTGGCTTCCAGATGGCTCCTTTCTCATTGTATGTGGTCTTTCTCTCTCTCTCTCTTCTTCTTATAAAGTTACTAATTTCATTCATGAAGGCCCCACCCTCATGACCTAATCTAAACCTGTTTACCAGGCCCCGCCTCCAAATACTAACACATTGGGAATTATGACTTCAACATACGAATCTGGGGGAGACACAATTCAGTCCATAGTAATATTTGAATAAATAGCTTAAGGAGAAAGTGGTTTACGTCTCTCAATGTCGGTGATTACAAGCATTGAGGGAAGATATCAAAGATATTTGGGTGGAAATTCTCCTTGACCTCATGTTCTTAAGAGGGCTGCTTCAGGTCCAGTCATCAGATCTGTATTTAAGCCTGAACGAAAAGGATGGGGACAGAGCTATGCCTGACATCTTCCTCCATCTATATTTTTATTTTTTATAAGAAAAGCAAGAGCTTTCCTCCAAACCACCACTCTTTAGCAGACACTACTTAGATGTCATTGGCCCAAATTAGATGGCATGACCACGTAAACTGCAAGGGAGGCTGGGGAAGTAAGAAACAGGATTGACATGACCTGTTCACCCCTCTAGACACTACCATCGTGATAAGAAAGTAACTACACGGAGCTAGACTCAGGCAGAGAGAAGAGATTGATTCCAAGGTAACAATTAAGAAAGGTTACAAAAAAAAAAAAAATCCGAACGTAAACAGTCCTTTAGATTCAATCACAATTATACGTGTTACTGAGAACTGATTTAAAATGCTCAGACATTTGAAACTTTCCAAGTCTTCCAATTAGTCACCTCTCTTTCTCTGTAATGACAATTAATACAAGGTATAAATAGGAGATGTCAAATAGGAGAGGCTAATTCTTTCCTTCTCTCCTTCCTCATCTCTTCAGTCTCCTGTCTCATTGTATATTCCTCACCAGCCAAGACGAGGGAAAGATACAGACTTATTGCAATAACAAAAACAAACACCTTTATCCGCTTTGCCACTTCAAGTACTATTCTTGTGTTTCAGTCTTTTTGAAATTCGCCAGACATCCAGAGAAGTCTCAGATCTACTGAGCCTGTGATGACTCCACGTGGTAAAGGGAAAGGGCGAGGACAAAGAAAGCCCGAGAAAGGAGAGGAGAGGTGTGGGGTAGAGATAAGAGAGGCAATGAAGAAAGGAGGGAGGGAACAAGGGATGGTAAGACGGGGGCAGGAGGCAGAGGGGAAAGATGGCAAAGGTTTTGAAAAGAACCGGGTTCGGAAGGGGAGGACGAAGGAAGAACAGAAGGAAGAATGAGAAAGGCAAGGGCAGAGGAGAAGGAAGGGCCGGCTGCACTTGCTCAGCGTGCGCCAGGCACTTCCACGTACGTCACAGGGTGGAATCTGCCGCACGACCCTGCAAGGGAGCTGTCATCACCCCCAGAGCACAGACGAGGAGACAGGCCGCCCCAAGCTGACACGCCACGCGTCTCAATGATTCAAACACGGAACGGTATCAGCGGAGGCCTTAACGTGCTTGCCACTACACCACAGGATAGAAGTCACCCAGAGGTTTGACGGAAAATGAGGGGAAACTGGGAGGAGTCAGGCAAGACAGGGGTGAGACAAAGTAGCCCCCGTTCCAAACAGAAGGGGCCGTCTTCCATGGGAGCTCTGGCTCCTCTCTGCGACTGTGCTCACTGTTAGTCAAATTGATTAATTAGACTCGAGTGTACGTACTCCTTACAAATCCCAAGGGGGTTGCCGATAAACAGTGTCTAGACTTCGTGGCTTTGGAATCCCGAAGGAGGTTGTCCCAAATAAAGCTCTGTTCTCTGGCTTCAGCTCCTGGTGAGGCTGATGGCTCCAAGGCAGGAGTGAGTTATGGGTTCTCCATGTGCCCAGAGCCTAAGACCCCACCCACCCAGCTGTATCTGAGATGGCTTGGCATGGGGGCCCCTGACACAGCAGGTCCTTTGTCCTTGGCCCTCAAACTAATCATGCACCACAAATCTACCCTTTGACATTGTGTCTCCATGAGGGTGTCTACAATCTTTTGTTGACTTTTGGTAAGATCTACAAAGTGCCTAAATTAAAGCTTGAAGAATAAGGGTGAGCAGCTTGGAAGAACATCCAGGCGACAACAGTGATCACTTTTAAGAAATGAAGTGATGCATAGCCCCGATGCTCTGATGGCACAGAAAATGACATTTTCTGGAAAATAGAGGCACTGATGACTCCGAGTTCAAAAGTTATTTAGAAGGGTACCACTTTGAAAGTTTCAGGAATATATTTCCCAATTTATATCATTTATATTTTCTTTTTATATGTATCCGAGTGAGATATCTGTTAAAATCTACATTTAGCTATGTTTAAAAATGCTATTTCAAAAAGTATAAATTTAAAATTCTAAGTGATAAAAAAGCTTTGCTTTATAGTTTAATTGGCAGCATTTTTTCCTTTCTTAGCGATGCACAGAATAATGGAGTATCTTACAATTAATGGTGTCTTACTTTCTAAGAAATACAGTATGCTGTGGTGACAAAGAAGCCACTGACTAATGGGGAGGGGTCGTAGAGACTCCCATGCCCTTATGACCTTATGTTTTACAGGCATGAAGCACAGAGAGGTTAAAGGGGTTTCTCACCAAGACTAGGACATGTGTCTCTTCATCATGGGACTGGTAACAGCTGCCCACAGTGCAGAAGTCAGATCTGACTTCGAATCCTGACCTCCTCTTGGCAGTTCGGGGCCTTGCTCACTTCCCTCCACTTCAATGTCCTCTTTTGTGAATTGGGAATAATAATAATACGATAATACCTATCCCAAAAGATATCTAAGAGGTACAAATGGACACTGTGACATCTCTGGCACAGGTAAGCACTCATCCTGTCACAGGTCACAGTGCTGTTGGGAAGCTGCCAGCGGTTTCTCGTCAGACTTCATCTTTTGGGGAAAACTAATCCCTCCCTCTCCCCCAGTTCCCTCCTCCCCACCCTTCCTCCCTTCATCTCTCTGGGTCTCTCTGTTTCTTTCTCTTATTAAGAAAAAAATATTTTCAAAGTCCTTTTTTATTTGGTCTGCAAAATAAAGCAAACTCCGACCTATTCTGGAGTGGGAAGTTCAAGAGGGTCAGGCAGATCCGTGTGATAATGGCGAGTTAAATCTCTGTGAGATTACTCTGGCCTGGCTGGGGGAGAAAACACCTTCCTCTGGGTGAAAGGGGTGGAGGACCAAGACTGGATGGAGGGATGCTGGGTCTACGAGGTCCGTGGATTCGAGGTGCTGTTGCTGCTACAGGTATTAGGGCCCTGAGGCTTTCGATGAGTAGAGTTGCAAAACTGAGTTTCAGAAAAATTAAGTGAGTTGCCTGACATGACTCACTATCTACTGATGGAACTAAGTAGTATTTTATATTAGGTGGAGGTGGCAAAGCTCCTACATACATATGGCCAGGCAGCAGAACACCAGGCAACTCGCCCCCATCCCGAACACGCGGTGGCTGGCACTGGTGACTACAGGACTTCATCCCCTGCACATTACAAACTAGTCGTTGGATGTTGTGTGCATGCTCCCCGCGCCGTGTGTGTGTGTGTGTCTGTGCGCACACACACGTGTGTATGCATGTGCGTGCGTGAGCGCACGTGCAGGGCTTCTTTTCCCCCCATCCCAGTTAGCTCTCAAAATATATTTAAAGAAATTCTAGCAAAATTAGAAACTAAGCCCTTTGTGGGAAGTCAGAAAACGGGTCTTTGAGAATCTCCTAGCCAAAGTCTTAGGCAGACAGAGGGCGGTCAGACGAGCTGCGAGGTGAACCGGGCATGCCATGCGCCCTTCGGAGCTTCATCCGTTAGCATCGGACACATTTGGTCCCTGAGTCTCTGATTTACTCAGTCACTGAAAACTGCTAGCGGGACGCTGGAGCGGCAGCGAGCCCCGGGCCAGGACCACCCGGGGTGCTGTGCTAAGGAGCTGGCGCTGCGTTTGGCACCGTAGGATGGTGCTGACATCTCCCGGTGGTGTGGCCGCAGCGTCATGGCGACCTCACACGCGGCGTACAGCAAGTCCCGTCACCCCAAAGAGGCCACACACGGTGTCTGGACTCCGCCCAACTAGTGAGCGACCCGGTGAGACCTGAATCCTGAACTTTCCAGCCGCTCATTTCACTCTCCCTCATGCCCAGGATTCCAGGGCCCCGGCGACCTGCATTTCCCCCTCGGCTCTCCCAGATCTTCCTGATGTGAGGGCTTTTGTGGCTGCTCTGCCTCCGGCTGGTCTCTGGTTCCCCAGAACTCCTAGCGACTGTCTTTGCTTTGCCATGTTATCTCCCCTAAAATGTTGTCTCTTGAGAGCCACCTTATCTGAAGTGTCTCCTCACCCTGATTTTCTTCATCTCTTTTCCTCCCGGTTATATTATGCTTTTTTCTTCATAACACTTACTACTATATGAAAATTTTCTTTGTCACAAACGTATATATTTTTTCCTCTTTCTCCTTCAGAATAGGAGCTCCATGAACACTGGACCATTGTTCGTTTTATTTGCCACCATATCCTTAGCCCTAAGTGTATGTACTTGACTCATGGTAAATGCCTAACAAATGGTCTTGGAAAAAACGATTGTTCCAGTTTCAAGGACACAGCCTGGGACATGACCCTATGCACTGCACTGGAGGTTTAGGGTGAAGCTGCCATGAACCAAGAAAAAGATTTTCTGGTGATTTTACCCGTTATGGAACCCCCTCAATTCGTATATGTCACCTAGAAGTTCAAGAAAGGGAGTCCTTTTCAAACACAAGAGCAAAAACAAATACATGAATGTAAGAAAAAAAAAATTCCCAAAATAATCGAGCAGGATTATGCATCTAGCGAGGATCCTTTGAATTTATCAAATACCTACTGAGCACTGCATCTATGCCAAACATGAAGGAGGCAAAGATAAAGACACCACATCCCTGCTCATGCTACCTAAAGCTCGCATCCAGTATTTTATTTTACTGACTTTCAGTGATAATCTGCATGACATTTTATATCTGGGAAGACACACAGTTCCTGAGTAAAACAGTCCGAATCAATTGAGCAATGTAAGGAAATAAATCAAAGGTAAAATTCTAGAATTTTAGAGTTATGTGGTCGTAACTCTACTTTAAGCACATGTCTTTGGTTTATAGATGGAAAATTGAATCAAAGATTTTTAAGTGACACATCTAAGGCCATGTGTAAGAAAACTGATACATTTAATTCTTCTTATTCCCTTTTTAAAGTTTTTCTTGTACAGATAATTAAGAATTTTTATAAAAGTAAACAAAGGAGGTTTCCTTCTTTCAAAGACATATTTAACCGCTGTAAGGGCTACTGCTAATGGGATTTGTAGTGAATCGTGCTTTCCCCTGGATGATTGCTCAACCAAACAAAAGCCACCAATTGAATTACGTTGAACCCTTTAGTTGGTAGCTGATGAGAGCTGTGGAATGAGTGAGCTTCGTCTTCACTGATGTTTCTGAAGCGCTGCTTGCGTACACTGCACCTTCAGCCATCGTTTCCAGCCTACACATAAAAAGCTCTGTTGACTCGTGTTCATCTTGAGATGTAAAAGCTCAGTTTTGTCCTCAATCGTGAAAACGGCCGCACGGCTTAAACGGGCTCAGAGGCCAGAGCCCACTTGCCCTGCATAACGGATAAGAAGGTCATGGAAGCCATGGGGCCTCTTCATTTAAACTAGTTACTGTCGGCTCAGAACGCCAGCACATCCGACGTCCTAACCTGACGCCCTAACCTGACGCCCTAACCTGACGTCCTAACCTGACGTCCTAACCGGGTCTGCCAGCTCCTCAGACCCATGCCGTTGTCTTCCTCTTTCTGAGGGTGGAACAGTTTCTTTACCTAGAGTTTTCCAGAACACAGTTTGAACGGAGTGGGGGACTGGGGCCCCTTTGTTGTGCTGATCTCTGTCGGCACTAGGATCCCGTGACGGTTGGTGTCACAGACTCATGGGAGCTTCTGGATGAAGAGTGGGGGCTGAAGACTGAGGTCAAGTGGGAACACGGCAGGCGGTGACGAGAAGAGGCCACATCTGGTTCTTCCTGTTCTACTGTTTAAAGTGAAGCATGGCGGGGGGGGCCTGAGCTACTGAGCGCTCTCTGCCCTTTGTGGACCAGACCTCTCTGCCCTTTGCAGAGTTGGGGAGAAGACGGTGTTCCAGGCGCCTTGGCAGCACAGCCTGCAGCCCAGCTGGCGGGAGACGTGGGAAGGTCGAGGCAGTTCCTGCAAGGTCTGGAAGCCACAGCTCCCGGGGCCAGGCCAGAGTCTCTATTTTCACCATAGTGGATGCTTCTGCTGGATTTACTGTCCACGTGCTCTTTTATCAAGAGTTCTTTCATCATCTGTCAGCCCGAACTAATCGTAGGGAATGGAACCACCACCCTAACAATTCACGTATGCTCTCAAACGAGGACTTCTGCATTGTTTTGAAATACCCTCTTTGAAAACGTTTGATTGCATTTGAAACCCATTCACATCATCACAAAAAAATTTCTTCAATGCTTTTGTCAATGAAAGAAAAGAAAGATCTTTCAGATTCTGTAAATTTAATTTGAGCTGTTGTGAATTTTGAATGGTTGTAAAATAGTTTTACATTTTATTATCACCTTTTTGTACAAAGACAGTTTATAGCTGTGGTGACTATTAAAACTTTGAAAGAGCTTCATTAAAAAAGTATTAATCAGAAATTGTGTGTGGCTGATTCAAGCATAAAATCCACTGTAAAATAAAAGTTATTATAAAAAGTAAGTTCAAGTTGCCTGTTAGAATTTTGATGGGATTTTATTCAGATGTTTCACACAGTCGAATATTTAATATCTTCAACAATGCTTTGTATTTTATCCTTTAGTATCATAATTATACTTTATAAGAAAATTTAATGAACTTTTCTCTACCACCAGCATTACTGAATTTTTCTCTACTGTCAGCATTTAAGTATCATATTTCCTATTGCAGTAATAAAAACAAAAAGAAAGAAAGAAAGAAATCCCACACTGCACTGCATTGCACTGAACTCAAATAGTTCGCTTATAGTTTCCTATTGGGGTAATGATGATGGTGACTTGTTATCAGTGATTTACAGTTTATTTGAAAAGAAAACTCTTACTGGCTTAAACAACAACTCAGTGAATACGGCAGGTTGTGCTCTGTCTTAGTAAAGACAAGGACAAGGAAGCAATGAGGTTAAGAGTCTCACCTACCTTCATGCCGACTGTGAACGGCCCGTCTCCTTGGCTTCTTGTCCTGTGCTTTGCAGACCCAGGCCAGGCTCCTCAAGAAGAGAGTTGACTCAGTCCAAACTAGAAAATTAAAATGATGTGGGTTATTATTAACATGCTTACCATTTTTATTCTTATTTCTTTTAAATGCATAATCTCAGAAATCCACGCAGGCATCCATCTTTTTTTTTTTTTTTGAGTTGGATAACTATCTTTTTATCTTTTAATTAAATTTGTTGGGGTAACTGGTTAGTAACATATAAGTTTTAAGTGTGCAATTCTATAACGCGTCATCCGTATATCGCATTGTGTGCTCACCATCCAAAGTCTAGTCTCTTTTCATCACCACGTATTTGACCCCCTTTACCCTCTTCAGCCTCTCCCTCCCACGCCCCAGCCCCTTCCCCTCTGGTAATCAACACACTGTTGTCTGTGTCAGTGAGTTTGTTTTGTTTGTTGCTTTCTGTTTTATATCCCACATATGAGTGAAATCATATGGTTCTTGTTCTTTTCCCTCTGACTTATTCCTCTTAGCGTGATATTCTCAAGGTCCATCCAGATTGTCACGAATAGCAGTGTTTCATATTTTCTTATGGCTGAGTAGTATTCCATCCTATATATGTACCACATCTTCTTTATCCAATCATCCAACAAAAGACACTTCGGTTGTTTCCATGTCTCGGCTGCCGTGAATAATCCTCAATGAACATAAGGGTACATTATCTTTACAAATAAATGTTTTCAAATTTTTTGAAAAGATAACCCATAAGAGGGATTTCTGAGTCATATGGTCACTCTATTCTTAATTTTTTGAGGACTCTCCATGCTGTTTTCCCTAGTGGCTGTACCAGTTTACATGCCAGCAGTGTATGAGAGGTCCTTTCCCCCCGTATCTTCTCCAACACTTGTCATTTCTTGTCTTCTTGGTAAGAGCCATTCTGAGAGGTGTAAAGGGGTTTCTCACTGTGGTTTTGATTTGCATGCCCCTTATAGCTAGTGAAGTTGAGCATCTTTTCATATGTCTGTTGGCCATTTGTATATCTTCTTGGGAAAATATCCGTTCAGGTAGTTGTCTTAACAGGTCACTAAACATTAGGAGAGGAAATGAAAGAATAATCCTTCCATTTGTAGATGATGTCTTGCTCTCAGGTACTGGACTACCTGGCTGATGGTAAAAAGTGCTTCACCAGGTCTCAGAAGATGGTATGAAAAGGTACATCGTCTGGGAAAGTGATGCACTCAGAAGAACATAATTCAAGCCACGCATGAACCATGGTTTTCAGGATGTGTGAGGTTCGTATAAAACTAGAGTTATACAACATGCAGCTACAATCCGTGCCCAGCTTGGTCTCATCTGTGATTGTAAGATGTCTTGTTATAGTCAATCATCTCGCAAATCTTTCTACTTTTTATGTCAACTGCACTGTCATTTCCTCAGCCCGAGCTACAATAGCTTCTTGATTAGTGTCCCTGCACCCTTCCTCTTGCTCATTCTCTTCTCCACGGTCAGCATGATCTTTTGGCAATACTGCTTTGGTCCACAACTTAACTCGCATCAAATCTGCTAAACTCCCCTAGAAGCTTCCTATAGCTCTTATGGTTAAGACACAGATCCCTGGTCTAAACTCCAGGGCCTCCCTTGACCGAAATTCTGTCTATTTTTCGATCATCATCTGGGTTAAAAGTGCCGAATGTCTCCTCACTGCCAGTGGGCCCTTCCTTGCCCATTCCCGCCCCCTGTTTCCCTCCCCCTTCTCCTCACCCCAATCACTCCTTTTCATTCTTAATATCTCTACTTTATTGTTATATCCTGAGAGAATTTTTTTCTGAACTTCTCATTTGGTCAACAACTCCTTTCACGGGCTCTGAGAAGATAGCATAATTTTTCTTGGGTTTGCTTCTTCACATTTGCTATTTTTCATTTCCTCGGCAGTTATTTGCTTAATGTCTGTTTTTCCCACCAGACCATTTGAAGGACTGTGTTTTTTTTTTTTTTTTTTTTTTTTGGCTTACTCTTGTGGCTCCAGGGCTCAATATTGAGTCTGAGCCAGTGTAAATGGCTAGTACGTTTCAGCTGCTATTTATTATTATTTTAGTGGATCCCATCTATGCACTTGGAGTTTCCAGTCCTTTGCCCTCTTCCTGACTTTGGCCCCTACCATTCCTATAGCAGTAAAGATGGACTGCTGCGTCCATCAGTCTGTCCCACCACTGCCTCCCCTAAGGACTGTGGCAGGCATCCGCGTGGCCAGCAGGTGAGAATTGTGGCAGCAACAGAGAGAGCCTAGGTCTGACTCCCCCAGATGCGGGAGGCTCCGGCTTCCCGGGAGGCTGGTGGGAGGGGCTGGGCAACACAGCCAAGCACCACGGCGGAGTAACACCCATGGGACAAACGGACCCATGAGAGTCAGGAGACAGGATGGAGCTGGCGGAAACATGGCTCACCCTTCTTTCTGAGGTGGTGAAACATGGCAGCCCCATCCAGCTTTCCAAGGACATCCCCATGGCCACTCAACCCTCTCCCTTTAATTTCAACTGAAACATGGTTTCAGCTGAGTAACCCTCACCCTGTATTTGTTTCCTGCTTCTCTTTCTTTTTCTTCTTTGTTTCTTTCTCTATTTCTTCCTTTCCTTTCCTTTCTTTTCCTCCCTCCCTCCCTCTGTTCCTCCCTCCCTCCCTCTCTTCCTCCCTCCCTTCCAGTTTTTGGTGGTGTTGCTATTCATTTTCTTCCGAGATATTTTTTTTGAGGTTTTTTTTTTTTTTTTTTCATTTTGTATTTTAGCCCAGCAGTATCTCGCTCTGTCTCCCCTCCTCTCTGTCTGTCTGTCTGTCTGTCTCTCTCTCTCTCTCTCTGTCTCTCTCTTTCTCTCCCCCCCCCCTTTTATTCCTCCTTCTTGTGCCCTGGCATTACAGCCCCATTAAAGATTGGCAGTTAAGACTGGCCTCAAATCATTTTCTAAGAAGCACTGATTTAGATAATTTCCTTTATTGTTTTAAATATCATAAGCTTCTTTAGGGCCATCCATCAGAAAATATTGGACCTCAATCCTGCATTTATTAGCTAAACATTTATTGAGGTCGTATTAGGGGATAGGCTTTGTTTTGGGCCTCTTAGGGACAAAACCGCAGAGAAAGTTATTCTTGAGCTTTGGAAGTCACTTTGAAGGTGGCGGAAGAGGATGCTGCTGTGTAAACAAGCTATTGGGAGATTACAGTGAGTGTTCAATAAGAAAATAACCATTATCTTTGCCCTGAGCTGTCAGAGTGGGTTTTCTCAGGGGATGCTACCCTATGAAGTGAATCCTAAAGGAAGAAAGGGATTTTTCCAACAGACAAGTAGGCCAGAGAGAATGAAAGGTGGGCGGAGCCTCTCCAGGTGGAGAGAGGAGCAGGCACACGTCTGAGGTAAAGAAGACAATGGTCCATTAAGGGAAATTGCAAGGGTTTATTGGGATGACATGAAACTGGGGATGACTTTTGGGCTCAGAGCTACAAGGAAACATTAACTCTGCACTGTAGTCTGGCAACCACAGTTGTGGCCTGGTAATTTTGAGACTATGGAGAAAGAAGCATCAGAATCAAATGAAGAAGGTGATTGAGGGACCTGGTGTAAACTAATTGTTTATTTATTCTCTGCTTCGTTTTGTTGAAGGATTTCAGGCACTCTGAGCTGTCTAAGTTCAGAAATACTAAGAGCAGGGGTTGATATAACCATAAAACATGATTTTTTCAGATGAGGTAGGACATTTAGAGAGGCCGCTTATCTTTAAAAATGCAGTGACAAATCTAGTAGAATTGATACCTAAGGCAGATGTTTTTGGTACCTCCTTTCTTTATAGCACAGATTATTTTCAGCAATAACCATGAAATGAGATGGATATATTTCATGTATGAACTAAAATTTGTACTTGCCAAATAAAAATATCACACCTTGAATTTCACACTCTGCTTCGTCGTCGAAAATTTAAAACAGAAATAAACACTCCAACGGGCCGTAAAGAATGACAGAATTGAGTCAGCTCCAGCTTGTTCCTCATCTTTCCTGACGCTGTGCCATCATTGCTTATTTTTCTCCTGTTGGTTGAATCTAGGAATAGTTACCACCGTACTGGTCGGAGATATGAACTACACCTGTCTGTCAAGCGAGCTCAGATGATCCCAACTCATTATAAACTTACTTTTGAAATCAGTGTGTGTAGCTGGGCCAGCCTGAGTGGGCAGAGTTCTTTAAATCATTTCCATTTCGTTAATGGACAATAAATGAGCCAACTGGACACCTTTATACACCCTAGTAAAACTCAACGGTAGTAACAGCGACTGTTGAGAACTTGGAATGACAAATAATTTGTATTAATGTGTATTTTCTCACTGACACTGTTCTGAATTTCGAGTGGATGGTGATAATAAAAGCTGACTTGTGTCTAGCTAGGTATATTACTATTTTAAAATTCTTTAAGACAATGCACTTCCTTAATGCCTTCGACCAGGGTAGCGCGTTCCAGCGTCCTGCCCTGGGTGCCACTGGACCTTATGTGCACGGATTCTGGAGCTAAATGAATGGATCAAAATCCTACTTCCTCCATTCCTAGTTTGTGTGATTTTTGAAAAGTTGATTAACCTCTCAATGCTCCAGTTTCCTGACCTGAAAAATGCAGACACAGAAGTAACTACCTCGCAGAATTGTTATGAAGGTTGCATACATTAATATGTAAAGGGCTCAGGTGAGTGCCCAGAGGATAATAAACATTTGATATACTTTGACTTTAGCTCCTCTAGTTTAAGAGGGTAAAGTGAGACCCTGGGAGGAAAATGAGCTGGCAGCAGAGTCAGGATTGAAACCCAGGTCTGCCAGATTTTAACTCTGTTCTCTGGTGTCTAAAAAATATTGATTAATATGACTATGTTGACAAAAAAATAAATAAAAGGCCGATAATTTATTTCATAAAGTATTTAAGAAGTGAATGTTTTCAGAGTGATTCTCGGAATATTTGTTGTTGGCTTGGGTAAAGCGGTTAATACGCACACAGTAACACAAACTAAAAAACCTACTCATGTGTCAGATGTTTTAAATGACAACCCATCAGGCCACAACCGGGGTGGTGTGTCCACCATGCTGAAATGGTTTCCATGTCATGAACTTTTAGGTCCCATTCATATTCCACAAGCTGTAATTCTTACATATGAAAGCTGACAAGGTCTATTTCTCACATAAGCTCCTCTTAAACTGTTTCCCAGATTCCCTCTCACATTTTTTCGTGAATAGTCCCTAATTTAAATTGATTGCTCATCGCGTGAGAAATTCCATGGCTTAGTCACCACTGTTTTCAAAGATAGGAAGATGCTGAAGTAAAGACATCAGTCTTCCTTAGCTCATCTCTTTTGTTCTCCTTGATCACGCGTAAGACCTCCTTTTTACCCGGGGTTTCTCGCATTTTTCATTAAGATGTCTAGATTTGGATTACTTTTATTTATCCTACACATAACTCGTAGTTATTTTTAATGTGAACATTTATGTTTTTCTACAGTTCTGGAAAAGCCTCAGACATCTTATCTTTTCTCTCTCCGTATTATCTGCGCTCTCCTTGTGGAATTACTGGCAGACATACATTGGAACCCCACAATCTCTCCTGTTCCCACACCCTTGTTCTCTGCTGCAATATGAGTATTTTCCTCAGACCCACTTTTCATTAGTCAGTTCTTTCTAAAGAAATAGTTGGGCTTAATTTTCTTTTTAACTTGTCCGTTGAGTACACTTTCAAGACTTCGGTTATGGAAGTTCTGTGTTGGTTCTTTTGGTGTTCTTTTCTTATGTTTCCAGTTTCTTCTTTTATGCTATAATCATTTGACACATATTTACTTTATAGTCTCAATTTTACATTTCTATTATTTGAAATGCTTGGTGTTTTCAACCAATTTGTTTTGTCTTCTGACATTGCTCATGGTTTGTTTGCCTACTAACTGGATAATAAATTTAGTAAAGGCTCAAGAATACACTCTGGGGTCAGAACACATGGGTTTGAATCTTGACTTTACTATTTGTTAGCTGAGTGATCTTGAACTAGTCACGTAAACTCTTTATGCCTGACTTTCCTCAAACATACAATGAGCATATTAATAGAACTTATCTTATTGAGATACTACGTATTAATTTTAAATACATAGATACTATGTATTAATTTAAAATAATCAGAAAGAACTTGGCACCTCAGAATTGCTCCAAAATGTTAGTTCTAATTGTCATCGTCATCATCATTATCACTGCATCATTATTATCATCGCTGTTATAGTCATGTATTTGGTGTGTGAACTCAGCCTCAGTGGGGCTTTACCCTTCTGAATCCTGTGATTCCTGATGCGATAGGCATTTCTACATGGTTATTTTCTGCTTTTTTTTCTCAGGTATCTCAGGAAGATCTTCTGTCTGAATCTGTTGTATTTTAATTTATAGGGTTTTGTGTTGCTGAATCATGGGGCAGAGTAAATTGAACACCCAAACCTGAGGATCAGCAGAGTCATATTAGGGTTTGAGGAAACTCAATAAATAGTAGCAGTAAATAGGAATAGTAAATATATTAGAAAGGCTTACCATCCAGCCATAAACACAGAAGACCTGTATAAAACCTATAATATGAATACACCAAGAGACATACATGCTTTCCGTGGCTTGGCAGATCCCAAAATGTAGAGAAGATAGGAAGATGTTGAAGTAAAACATGCCCAATTCATTTCTCAAACTCCCAGTTAGATAAGATGCTCTTCTTCGCATGGAAAGATGAGAGATCAGGAGAGGACAATAGAGTTACACTAAAGGATGCCCCTCTGCATAGAAACATGAAGCCAAGAGAAAAAAGGTTCCCCTACACTATCACCTACCTACCTTGCCAACAGCCCATTAAGAATTCATCTGAATTCCAGGACAATTAGTGGTGCGTGCACGCGCACGTGTGTGTGTCTGTCTGTGTGTGTCGTACCATGTGGTACATGGCTACCTAGGCTTATGGGTGGTTTTCACAAGGCTACACTTTTAATTAGGGTGTAGTCTTCCAAAGATCTCTTTGTAGCAGGGTTCTCAGTTTCAACTTTTTATCTTTTGCACCCAAAGTCCTGTCTACGAATGGATCCCAAGTCCTAGTCAACGGTTTACTAGTTGATCAATTCTACTTCTTTCCTTTCGTGAAAGTCAGCTACACATTTAAAGGAATATTTGTGTTATTTTCTCTAGCATTTTTAAGCATTTGGAAAGAGTACTGAAGACAATCTATGCTGCTGTTATTACAAGTTGAAGACCCCTTGATAAGATCTGCACAATGACATCTGCCTGCTCCATGCTCTGTTCTTAGTTCCTCTTGTCTATTGTCTGTCTACCCACCTCTCTTTCCATATTTCACTGTCTCTCTATCATTCCCTGTCTCTCCCCAACCTCTCTTGCTTGTATTTTTTTCTTCCTCTGTTGGCTTCATTACTTCACTTTTTATGATCTTATTACAAATATTTATTACTTTATTCCTAGTGTCTAACTCAGTCTTTGGCACAGAGTAAGAACTGATTGAATATTTATTGAATAAAAGAATACATTTTCCCCTTCATGGAAAAGGCAATTTGCTGCTTTGGTTCTAAGTTGAAAATGTGTTGAAAAAGTAGCACCTACTGGAAGATACCTCTACTATGAGACGTCCATAACTATCTCTTCCATCATTACTACGAATACAATATCAGTTGCTTAAATGTATTTAACATCTATTCTCATCCAGGGATTTTTCCACAACTTCTAATGTATGAATTCATAAAATCCTCACAATCTTCTTAGGGTAAAGATACTATTATTACTGCCCTCTAACTAATGATGAAATTAAATAATTTGTTTTAACGAGAAGTTAAGTAACTTGTTTTAGATCGGTGCTCCTCAGCTGGGGACAATTTTGTCCCCTCTCTGGGGGCATTTGGTAATGTATAAAGATATTTTTGATTTTCACAACACGGGAAGCAGATGTTATTGGCATCTCTTGGGTAGAGTTCAGGGATGTTGCTAAGCATCCTATGATGTACAGGACAGCCACTTATGATAAAAAATTATCTGGTCTTAAATGCCAGCATTGAAAAGATTGAGAAACACTTGAGTTAAATAAAGTACACAAGCTCTCATTATTTTTAACTTTACATACATTTTACTTTGCATATCTCTGTATTTTTGTGAAAAGCATGTATCTGTGTTATTTAAAACTAATCTATCATTCTCTGTCTCTTAATGAGTGAGTTTGGCTAACTTGCAGTTTGGTTTATTGCAATTAGTGATTTAACTGGGCCTATATCTACCATCTTAACAGCTTGGTGGATAATGAAAGGGATTGATAGTGAGAAGGTATTAATTGGAAATTAAACATTTTGGGGGAGGAGAATCCTCCCTTTTGTCCCTATATATAAAATTAGGTGATTGAGTTAGATAATTTTAAATTCTTATTTTAAAGTAGATATTTAATTTTTTTTTTTTTTTGTAGCAGAGACTTTAATGCTGTTCGCTGAATGCTGACATGCCTTCTCCCTTGCACACATGAATTTTACACATTCTTGCAAATAAGCTATATGGCTTGCTTTTGGTCAATGGACTCCAAGAGTCATTTCTGGACCAAAGAGTAAGGACGTGATCCTTCATCTCTCTCTCTTTTCCCCATGAATACTAACTAAGGTTCCTTTTGAAATGATAAAGCCTTCATCAGTCTGAGTGTCTAGTCACTCTGTTGATTAGAGGCCCTGGGTGATATCTTGTGTGAGTGAAAATACGTTTTTTTAGGTTAAGCAACTGAGATTTTGGAATTGGTTATTGCAGCAGAGTTTACATTATTCCTTCTCTGTGTGACAGCTGAGTGAAAGTCTAAGCCAGGATTCAAAACAAAAGAGAATGGTAGAAAGAGAGAGAGGATGGTGGACTTATTCACCACCTTCTGTGTGTTCTGACACCGTTGTGCCCAGTGGAATTGTAGTGTATATATTTTATGTAGCGCTCATCTCCACTAGGTTGTGAGATGTGTGTTCAGGATTTTGTGTCAGAATGATGCCTTATTCTTCCTAATGCCCACAGACCTGACAGGTGCTAGGCACAGAGTAGGTTCACGGATGTCGAGCAAAGCGATGAACATGTAAATATACGAAAGCAACTGACACAGGATCCTACATACAATGGGGTGTTCAGAAAATGTTTGGTTGAAATAATGAATAAGTATCTGAACACATGAAAGAATTAATGAGGCCGCTGTACTCCAGGAAGAAGGAGTGGAAGATACAAGAATCACAAACGGAATCCTAAGAGTGGGAATGGGGGGCGTCTTTGAGACAATCTCTGTATTTAATGATGTATGGGATGCATCCAGCAGTGTTAAATTTTCTTGGACACAGTAAGAAAGGTAACTTTCTGCAGCCATGGTGCTGCCGTCCTTGGCAGGGGAAGGGGTAAGAGTTCCCTGGACTCATGGGGTGCAGCGGGTTAATTTACTGAGGGCACAGGGAGGTGTCTGCATGTATTAGGAAAGAAGTTCTTACAAAATTCTTTATAAATCTAGGGCTTCAGAAAAGTTGTTAAACTCAGATGGAGGAGGGCTTGGATAGGGAAGGAGGATAATGATTTTGGAACCTGAACTAACCTGATTAGGTGTCCCAGGTCTGGCTTGGGATCTGGGAGGTGACAGTGCTCCAGGACCTAGGGTAGGAGCCTGGACAGAGGGCTGAATCTAGCTCCTGCATTTGGGCCCAACTTTGAGGCAGACTCTACTTAGCAACCAAGAGCACACCCCATGTGGCTGTAGATACCCCATTACCCTAGCTTCCCAAGAGACTCAGGGACGTCACCTAGTTTCTATGTATCTACTCTGAGACTGCAGGTAGAAACAGCTCCCTCCAGCCTTTGACTGCTCTTATGCTGGACTCGCTGGGTTACTGGTTGTGGGATGCAGGTGGGACAGTGTTGTGACCAAGCGTTGCACGGTGTGGGCAGAAAGGGACACTTGACTCCTCGGCTCTGAGAAATGTGGGCTGGAGAAAGGCACTCTGTGACAATAATGACAGGTCCCCATATTTATTGGACAGTTCCTGAATGCTTGGGTGCTCTGCTAAAAAATTTTTCATAAAAGCAAAAATCCTGAATTTACATCCAGCAGTGGGACTTTGTGAAAAATCGTTTAACTTTTTCAGATCTCAGCTTCCCCATCTCAGAAGTGGGGATAACAATTCTAGAACTCCATGGAGCTGCTGTGAGTATAATGAGCTAATGCAACTAATGGGCTTAGGACAACCTGACGAGATTGGTCCGCAGTCAGTGCTATTGATTTTTGTTGCCATCATTCGATCCTCAACACAGTTCGGCGGGGACCACTGCTGTTCTCACTTTCCCCGGACAGAAACCTGGCCTAAGGTCGTGAAGCTGGTAGGTGATGCGGCTAAGAGAGGAGTCTGTGTGTCTGACGCTGGAGCTTGGGCTCTGCGACCCCACTGAGTGGTGGGATAGTATCCCCTCTGAATTCATAGGACCTCAGTGGAAACAACCAGCATGTCCAAGATGGATAGAGAAAATGTGATGTATACATACAATGGACGACAGCCTTAAAAAAGAAGAAAATTCTGCAATATGTGACGACATGGGTGAATTTGAGGACAATATACAAGGTGAAATAAGTCAGGCACAGAAAGACAAATACAACTTGATTCCACTTATAAGAGGTATCTAAAATAGTCAAATTCGTAGAGTTGAAGAGCAGCATGGTGGTTGCCGGAAGCTACGGGGAGAGGAAAATACGGTTGCTAATCGGTGGGCATAAAATTTCATTAAGCGCGATGAGTAAGCTCTAAGAGACCTGCTGTACAAAACCTGTCCCCACAATCAACGGTAACATGTCGTAAACTTAAAAATTTATTAAGCGGGGAGGTCTCATACATTAAGTGTTCTTACCGCAATAATTTTTTTTTTTTTTTCCAATTCATGGAACCAAATTCCATGGAACCTCAGAATGTGACCTTATCTGGAAATCGTTTATTTGCAGATGTAGTTAGTTCAGATGAGATCGTCCTGGATGAGGGTGGGCTCTAAATCCTAGGACCTGTGAGTCTTTACAAATAGAACAGAGACACAGAGAGATATATACACGCGGAGAAGGTCACGTGTAGATGGAGGCAGATATTGGAGTGCTGCATCGACAAGCCAAAGGATGCCAAGGTTTGCTGACAACCACCAGAAACCAGGAAGCACTGGCCTAGAACCACCAGACAACCACCAGAAACCAGCAAGCAGTGCCTAGAGCCTTCGGAGGGAGAGCAGCCCTGCGAACCCCTCAGTGTTAGACGTGGCCCCCAGAACAATGAGAAATTCAATGTCGGTTATCTTAAGCTCCCCCGTTTGTGGTCCTGTGTGACACCTGCCTCAGAAACATCGCAGCCACTGAGCACCCTGCCTGAATGCGAGGTGTAGGCTAGCCCTACCCCTGGACAGAGCTTCCCTTCCGTTTCGGGGGAAGAGAGCTTGGATTCTCTGTGGAGACTTCCCTGAGCCTGACTGGCAAGGTTATTTTTAACTTTAGCTTGTGAAGTTCACAATGAGGGATTTTCTCACTTTTCAGTAGGAGTCAGACTTTACACCCCAACACATTGGTTTTTAAAATGGAAAACTTGTAAGAAAGGGTTCATGGAGATGCCTTAAGGGTAAAAAAAAGTCTTTGATGGTTATGGGCCCCAGGCAAAGTCCATCATCATCATCATCTTCAAGATAAGTCCAAACAGGATCTCTCCAGGCACTATGCTCAGTATCCTAAAGTGCATTAGTACATGATCCTCAAATACACTCTGAGGTAGCTACCAGCGTCCCCACTATGCAGATAAGAACACCACAGCTCAGAGCATAAGCGACACATCACACTCTGCTGGACCATGACAGGGCTCCATCAGCCCTGACAGATGGAGCTTTGAGGGACGCTTCTGTGAAAGAAAAATGGCTGAAAACAGTCAAAACTTCCTCTGCATCTAACAGTCTCCCTTACATCAGATGAGGATGAAAATCACGCCATCTACTCTGAGTGGAACTAAGTAGAATCAGATTGCTGTTTTCAGCTTGAAAAATGACAAAAGAAAAGTGAAAAAGAGAGAACAAGAATCAGAAGTTAGTTGGTAAATCAGAGGCAAGTCCTACTATTTGCATATTCCATTAAAAATAAGAGAATGTTTCTGTGGCTCAATGTACATAATATTTTTCACAGATAATTAACAAAACATAATAATTTAAAACTAGGGGAGATTACAATTTAGTGAGCACCTTGGAAATGCCTGACTCTATGTATATTTTCACATTGATTCTTACTATAACCTGCAAAATAGGTATCAAATCTCCCTATTTTATGGATGATAAAGTGGAGCCTGGCAATGGACCTGCCTGAGGACACAATATGCTCATCTCTCTACTTCTGAATGATTCTTATAATTAATGTTCCAGAAACTATTTTAAGGATTTAACATAGACTGACTCATTTAATCTTTATAGCAACCCTAAGAGGCAGGTTCTGTTATTAACCCCATTTTAAAATGGAGGTGTTCGGTTGGGTTAAAACAGTGTCACAGGTCACCATGTGGCAGGATCAAGATTTGAACCCAGATGGCCTGTTTCTTGTGCTCTGTGACCTCTTCTGCTTTCAAACAAGCAGCATGCAGTGGCAGCAATTATAACGGTGAAAGTAATAAAAATAATGTGTAGCTAGGTTAAGAAAATTTTGTAAGTCAGAATTTCTTATACTAAGTTGTAAGAATGTTGCTTCTTTGATTATTAAAGGTTCAGCATATACCTTATGCATATGCATACACCCATAATGCCTATATAATTATATAATTTCATATAAAATAATATAGGCCATTGAAAAGCACTACTGAAATATGAAGATAATTTGCATAAAATATACATATTTAAATGTAAAAAGAAAACAGCATTAATGAGAAAAAAGGGAAAGAACTCAGTGTGCTGAGTAATTTACATACTGACAGCAAGTTTCTTTGAATGGAATTTAAAAATGAATGTAAATTGGCCTGCCTATTTAAGAAAAAGATATGCAAATATACATCCACAGAAATCTGCTACCCTTCATATTGAAGTAGAATAACAAGATGCTTAATTTTCCCTTCAAATTATTTGCCTTCTTTCCAGAATGTTCCCTCAGGAAACTCTAGTTCCAAATTCTTGCATATCTAGCATTTTAGTCACGTATTCATCCGTGTGTCCATCTTATGTGCACTGCAAGCCAGGCATTAGACAGGATGCTGGAGTTACAGAGGTGAGTAAGACGTGGAAGGTACTAATCCTCAGAGAGCTCAGAGCCTTAACAGAAGACAAAAATGTGCCCGGACTTTCACGATGCACCACTGAGGTCCGTTCACTCACTGAGTGACCCATGTCATTCAAGTCATTTGCAATAAAGTGGGGGCCGTGGGTCTGAGAGGGCTGCGGGCTACTCCCCTGACACGCCCCTCAGGACTGTCAGTGCCTTACTTGTGACTCTCGCACGTTTTCTTTGAGTTCCGATCTATTACTGCCCCTAGTCCATCTTTCCTATAAGTCCCCATTTTGGGTTTAGTGCCTTCGAGTGTCTGTCTCCTGATTGTCTTCAATCCCAACCAAGCTGCTAGGGAGGAGGCAAGACTCATGTGGTTCTTTCCAGGTTTATATGCCTCTATTGCTCTATACTGAGCCGAGCACGAGTGACTGGATTAAAACTAAAAAACAAAGGGAGGAGAAAAGTAACTGATTCCTCTTGAAGGATTGCTTTTCCGAAAGCATGGATTTGGGGAGGGAAGACGGGAATTCCAAATTCCATTTTGTCCCTTCTGAATGATAAGATTCTGGGCAAGTCACAACCACCTGGGAATACGACCTGCCTCGAGGGATTTGGGGAGGTATGAATGAGACCACTGAGCAAAGCGTAGTGACGTTTCCATCCCAGAACCTTCCCTCTCATTCCAGGCTCACAGAAATAGCTGACTACATGACACCTCTAACCGAACATCTGTGATTAGTCTCAAAACACGTGTAAAACTGGACTTCTGACCTCCCCCGGCTGTTCCGCACACGCCCTGGCTGTCAGTGGGTGACCATGCCATCCTTCGTGGCCCAGGCCGAAAACCTTGCGGTCACCTTTGACACCTTTCTTTCACACCTCACGTTTTACACGTGAGAAAACCTTCCGTTTCCAGCCGGAATCCAACCAGTCTTACTCCCTCTGCTGCTGCCACCCCGGCCTCTGAGCTCAGCAACCTCCGCCCCAGACGCCTCCTTAGACGTGGAGCCCCACAGAATTCACTCTCAGCAGAGGAGACCGTGTGATCCTTCGAAATCTTAGGTCGCATTATGTCACCTCTGAAAGACCTATGACGGCTCGCCATGTCATTCAGAGTAAAAGCCAAAACCTTTACGTGAGCTCCCACGCCCTGCGTGAAACGGCCTGTCTTTTCCTCTCTAACTCCCTCTCTCTTCTCTCCCCCTTGACCCTGTTCCCTCCTATCCGGCCATGCTGGCCTCCTCACTGCTCCTTGACCTTCCCAGACATGTTGTCACTGTGGGGCTTTCGCCCCGCTGTTCCCTCTGCCCGGCACCCTCTTTTTCATGTAGACTCATAAGCTCTATTTTCCCACCCTTTTCAAGTCTTTGCTCAGATGTCACCTTCTCAGTGCAACCTAAAGTGACCATCGAGTTTAATACTACAATTCCTTCCCCAGTCTTCTTTCTCCTCCTCATCCTGCTTTATTTGTTCCTCCTAGGTCACACCTGCCTTTTCCAAACAACCTAGAAAATGTATTGATTTGTATTTGATGCTAGCTGTACGTTTCCCCCTGAGTAACAAAGTTCCTCTTAGGGAAGGTGTCTTTGTCTGCCTCAGTCAGAGCTGAGACACATAGTAGGAGCTGTGCAAATATTTGTCAGGTGAGAGCACCTGGCCTGCAGCAAGTGCTCAGCTGTAATTAGTTTCCTCTCTCCTGCCTGGACTGCAAATGATAAGCTACATCCAGTGACCAGATAAATAAGGAGTAGGGATGCAGTGTACGACGTGATGACACCATTAACCCTGCCGTGTGACATACAGGAAAGTGGTTAAGCGTAGATCGTAAGAGTCCTCATCGCAAGGAGGACTTCGTTTTTATTGTGTCTGTATGAGAAGACGGATGCCAACTAAACCTACTGTGACAGTCATTTCACGGTGCATGTAAGTCAGACCACCACACTGCACACCTTACGCTTTGACAGTGATGGACGTCAATTAGTTCTCAATAAAACTGGAAATAAAAATGCAAGGCTACGGATTATTTGTTAGGGTCACAAAAGGAGATGACCATCAGCCATCTTTCCTCCTTGTCCTTGCTGTTACAGGAGTCTGTTCAGCCTGGGAGATAATCAATGCTTACTACCTGCAGAGGCACTCATTGTTCTTGGCGCGGGTTCGTCGCTCTTTGGGACAAATGCCATGTCCCCTCCTCCTCATGCCCAACGCCACGTCCCCCTGCGTCTCATGAACAGAGGCATTGTGCTTCTCACCAGGAAAATGCCGATCCTTTCCTCTGTTTTCTCAGTGACGAGCGCTGTGTCACTCAGCCCCTGAGTTTCCCAGTCTTCCTTTGTTGGCGGGATCTTTCTTTGCCTACGCGTGAGAAAAGTTTCCTCCTTCCTGGTCACGTCGTTGTGGCTTCTGGGCTGGTCTCTTCTATGACTTACCCCTCCTGACACTATGTCTTTGAAAGGACGGAAGAGACGGTGGATGCTGAACAACAGCACGTTGCCCAAATAATGCACGTCATCTCACCGTCTGCAAAGCACCTTCCTGCTCACTGACTTATTCATTCTCAGGAAGGGATTGATCTCGCTCGTGAGGATGGAAAGCAAACGGCATCCATTGTTCATATTGGAGTTGGTCCACTTGTCAGCTGGGTGGTCTTGGATGTCCCTCATGGCCTCTCGGACTCTTATTTGGATCAGGGCTAATGACAGAGTGATCGTAAAATGGATCATCCAAACCGAGACAGTTTTGAGCTTGAAAGTGAATACTTTTAGTAATTGTATGGAAATATAAGCACACGCTGGCTCTGTCCTGTCAGATATGGGATCGCCCCGGCTAATGGTAATACTGCTGTTACATATAATACTAGCACTAATACTAATAATTGTTACCAATGATAATAATACTCATGACAAATCCTTACGTCACCAAATGATTGTGAAGATTAAAAACAGATGTGAAAAACACTCACACACTTACATGTTACGTAAATGTTCGTTGTTTAAATAAAACCTGGGAAGAGAGATCAGGCCGGTCACACCTGCTCTGCCAGCAGCTGAGGAGCGAGGTGTTGCCGGCTTTCTTGGCACTACCCGGTGGTAAAGGGAAGAGCAGGGTTTCTGCTCTCAGTTTCAAATGGGAGCCTCTGTTTCCTTTTCTGCAACATTCAGGGGCATGTCCCGTACTCCCCCTGGAGGTTAGTTGGGCCTGTCTGCTCAGCGGTGAGCTCCTGAGGGCAGGGCCCATGTCTTATTCATCTGCGACCTCTCAGAGCCTTTGGGAGCAGTGGGCGCCGTGCTCACACTGGATGGTGTAACGACGACTGGATGGACACATGGGTGAAGGCCTGAAGCAGGGGATGCAGATGAGTCCTCTCTTTTTCCTGGAAGGCAGTAGAAGGAGAGTCTCAGGATGTGGGCTCAAATCAGAGTGAGAGATTCTGCATTAGCTGAAAGTGTCGGAGCCCAGCATGGCAGCCTAACTTCTATCTAGGCTGTTTCTATCTGCTGTTTCTATCTTGCTGTTCTTAACAAATGCTGAATGCATCGCTGCCCACCGTTGCCATCTATTCGACGTGAAGAGGGATGTGAAAACCATCCAGCGGTTATAAATGTTTGGCCAAGAGAACCGAACACCTAGAAAAGCTGTAGACAGACAGTAGAGGAAGATGGTGGCTCTGCACGTGCACCTCGGGTGCGGCCGTGCTGCGGTGTGACAGGGTGTGACGGAGGTCCCCACGCGTGCCGCCCTCCCCACCAGGATCTCGGCTGCTCGTCCTTTTGCCTGGGGCTGACCCGAGCCGTCTCCAAGGCGTAACACAGCCCTCTCCGCACCACGCGGCGAACGGCTGGGTCGTCCAAGGTTCTCATTCACGTGGATTCCACGAGACTATCTTGTCTTCAGTCACTCAGCTCTTCTAATCTAGCTTTCCACGTGATTTCGATTCCAGGTATTGCTAGACGACTTTGAACACCAGACGCATGTGACCGTTCCCAGATCACAATGACTTCCTTATGTAAAGGAAGACTAGACCAGCATTCCTCCAGGTAGTACCCACAGGACACTCCGTTGGCGAGATGCCCCACGAAGCCAGCTCCCCTGGATAGTACGATGAGAAGATGTGCGGCCCTATTTTGCCCACTAGGACTCCCTGTGCACCTGAGGGACTCAAGGAGACCTTCCACAAAGAAACCCGTTTACCTGGTGACACATAGCACTCTGCGTTTACTTATCCTCTAAGCCCCTTCCCTCCTAGCACTATCCTGCAGCCCCAGCGTTAGACCAACACCCACTGGGAAGCGCTGGGCTGGGGGAACTTGGAAGCCTACTGATTGACTTGAAGAGAGTCAATCTCTTCTGGAGAAGCCCAAGGAGATGCCGGTGGTTCCTCACTCATATTTGGGGAATTTTTATTACTTTTTTACAGCTGAGCTTAGGACACAGGCGCGGCTTGTTTAGAAAGTGTGAACCGTTCTCATCCAGAGCCATGGTCTTGAAGAAGCCGTCAGACGGATGTATCTGCAACCCCCCTGGGGGAAATGATTGTCGACAGGAATGCTAGCTCGGAGGAGGCCGAGACGCAGGAGGCTCTCTGCTCCAGGTGACTCGCAGACGATCAGATGGGGGAACGATTTACGACGTTTCAGTGGCTGCTTGGGGCTGGCGCGGGGAGGTTGCATTTGTGGTCTAGGCTGAGCTCCCAGGCCTCTGAGATGCCCAGACAACGAGAAGTGGCACCTTTTAGGAAGGAGACTTTAAATAACTCAGAGCAGGCGGCCTGCGTTCTGGGGGATGTGTCTTCTCTCTTCATTTCCCATTTCCCACTTTGTTAGATCGTTCTAATTAGCCTTATTGTTATTATTTTTAAATTACCCCTCTCAACTTTTCCAGGCCATCACGGTGGCCTGATTTTTTTTTTCTTTTCTTTTTTGGTGGCTCAGTGTACAGTGATGTTCAGTGGCGACATGGGACAGGTAAAAGGAGGAAATGGGCAACTCGAGCTCCTGATCTGCTGTCAGGCAGTACTGCTCCTTAACCCAACGTTGATTAAACAGCGCACCAGAGACACGGACCCTAGCCAGACTGGTGTAGCGGTCTCTTGTCTTCGCCAGATGTGGGCCTCTGTGGAGCTGCCTCTCTGAGATTGGAGTCAGATAGTTTTGTGGGAAGAAGATGGTGGAGAGAAGCCGATCACAGTGAAAGCACCGGACACAGAAGACCTGGTCCCAGTGAGGGCCCTATAACCTGCCAACTTGGGCTTCGAGCAGAGTTCTCAGTCTCTGGAGATTGATATGAGATCTTGGAACTTATGTTCTCATGGGGCATGATGCAGAAAAGGCACAAGCAGACAAAGCGATGAATAAGAGGATCTCACATGGTTACAAATACTGTGAAGAAACAACGCACAAAGGAGGGAGAGAAAGCGAGGAGGGGTGGGAGTCGGGTGGCTCAGGGTGATCAGAGGAGGCCCGCTGAAGAGGTGGCATGGAACTAAAAGCTGAATGACAAGGAAGAGGCCCCATGGAAGATCCAGGGGTGGTGCCCTCTGGGCAAAGGGGGCAGTAACGGCTGCCCTGACTTAGGGATGAATGTGGCAGGTCAAGGAGCATAAAGATGGTGGCGTGACTGGAACTGATGGAGTGGCTGAGTGCCAGGGTCTGCGTTGCTGCCGCTGCTCACTGCACAGTCTGACGCCTTCGAGAATTTTAAGCAAGTTATCGTACAATGCGATTTATGCTTTTAAAAGCTAGTTCTGACTGTTTTGAGGTAGATATCGGAAGGAAGAGAAAGAAGAAACAGTAAGATAAGGTTGATTAAATAGTCCGGGCTGGAGAAGGAGTGCCCTAGACCTGTGGCAGTAAAGATACCAGAATCCCAAACAGATGTGGTGGTGTTTGCCACACAAGCAGTCCATAAGTGCCAGCTAGCTATTATTAAAATTACATCTGATGTCTCTTCAGCTCCATGTTCCAGAGTCCCAAGTTGCTTTCTTATTTCTTGGGATGAAAAGAGGTAAAATGTTGCCGTACTTCTGGAAGACAATGCTTTCCGAGGTCACAGGGGACCAGCTGTGGCCAAAGGGGGTCAGAGATGCTACAAGGAAGGGAAGAGTGGGTCAGAGAAGCTTCTGGAAAGCACAGTGGTCCACCTGTCACTCATCATGGCTGCAGGATTAGCCCAGGAGAAGAGTCTTGTAAAGAATAGCCCAGAGAAGCTCACGGGGCACGTCCTCTTCCGGCTCTTCCGCCCCCGATGGGGTGCGTAGAGCTGTCTGTCAAGAACCACCTTCCGGGGCTGCTCCCACACAATCAATTACTTTAATCTCCACTAAATCTTGCGTCCCTTGGCATTTTTAATGAAGCTCTCTTTTTTTAAAAAAAAAAACTCCTCTTTTATCTCGCTCAAAAGCACAGGGGCAAAATTACCTTCGGCTGTGTTTTCCTTTGGCTTTATCTGCAGTTGACTGAGTCCAAGTCTCTCAGGGATGGATTGTGTTCCTCGCCGTCTCCGTCCCTGTCCTTCCACGGTGACCAGGGACCTTTCGTCTTGTGTCCCTTTCCGTCTCCTTCTCTCTCTTTATCTACCTGTAGAGAAAGATGAAGAAAGAAGAATAGATTACTCTAAACTGGCCATTGCTCACTTCCTCCAAGAACATTTTAACAGCAAAGGGCCAGTCAATGACCAGAAGATGCTTCCTGCAGGGGTACTGGATGGGGCCCAATCATGTTTAGCGATTTATATATTTCTATGGAAATGTCAAAAGTCTATTTTCTTGCAGTCTGGATTACACGTATTATCTCTACATGTATTCCTACAACTCTGATTAAGGAAATACAATGTGCCAAGTGTTTTACTAGTTAATCCACACAGGATTGGAAGCGGATTTATTTGTTTTGTTACTGGGTTTACACAAGATGGAGAGGCGGCACAGACAGGAAACCTCGACATCAGTTTGGGGTCTGATTCAACAAACTGCATGACCTTGTGCAAACAATATTAACTTCCTGGATTTCAGTTTTTCTTATTTGAGATGATGTAAATTTGATCTTTAAATCTCTGACGCTGACATGATTAAGACACTAGACTTTAACAGCTGACTTCGTTAAAGGCTGGTAATAAACGTCTTGAATCTCAATGACCCATTAAAACTTGTACCTGTGGCATTCTGCCGGTCATTTATAAGAAAACCTCATAGCTTTTAAAAGAGAAACAAGGAGAAGGTCATTTTACTTTCTGCACCAACTAGATCAGGCTACTGGGTGAGGACAATTTGGAAAGGCCAGAGAGCAAATCATAGGCATTTATGAATTATTCGTGAGAAAGGGATCTAAACTAGACTGCTGGCCAGTCTTTGAAGGGCGGAGTGAATGAGGGCAGGGGTTACTTAGTGTCTACCGCCCTCCGGGGGACTTTGAGATTTTCCCAGCCCCACTCAGCAGGGCAGAAGGGTCTGGGAGGGAGCAGAAGCTGGTGTTCCAGAGGCGTTCTGAAAGATGAGCTAATATGGCCAAATATTGGCTTGAGAATCCTGACTTCCCTTAGTGCCGCCCTGAACTGACCCTCGGGGACATTCTTTGATCCTCCCTGACTAAAAGGGCACAAGGAGATGTGGACCTTGGTAACCAAAACACAGAGACAGCCCTTTGACGTGTCAACAAGGTGTATCTGGGAACCTGGCCATGGCC
The DNA here is from genome assembly GCF_000325575.1 of Pteropus alecto. Taxonomy (NCBI): domain Eukaryota; kingdom Metazoa; phylum Chordata; class Mammalia; order Chiroptera; family Pteropodidae; genus Pteropus; species Pteropus alecto. The sequence continues at coordinate 810,982 of NW_006436294.1, forward strand.
AGCCTGTCCTTCGTGTCTGCCGCCGTCCCTAATCCTCTTTAGGACCCTGTGAAGGAAGTATCTCTACAACGACTTTTACAGATGGAAGGCGGCGGCTCGGAGTGGCTTGGGACTTTGCCCGGCTTCGCCTGGCTGTGGCTTGGTTTGAACCTGTCTGCCTAAATCCAAGCCCACATTCTTTGCACTGAACCACACAGCTTCTGGAGTCAGTGTTTCTTCTTCCCCAGAGTTCTGCTCCGCTTACATCCCTGTGCCTTTCTGGATATTTGAGGCTTAAAAACAAGTGTCTTCCTTTTGCTGCTGGAATAAAATCCAAACCCCTTCCCAGGACTTCTATGACCTGGCCTCTGGCCACCTCTATATCCTCAGTTGACCGTTCTTGCCCTTGTCACATGACCTCCATGCCTCAGACACGGTGAGCTTGCATCCACATCAGGGCTTCCGTGCTGGCTCTACCTCCACCTGGGACTCTCTCTCTCCCCTCTTCCATCTTCCTACTGCCCTGAGGCTTAGGATCCCCCAGATCTAAACGTGGCTGTGACCAGCTTCTTCTTTCCATTTCGGTGTCAATTTAATGTCACCACCTCCGTCAACACCTCAAAGGAAGTAGCCAGTCTCAAGCATACCACCCAGTTGTTTATTTTTCCAAAATACTTTATGTAGTAACTGAAATTATCTTCCTGTTATTTATTTCTCCTGCTTTTATGGGGGAAAAAAAGTGACATTATCCCTTCATTTTACAAGTGAGAAGGCCTAAGACTCAGAGAGCTTATGTGATTTGCCCAATGCCAGGATGAGATGCAAACTCAGTCCACTGGATGCCCAGAGACATCATACACTTTGGGTGTTTGCATAGTGATCTTCTGTTCTTGTTATGATTGCATATTTTGCCTTGCTCTCCGCATTATGACTTTCTTCGAAGTAGTTAGCGTAGGTACTTCTTTGGTTGCATCTTCACAGTATTTGACAGGAAATCAGTGGTGAGTGTCTGTGAATGAGTGTGTCTCTGGGGTCAAACTTCCTTCTAGATCACACCTCTGTTCGCTTCCCATTGGATACTGTGACAGGCGAGTGTTAGTCACCTCACACAATGCTAGGTACAGAGTAAATGTTCAGCAAATGTTTATGGGATAAAGACATGGTGGCTTGTGTTGTCCTTACTACAAGTGACATTTCCCAAATTATGGTACGTTCTCACTTCATATTGTTGATAGATTCTTAGAAACTGAGTCTTTAACTGATCTTACCTTAGGCTAATTGACAAGGGTTTAATTTCTATAGCATATTTCAGTATGTCAATTAGCCTAAGGTAAACTGGTTCTAATACACATTGTTTTGCTTAAAGTCACATTTTCCAACAACCTATTGATGACGTTTAAGTGAGGACCCCTAGAATCATTTTCAATCCTGAAAAGCTTTTAAACCCGAGAAACATGCCAGGAAGTTCTTTCAAACTTAAGACTGAGACGGTGTGCCGCAGGGAGGACTCCAGCTGTGTTGCCGACGGGCCACATCCCGCCTGCTTCTCATCAGTGACTAAGGGTGACAGCTGCCTCTGTTATTTTTGTTTTCATTTTGTGGCAAGGTGATCCCATGGATAGAGGGGTGTATGTTTCCAGACAAGATACAAAGAGCCCCCCAAAGCCTTCCTGCAGGGTAGGATGAAAATAAATGCAATGTTATGGTCATATTGAGGAACTGTGACACTAGATGGTGATCAAGCAAAAGAGACAAGGTGGCTGATTCACACCGGGTAATTTGGGGGAACAGGATTGAAGCGGATTTGTGCACAACTTTTTTCTTCATTCGAGTGAATGAAATGGGAATGGCTTGAATGGCAAAGTGTCTATTTAGCTAAACACATGGGAGCCTTTTGCTGATTTTTTGAGAGATGCTTAAAGAACGTACGGAGGATTCTTCTGTAGCAGAATGTGGGGAGGACACGTGGATTGAGAATCAGGATAGAGCACATGTGGATCAACGATGTCTAAGGGCAGAGTGGTGTCAGATTTCATAAGCTTTTGTCATGCTTTGCTAAACTGGAATTGAAGAAGCAGCAGGAAGCTTAATATAGGAAATATGCCTGTGCAGTTGGGGAAAACTTAAGGGTCGGCTTCCATATGGCTTAGAAGTTCCACCAACTCTAATTCCTAATTTTATATGTTCTTAGCTAAAATGTGCCAAAGATCAAAGATAATGAGAAAGGATAATCTTCACAGCCCTCCTCCGCCCCCGTATTATTTATTTATTTATTTTGGCTTAAAGAAATTAAGACCGCAGAGTTTGGGAGGATAGCAGTTGTTTAGATCTATTTTAAATCCCTCAGTGTGAATCAGAGAATGTCAAAGCTAGGAAGAAACCTAGAATTTATTTTTATGTTTCATGGAGAGAAGAAGTAGAATCTAGACCTACATTGAGCCCCTACTGTAGCCAAAATTGAGACATGCTGACAATGTAAAGTACAGACTAGATTTCAAACACTTAGCAAGAAAATAGATGTTTCTCATTTATAATCATTAATCAATGGTTAAATAATCGCACTTTGGATTTAGTGGGTTAAATAAAAGACATTTAAAGTTAATTTCACCTGTGTCTTTTTACTTTTTAAATGTGTCAAGTAGAAAAATTTTAATTGCATTTGTGGCTTGCATTGTATTTCAGACAGAGCTGGCTCGGAAGAATAAAGCGACTTGCCTAGAGCCATGGGCCTAATTAAAGTTGGGGCTGGAAACCGCGATGCCGACTAGAGCTTTCTCCCTTTCCTCTTTCTCCTCTTCCTTCCTCCTCCCCCTTTCCTTGGTCTTCCTCGCAGACGTGGCCCATGACAAATTCGTACCATCGGTCCACGCAGGGCATCTCCTCATTCTTCATTTATGTGTCTTCCCCCACAGACCCCCTCCGCCCCTTCCCTAAACACTGTTCTTGGCAATCGCCCAGCATATTTACGGTTCACATACGTGGGAAACATTTATGGGACTGAGGGCTAATTGATGAGCAGGAGAACAGAAAATCCTGACAGAGGCAGATGGGTTTGCAGCAAGGCTGGAGAAACCACTGGAAGGATGTGGTGTCATGGAAGCCAGTGGAAAAGCTGCTTCAAGAAGAAGGCACATGTTCACGAAAATCAAGGTAAGGAGTAAGAGTGCCACTGGCTTTATGGCAAGGAGGCCACTGATGACCTTGGTGAGGGCAGTGTAATTGGAGAGTGGGCTGGATGTTAGCTTTCAGTGCATGGAGACATTTCGGCGAGTTGAGAAAGGGCTGACAATAAATACGAGTAAGCTGCCTATACGGCCATGCGCCTCTTAACGACTGGTGTACGTTCTGAGAAATGTGTCATTAAGCAAATTTGTGTGAACATCACAGAGTGCACTTACACAAACCTAGACGGTACAGCCTACTGCACACCTAGACTCTACAGTACAGCCTATTGCTCCCAGGCTACAAGCCTGTGCAGCATGTTACTGTGCAAAACAACACGAGATTAAATCAAGCACAAGAGACGATGCCATTGATAGAAATGGTGAACATGACATGTATGAGGCTGTTGCTGGCATAAGGCGGCTCGCCGTTGTATGGCAAACTTTTCTTTTATAAGTAGAAAGGGTACATCCCAAAATAATGATAAAAGTATAGTACCGTAAATACATAAACCAGTAACTATTTATTATCATGATCAAGTATTATAACCTGCACATAATTTTATATGCTATACTTTTATAGGACTGGCGGTGCGGGAGGTTTGTTTATATCAGCGTCACCATGAACAGGAGAGTGATGCATTGCGTTACTATGTTATGGCAGCTGCAACATTGCCAGGCAATAGGAATTTTTTGTTTCATTTTAATCTTATGGGACCACCATTATTAGTGCAGTCTATCCTTGACTGAAATGTTTTGTGGCTCATAACTATACATAGGTTGGTAGCTTGGGGACAATGTGGAGTAGAATAAAAATATTTGTGAGTTGGGAGAAAATGACCAAAGCATCCTATACTGGCCTCTGTCATTGAACTTATCACATTGAATTTGTGTCTATCTCCATGATAGTTGACCTTGAACTTCTTCAGGCCAGGTACTTTCGTTCATCTTAGAATCTCCAGTCCCCCGACACACTATGAGTGGATGATATTTTGTTGTTGTTTTAAAGACTGCTTAATAATAAAAAAGAAATAGAAGGGTAATATCTAGGAGTATTTTTATGCCAGGTCATGCTGTTTAGTTCTTGGCACTGCTTTCCAAAGAAACAGCTATCAAAAATCAAAGGAGATCGCCCAAGATTTTCTTTGCTGGAAGCTGATGTCTTCATAGCAGAAGCAACATGTTTTCATGTCAGTATGCTGAGTGCCTAGCACAGTACCCAACACATGGTATGTGCTCGCTAAAGGCTTCTCCCTTTAAGTAACAGTGAAGTGACTGAATGGATGATGGATGGAGAGTATATGCTTAGCCTGAATTAGATCTAAGAGAAGATTCGAGGATTCACAATCACTTTCTTCAAATATTGGAGGGCCTGTCAGGTACAATAAAGATTAGGTGCCTTTTCTATGACTCCAAGGAATAAAAGTAGAACAAAAGGAGGAAGTCAGCAAAATATCAGTCAGCGACTGAATTTAATTATTATTGCTCATGTCTGGGTATTCTGATGACAAGTGACCAACATTTGAATGCATAATTTATAAATGAGTATATGTTTTTTCTATAAAACTTATTTTTCTTTGTTTCAGCAAAATAATTCCCTATGCTTTTATAATAAAATTTTTCATGTTATCTGTGTTCTAGTAACAAAAATACTCTATGTGATTAGAAGTATATAAAATTAGAATATATTAGAAGTATATAAAATTATTAGAAGTATATAAAATATATACTTCTAAGTATATATAAGTATATAAAATCTATTAGAAGTATATAAAATTAGAATATATTTCCATAAAAGTTAAATGTAAACTCAAATGTAAATTATGTTTTCATAAAATGTAAACATTTGAAAAATTAAAATTATTTCACATGCTTGCACAATGTTTTCTTATAAAATATTCAATATTGCTTATTAAAATTAAAATGTAAAAATAATAAAGTTGATTAATGGCAAATTTATTCATAACTATGTACAGTTAATTTTTAAAATGTAATCAAATCTTATTAAATATATACAAAAATAGAATATTCATCCTTCTTGTGTTCAATGTCCACTATCAATATTACATACTGGGATAATACACCACCCATGTTATATTTAAGCTTAAGAACATACAATATTAAGAATGAACTACGTTGTTTCATATTGTAGAATATTTCTTAGTTGGCATGTACTGTTATTCTCAATACCATGCTAATGCTGAGGCCCTGTGAAACCCTAAATTAGAATACAAAGAGATTCAAGAAAAATGGTTGTTTGGCATTCCTTGAAAACTGATGCTTTATTACACCAAAGATTAGTACATTCAAGAGACGAAAAGAAATCAACAAGATAATTTATTTATCTTTTCCCTTTCTTAAATATTTTCACTACTCAGGTCCTTCATACAACGTTATATCCACCTCCATTCACAAATCGTCACGGCATTTGCACTTGGCCATCTTTCATTTCAAGAATATAGAATGAGATGTTAAGAAACATTTTCTTGAGGCCTGAACAGTGTCAGACATTAAAGCTAATATTTAGGTTTGTGGATTGTGCTGTGTCATTGCTGAGTATCATATCCCAAGACAGCACGGTGCGTTAATAAATTTACTTTTTAGTGTATTTGTGATACGCAACGTCCTCTAAAGAATACGGCTCAAGGAAAGATGACCTCTTGTGCCAGGGTCTGAGAGAGTTACTAGGCGGATATGGCAGGTAAGCGTTCAACCTCCCCTCAATCAGAAGCCATCTTTCTGTTCCTATGGCAGCCGCAGCTGGCAAGCCTGGTCACGGAGACGCTGAGTTCCATGCGGCAGTGACCCAGGTTCCAGTCAGGGTGCAGGCCCCAGGTTTTCATCAGTGCCATACTGGCACATGTGGAGGGACCGGCGAGATATTGGTCTCTTGGTCCCTGCAGCACAGTTAAGGTGCTATCTTCCTGGAGTCAACAGGTGCTATGGCAGGCTCCGCATCACTCCTTTTTGCATCTGGCAGAGGCGGCCGCTCTCCTGGAAGTCTGTTTGGTGACACTGTCCTAAAAGGGCAGCAGGGGGCCGAGTCTTGAGCAGGAAGGTGAAGTTCAGGGACAGCCGAAGAGGAGAGGAAAAGAACCAACCTTCCAGGGGTGCTCACTTTCTGTGCCTCCAGCACATACGTGCATTTCGGACCTTATCTCATTTAACGTCACCAAACTATTTTTTAAATGGGTGAATTAAGTAAAACATCTAATATTGATTGAGGTCCAACTAGGAGCAGGGTCTGTCCAATTGCTTTTAAATTTATTTTGTCAATGGGTCCTCACAGCAAAGATTTGAACTATTGATCTTCATTTTACAATAAAGAAATTAAAGCTGAGCAAGATTAAGGTCATGTGGTCAGTAAGTGGTAGACATGATTTGGGGCTTCTTGCTATTATTATCTCCAAACTCAAAACCCTGTCTCCTACCACGTGAGGGACAGAGCTACAGTGAAAGAATGTGGATAAGTCCATCAGCTTCTTGCAGACACCTGGGACAACTCATGTGTGTCTTCTACTGCAAATTGACAGTGTTCCTTTTGCCTATAAAAAGTAGTAGTAGGTCCTTCTTTACGAAAATTGTTTATCGATTTTTTTATTAAAAATCATTGGGGGTGACACTGATCAACAAAATCCAATAGTTTCGAGTGTACAATTCAACAATATGTACTGCCTATGTTGCACTGTGTGTTCACCACCCAGAGTTAGATTCCCTTCGTCACCAAATATTTGACCCTTTTAGCTCTACCTCCCCTCTCCTTTTTCTTACTGTGAAGTGGTACCTACTGCGAAACTTACTTGAAATAATTTGGATAGCATGTGAAAGCATGAAGAAGGACATAACATTTATTTGAATCCCACTGCCCCCTAGTAACTGCTGGGTTCATTTGGTGTACATCCATTCTTCTAGGCTTCTATTTTTCTACATAAGTGAATGAACACAATTACTATTATACAGCTCACACTCCTTAATAACCTGCTCATTTCACTTAACAGTTGCTCATAATCATTTCCCTAACATTAGTTTTTCCTAAATCATCAGCTTAATGGCAGTCACATACTGTGATTTATTTCCCTGGTCTTGCATGTTCAAATATTTCTTTTCTCATTGTTTTTTGGCCGTCACATACAATCCTGTAATGCGTATGCACTGACATACGTAATTCCTTATGCCTTCGAAACTTTAAAAGTGAAAACAGGTCATCTAACATAGTCTTAATGATTTGTTTAGAAACGGGATTTGGGGGTCAAAATCCATTTGGGTGGGCTCATGTACATTACTGCACTACCTTCCAAAGAAATGTTCCTTCTATTCCCATCAATATTTCATACAAGCAGCCATTCTGTATTCCTCCATTGCTGTGATTATTGTTTTTAGAAACAAGCCAAAAATACTTATCATCTTAAAGAGGAAGTTTATCCCCAATTAAGCTAAAGCCATGTTAATATTGAGTAGCGCGGGGCTTAGGGGAAACACTTTGGTTTTTCCCACCACCTCACTTCACCAGATCTCCTAGGAACTTGGAAAAGAATGTCACCTCTCCTATTCTTATCCCACGGTCAAAACTTCCTGTCAAGAATTATGCCCTCCTCACATCCAGAGTGACATTTGACCCCCACCGTTAAGATGTGGCAGCATGCTGTCTGTCTAAAACGTTTTCTTCTTTTTGCCTTAGTAGGGGCTTCCTGGATTCAAGACCCATTTGGACAGTGCAATAAATGTTTGGTCAGTTTAAAAGAAGAGGTAGAATAATTCCTAAATATATGAGATATGCCAGCAAATTCTCAGGCGGGCTTTAGTGTACGTAGTGCTTTGAAGTTATTTTTCAAATTCCTTTTGCTATGGTCAAAATCAGTGTGGAGCGTGGTACCTGGCTGGGCTCCAGGATGCTTCTAGGGGTGTCCACCTGGTAATCTACACAGGAGATGGGGAAAGAAAACCGCACTCAGGATCTGAGAGGTGGAAGGAAACTGAATGTCATTTGGTCCAAATCCTCTTCCAATCTTGCGCCTGAGAACAAAATCTATGCCTTCTACTCCCTCTGATGAACAGCTCAGCAGTAATAGTTGTAATTATGCCACGTAGTTTGCAAGCACCCTATATGCATTATCTCATGTGTTCTCACATAAGAACCTGGAAAGGCAGGCTGATTATCATACTCATTCTACAAATAAGAAAAAGGAGACGCAGAGAGATTAATTATATTGCCTAGATCCATATAGCTACTAAATGGCAGAGCCCAGATGCAGACTCAAGGAGCTTGATTCCAGAGCCCACACCCACTACCACCCTGCTCTTTGCCCTGGGGATAGAAAGCAGCTGTGCTGTGAGCCAGACAGGCAGACTCACGTTTGATCCCAGCTCGTGATCTGTCTTCTCTACGCTGCGTGTGTCTCGGGTATACAGTGTGGTACAGAGGAAAGAGGATGGGTTTTCACTTTGTTCCAGGCGTGACTCTTCCACTCTTTCACCAGGCTACTTTGGGTACATTTCTCAACCTCGCTGAAGCCTCATTTTTCCATTCTGCATCATTGGGGCCACAATAATCACAGCATTACTTTGTTGTGAATTTACAATGAGAACTTAGAAAAATGCCTGATAGATGACTGCCAAGTTTTAGTCTTACTTTTTTTTTTTCCATAAGAGACAGTACTTCAAATATCTCAGGGCTCAACTTGGTCTCATTTTCTCTTGGCTTAACATTATTAACTTTATTATCTTGAATAATAATAATAATAATAATAAATGCCTAACATTTACATCAGTTTTACATAAATCGTTCTGGTCCAGGTCTGTGAGAGGGTCAGGAATGGACTGTCATCCGCATTCTACGGAGAAGGGCATGGAGGCTCAGGAAGACCGGGGACCTGTTCGAGATTATAGCATCCCTGCATGATTGAATCCATGTCTTGAAGACTGGTGCTCTGACACCAGTGAAAGAACTCTTTCCACCACAGCTTCCTTCCTTCCACTTCTCACATGACGTATTTTCCACACTTTCCCTCACTACTCTGATTTCTTTCTTCTGGGTCACGGTCATGGTCAATACCTTCTTGCAGGTGCCTAGAACTGAGCACAGCATTTCTGATGGGACGTGTTCAGGAGCACACATGTTATTCATTTTATTTCATGGGTTTTAGTCTAAGCTCTATCCCCGATGTATTGTGTGACATCGGTCAAATCACCTTCTCTCTCTAGTCCTCGGTTTCTTCATTTTAAAAAGAGAGGATTGCAGTGCCTTCTACCTTGTCAGCTTTCAATAGATCTTACTTGAATGAATGAACAAGTGAATAGATGAATGGCTGAACAGATGGTTCGTTAATTCCTTGTACCTCTGAACCCGAAAAGCAGGTATTCGTTAATTGGCACAGTTCTATCTACATGATTACTTAATTTCCTTAGAAACAGTCTAAATGAAATCAATTCTGTTTGGGAGTGAAGTTTCTTCCTCCTTGGATTCATGTTTTCATGCAGAAAGTGCTCCATTGCAGTAGCATCCTAGCCTCTTTCTCCATCCTCAGGGAGAAAAAGAGCGATTTCATTGATCGGTGTATTGGTCCGTCCATCCTGATCCTTCTTTTGGGTATATTCTGCCTGTCAAGAGGAAGCATCTGGCCACTCTCTGTTATGCACCACTTTGAGTTGGGCAGGCTTCACATGTCAAAGTTGGGGAACAGTGATTTGGGGGAAATTCAATGCAGAGAGTGTTCTCAAGCCCACTGGCTCTGCATGGACACCATATCAATAAATGTAACTTTTATCGGTAATGAAGCTGACATTTTGCTCTCTCTCCAAGCCTGAGTCTTTATCTCCCATACTTCATAGTAATAACAAAAAAAGAGTGAGGTGTTACTTATGGCTACAAAAATTCTGTCATTTAGCGAAAACAGATCATCTTAAACTACAGATAAGAAATGATATTTCAGGGCAAAATAAAGGTGTTAGGTAGAGGATTCGTTGGCCAGGGACATAGCTTTGGGCCCAAAGCGTTGAATCAGGCTGCTCCTGTGGGATTTCCACTAGTTTGCCCTGACTTATGTTGTACCGTGGGGCTAGATTTGGTTTTGTAGTCATGTAATTGACCTGGAGGCTTTTATTTATTTATTTATTTTTCAACCAACGAGTGACTATTATACAAGCAAAGACAAACTTTAGAAAATGCTGGCCATTTACATCTTCATTTTGGGCTGCTGTAACTTGACCTTGAATCACACAGGTAGGACTTGCACTGGTATTTCAGGAGAGGCTGAAGCTGATATTTGATCCTTTTGGTCTTGATAAATGGCACATAATTTATGCTTTTCCTCAGCTCCTCAGCCAAGAGCCAGGTCTGTAAGTTACCCTTTGGCAAAGGTAGGTATGTTTTTCACACACTGCAGAGCCCTAACATGTAAAATTCTCATTTTAAAAAGTTGTTGCTAGGCCTACATAGGCAGTATTAAACTTGCTCCAAATTTTTCTTGCTACACTAAGGAACAAAGGAGAAACCCAGAAGTCCTAATCTCATAAACATGGGCCTGATTATGGGCTCTTGGGAGTTATTCCGTATTACGTGATCTCAGGTTGGCAAAGGGCTTGTTCATTTTGAGGTTCTGCCCGTGACTTCAGTTTCCCCAAACTAAAACTATTAGTGCGCCCACAGAAATTGTGGTAGACTTTATTAGTAAACAGTTAAAAAATAAAAGGAGATCCCTACTGTAAAGAAGAATAAGCTGTCTTCTTGGAGGGAATTATTAAAAATCCAAAGGTTAAGAAGGCAATTGAAAAGACCTCCTGTGCCTGGAATATTAGCAACCACAAATCATTTTATTTAGGAAATCAAGGAGGAAATAGAATACCCCGACTTTGACGTTTAATCTCACTATCTCAACAAGAGTAACGGAGCAATGAAAATCAATCACAGGCAGACAGTGTTAAAGCAGAAAGATATCTCCGTAGGAAAAGTGTTGACATCTTAGAGGAACAATCAGGCAGATATGAACAATAAATGAGCTATTAAGGGCTGTGATACGCAGTATAGAAGGCAGGAGTAACTGCACCTACATGCTCTGAAAGAGGGCATTAGGAAAAAGGCATTTCAGTTGTCGTTAGATCAGGAAATGTGACAGGTATACAAAGAAACATAATAGAAGGAAAGACGCAAGGTCTCAGAAAGTAGACTGGAATGAATGTGCCAGGACGCTGGGAATCACTAGGAGGTGACCATCTGAAGAATTCACATCAGGAGACTGGAGACTGAGAGACACGTAAGTGGACTCAGAAAATCTGGACAAATGAGAGATCAATAGACTGCACAAAAGAACTTCTGGATCATTTTCATGGTGACACAGATGTTACAGGTGCGCGTGATATTGTATAAGCCATTGGAAAACATGCTTGGTATATTTCCAGATTTAGGATTCTAAGGCCACCATCCAGAGAGAACACTCTGCACTTAAGTGATTAGATTAATCATATGATAATACAGATGATTTTCCTTTTGATTAACGCAACGTCAACTGGTGGGTAACATTAATTATACCTTCAGAATCCCTTTTGCCATGTATTGCAACATAATCACCAGTGCGATATCATATTCACAGTCCCAGCGATTAGGGTGGATTATCTTGGGGACTATTTTTAGATTCTACTTACCACAACACATATTGATGGGAATCTAGGCAGAGCGATGGTAGATGAAGCCCAACCTCGGCTTGGAGTAAGTAGTCTGATGGGAGGCTCTCTCTTGGGTGTGATGATTCAACTCAGGAAATGATAATGGACAGGATTTGTTGGAATGCTAGAAGCTTTTTGGCAAACCCTAAAATTATTAATTTCATATCTCTCATTGTGGGAAGCCATATGATGGAACATTGAGAGGATGGTGTTGGATGAATACATATTTTGGCCAGAGAAAAACAATCAAAGGAAAGAAGGAAAGAATTCAATTCTAACAAGTAGTAGGATTCCTGTTTGTTAGAGATGGAAGGGGCCAAGCTCTGAAGCAGATTAAATAGTTAGAAATTCATTTGAGCATTCCTGTGAGACTTAGCAGAACAACAGAGAGAGAGAGAAGAAAAAAAAGCGAAAGAGGATGTAGCAGAAAGAATTATTCAGGATAAAATATTATTTTTGCATGTACAACACACCCACAAAATTTAGAAGGACTGATCATTTAAAGTGAGCAAACATAGTGTCATGAGGGGCTCATGGCCAAGGTAGTCATCATCACTAGGTCCCTGAAACAAACATTTCTTAAGCCTCAGCAGCAGCCTTGGTTCTGGAACATGCTGAGGGTGATTATTTAACTGAAACAAATGTTTGGATAAGGAGAAATCTAGGAGGCAGAGTTCTGAAGACCTAAAGAGTTTCACAGCAAGAAGCGACAGCCACCATCTCAGAAATGAAAATACTTGCTCGCAAAGATGATGTAGATTTTGTAGGCTGTGATATTGACATCATCTGGCATGCCAAGAATATTAAGTTCAATGTGATCAAGAGAATTAAGAGGTTTTGAATTAAGAGGGGCTTCCACCAGTAGGCACTCCTATACTTTAAATGAAAGGCAGGAGTTTCATAAATGTAGCCCTTAAAACAAAAAAGTTCTATAGTTTGGTGGGACTTTTTCTCCCCTTCGATATGGAAAATATGCCATTAATACTTGATAGAAGTTTTATCCTAAATGGGTTTTAGCTAAAGGTCAGAGGCCCTGGGTGGCTTAAATAGACTGACCAGTATGCTCATGAACTCCATGTTCATGCTTTTCATACTTTCAGAATTTGCTATCCCATGTCAATTACTGTAATAAAATTTTACTTAGATTAAACTATTTAGGGACTGGAGGTTTATGCTTTCTAAATTTTGGGAGTGTGTTATTGGTGCAAATATCATATTTTTATCCTTACTAATTCTTTAGATTCTTTAGAAAGGAGAGTTGATGAGATATTTGGGATTGGACTTATCTGGTTTTTGAGACCCTGACAGAAATACATTCATGACAGTAAGAGAGCCCGGGTAGTCATGCTCAGGAGATTGTGACCTTCTGGAGAGACTGTGAAGAATACGAAACTGGGTGGTATTTCAACTTATTTAGGTTTTACTTAAAAATGTTGGACTTTGAACTTTATTTTTAAATGCCTAATACTTAGTTAACTTCTTTGGACCCTCACCTGCAAGGGCGCTTGATCTTTGAATATTGGTTTCGTCCTGAGACTTTGACAATGGGAGAAGTCTTTGTGTTTTCATCATTGTAGAGCCAGAGAATCATTTAGGGTTGCCATTTGATCTCATTCGATGAGCTCTCTTAGACTATGTGACTGGAGATAACCTGATAGACTAGGGAATGCAGTTTTCAGTTTTAGGTACAGCATGGCCATGGAGTGAATTTAACTGATATTTGTCTGGCACATTTTAAGGCTACCTGACCCATACTGGAGGTGAAATGTGTATAGCTTATCGGGAGGGTACCCTTGGGTATAGTGGTTAGTATTGAAGGAGTAGCTTTATGAAAAAGGAAGCAAGAGTTACTTGATAGCTGATCTATTACAAGGGGCTCGCTACACCCTGGGTGGACCCTGGGTTAATGACTAAACTTAAGATAAAAAAGAAAAAAAAAATCCTTCAATGTTAGAGGAGAGGACTTCCTTTCTCCTGGCTTCTTGTTTTCTATGAAAGGATCTTCCTCTTAACATTCTCCAGCTCTGCCCTAACCAGAAGAGGGCTGACCTACCTGACTGACGAGTTTGAGAAAAGGAACTTGGCAGGCATGGCTTATCTTACCCTGGCTTTTCTTTTGGGATCTGCCTGCCTTTAAAGGGAAGGATTCTCACCTCTTTCTACCAAATAGTTATCTTAATGCAGCAGATTCTACCCCCTGCAAGTGAAGTCTGCAGTTTTAGGAGCTAAATTCATTTCAAAGGAATGTTACTGAGCCCGTTTGACTCCTCGTCTTCAAATGTAGCTTTAATCCAAAGATGCATGGATTGTCTTCAGGTCTCAATGCACTAACTGAAACCCAGTGAGTATAAAAGCGCTAAATAGGAAGTAGGGGTTGGGTGCTAAGCCTAGTTCTGCCACTGACATGCTGGGGATTCTGGGAAGGTCATGGCCACGCCCTGGGCCTGAGTCATCTCAGATGCACAAGGATGGGACAGAACATGATGGTTTCTGAGGTTTCTCCTAGCTTTGGTATATACTGTGGTGTTACTGGGAGAACGCTGAGGGGAGGGAGTTCATGTTCACTGTTTGAGTTGCATCTTGAATAGTTGCCTTTGAATGTCATAGTCATAGTTGTTATCCATCTATTATTGATGGATTTGGGGAACTGAGTTCCCAAACAGTGGTGCCATATATGGGGCCAACTGATCACTGCTGTTAGGGTCACTCAGCCTAGCTGTAGCTGGTGACATTAAAAATAGAACAGAGCCTTTTTTGGTTTCCCTGCACTCTCGTGTTTAGATACTTCTGATAACTGAGATTCTGATAATGAAGACTTTTTTTTTTTTTTTCCCCAGAGCAAGGATGAAAATATTGCCAAAACCTCAAGTGAATTTTATTTGCATTTGGCTAGATTTAAAAAGTATTTTGACAAGTTTAAATTGTCCCTTTCCCTTAAAAATTATTTTAGGGCTGACACTCCTAACTCCAGCCCTCATGATTTTGTGTTTTTCTCTCTGGCTTTCTCTTTCGGCAATGCTCTCTGTCTCTTAGAGTTGTTATTTGTCTCTCACTTTAATCCCATTTATATTTCCAACCTCCATAGCACCTGGGTACCTTGGCAATCAGCTTTGTATTTTAGCATGAAGCAGAGTGAGAAAAGCAGATGAAAATTCAGTGCTAAATAAATCTTGGGCCTCTGTATGTAATTTTGAAATATTTTGGAAATTCGCAAGTTGGGAAATAAATTCACTAAAGGATTTATTTAATTTATTTTTGCATATAATTTTTTTCTGTGGAATGCACCCTGTCATGCTCACCTAGACATAGTCATATAAGAAGGATAGTAAATGCGATTTGTTGAGATAGCACAGTACTTTTGAAGACTGTGAGTGAGGGCTCTGAGTGTGAATGGCCTCTGGGGCATTGAGGGGTCCTCTTCTTTCTTCTACGTTCGGCCAGTTGTCAAATTTTAGGGTTCATCACAGTCATCCCATGAAGGACTTGATGTCACACTGATTTCTGCCCCTACTTGCACAATTTCTGATTCTCCTGGTCTGGGACGAAGTCTAAGAATTCGCGTTTCCAGCACATTCACAGCTGAGGTTGGTCCAGGGACCATATTTTAAGAACCATTGTTCTCGATCGTCTTCTGTCAAACAGGACTGAGTCAGGTTGGATGTAAGAAGGCAGATGAGATGTAAGAAGGCAAATTGGCAAAGAGCTGAAAGTGACATTTCCAGGGCTTCCCGCCCTTTCTCTAAGGACCCAGAGTGCAGGGCAAGAGGAAGCATTGTAAATCTCTCTCTCGTCCACATTAGTTGAGTGAAATACCTTTTCTAAATACCAATTTAGGACATATTTCCTGACAAGTACAAGCATCCTGGAACTTACAGGGTGTGGTTAGCATGGAGTGCAAGCTGAAGGGCCACACAGACCTATGTTTGACCTATGTTCCCATGAGCTCTGCAACCTCAGATACATTTTTTGTTCTCCTTCAGTTTCTTCTGCTATAAATATGAAATGAGTGATGGAGAGAGGCGGGAGAACGGTCCCCTTCACAGTCGCACGAAGTGGGCATGGAGCTGCATTTAGGGGTAATGAAGATGTTTTGGAACTAGGAGGAGATGATGGTGGCCTGACGTGGTGACTATACTGTCACTGAATTATATACTCTAAAAAAGTACATCTATTGCCGTGCGTGCCCACCTTATAGAAAATAACTTGATAACTGTTCATTTCCTGCTTTTCCCCCAGCCCATCTTGTTTGGCCCCATCCTAAGTGGTCATGTGGTGCTTCTGGACTTGGACTATAAATGTATTCTCACCACCATCCGTATCAGCCTTTTTATCCATTCTTATTCCTGGTTGCTTATACTAGTGCCTGTGATGGGACAGACACTCAAAAACTTAATTAACAATAAAAAATATGCCCCGAGGCCACACATGATTTTCCACTACATACATCACATAGACATTTAGCTCAGAGGGAGAGAAGGAAGGCAGTCTAATGACGATGGCACATATATTATGCACTGGATGCCTTTACAGATGTCGCTTCATTTAATCCTCTCCACATCCCTGAGTGACAGATAATCTCATTCCCACTTTGGGGTACATGCCAACCAGTTCTCAGAGAGATCCAGAAATTCGCCGAGGGTCCCAGAGTCAGTAAACGTTGAACTGCCGCTGAAGACCCACATCTCCCTGAGGTAAAGCTCATGTTCTTTGCATTATATTTTCTTGGGGCGGGTTGGTAAGATTTCAGGTGGGAGTTAGATGTTGATGGACTTAACGAGGGTGCAGGTTTCGTTTGGAAAGGTGGACATGGTCACAGGGAGATTCCAAGCAGCAGAACGACATGGAGGTGGGAGGAAAGGGCGAGGAATGGGAGTTTGGTGATGGTGAGCAGGGAACTCTCTACAGAGTGGAGACCTCTTCCCAGGCACTAGGGAAGAGAATAGTTAAGACCCAAGTCACGGAGGAGCTTGAACGGTGAAGTGAATGCACTCCTTGAGGCCAGCATGACAGCATCGCGTGGCAGTCTTTCTGGGCTACGGTGTTGCTCTTCTTAACCTGGTTTATCAGGCCAGCCGTAACTGGGCTTCTGCTCAACTCCACAGCCTCCGTGCACATCACTGTCCTTCTTACTGCCTGCTCTCCAGATGGACTAGCTTCCTTTCTGTTTTGTGATCGTGGCGGGCCAGCCCTCACCTCAGGTTCTTTGCATAGTTTGTTCTCTCTCTTTAGAACTTCCTCTTCTAATTTTTCTTTCCCTCACCCACCTCTCTCCGCTAAACACTCTTCCTGTCTTCTCAGCCTATCTAGAACCTATCAAGCACTATCAGGCTCCAGTCCAGATGTCACTGCTTCAGGAGGCTTTCCTGGACCTTCCCATCTGGACTGTGTCCACAGAGTCCTAGTGATGCTACTTTTGCCATCATGTGTTCCATGTCTGGTCAGCACCCTAGACTGAAGGCCCCTGGAGGTTAGAATTGTGCCTGCCCTGGTCACCACTATATCCCAGGTTCTAATACGGTGCTCAGGACAAAGTAGATGACCAGTAGTTTATTTACTTTATGATTCAGTGAACAAACTAATGAAGGAAGGTATTGGCTGAAGACACATTCCCCATTCCTGATGTCTCCTTCCCTAGCCAGGGACTTTTCATCATAGTGACACTCGGGCCACGTCTTTACCCTTCTCTCACTCTGCCACGGGAGGAAGGATGGTTTGCTGAATATGGGATAAGGAAGGACATGCATACGTAGCCCAGCCTCCATCCTAAGACACCTGCTCACAAGATACATGAATGACTGCTCTGCTTTGCCCCCGCTCTGCGGAGGGTGTGCAGAATCAGGAAGCCCTCTCTTGCCATCGACCTGAGCCACTCCCTCAATTTAGTTTTTGTCAGTAATAAAGCTGCTTTAAATATCTGCCTTATTTCTTGTCTAATGTTTTACCTGGTTCAGCACTTGAGTGGAGAGAAGAATTTATCTATTAGACCCCTCCAATCCCAACAGAAAGCATGAGATTTTTCTTCTGTAAAGGGGGCACGGATTTTTTAAAAGTTAGACACAGTGCTATAGTTAATGCGGAACCTTTGACAAATATTGTGCAAGGAATAATATGTTTGGATCCTGCAATCTGGCAAACATTTGTTGAGTTTCTGCTCAGTACGAAGGGCTGCACTTGACACTGTGGGGGATACAGAGATGAATAAGAGCTATTCCAGGCCTGTTGAGAGCTCACAGTCTATCAGTGAAGACAGACACATACATAAATAACTCTAACTCAAAAGCAGACTGTGATAAGTGCTATCATAGGGGAATAAACAACATACTATGGAGTTTGGGGGAGGGAGAACTCAACCTAAAATAAGGGTATTGGGAGTGCTCGTAGGAGAAAGAAGAATTTCTCTTTCTTGAAGAAACCTGTCAAAAGGTGTCTAACCTCGGTGGGGTTCACCTGGGGGTGGGGGTGAGGGTGGGATCAGAGGGACTCTTGGATACTAATCTCTGGTACAGAACAAAGAAAGACTACGGAATGTGGTCGTAAGGAGTCATATCCAGACTAAAGGTGCTAGAGGGAGAAACATTCCCCGAAGGGGCTCTTATCTGTTAAAAGCTAAGCAGGCTGCATGGGGTGAATTGGTGGGCAAATTGCAATGACCTGGGTTGAAGAGTTTTTTGCCTTTTGAAGTTCTCTGAGGCTGTTCCTCCTGTAACTACATCTCACTCTACCATCCTTCGCCTGGACTAGGATAGAGTATTTTACTGGTCGCCCCAGAAATCTGCCCAATGCATAGATTTTCCTCTAAATAATTGATCTAAGTTGGATGTAGTTCCACTGACAAGCAGATTTTGTGTGTGTGTGCTCCATGTTATTGATCTGGAGAAGAGGTATTTTCCTGGTTTACATCACCCATGACCCATCTCACATGTACCAAGGTATACTAAAGAGATTAAGTGTGGGACCTATACGTGATCAGAACCACCCTCAACACACAAGATTCAGGCCCCCAGCATGCAATTTGTCCTGAATCACACAGCTTATCTCATCCGTCCTGGTGGACACGGGTTGTGTTTTACCTACCTAGCATCTAGTCTCTTTTCTTGATAACAGTGCCCCTAATTTTCTGGTGGTATATTTCCTTTTTCTTTGGCCACAGTGATTAATCCAGAAATGGAAACAGAGCCTAAACCACTTCATTGAGAAATAATCTTGAAACTTGGCACAACTATTGTGAAAGAGGCACTCTCTTCTCTGGGGGTACTAAGCTGGTAAGATGGAAGCTTAGAGTTTACTCATATGAGGAGAAAACCTGTCTGGGAAAATAAAATGGAAAGCAGAACCAAGCTATGAAGAAAGATCTATGCTTATATTCAACCAAATATGAAACCAAAACTATTTATGGAATTTTAACTGACACGAGCTAATTCTTTCCTTTTATGGCTCAAACTGGTTCGAGTTAGGTCTCTATCAATTGCAACTGAAAGAATGCCAATTAATTCATGCAGATGGGGCGCCACATCTGAGATGTCTCTTTCATGTACTTTCATCTCATGATGAGCTTGCTCCTCTTCATTCTATGATCACACTTCCATCTGTAGATTTGATGCCAGGATGCCCTTACTCGGCTACTTTCTGAACTTTCTTTCCCAGACAAACGGCGACCCTGGGCACTGTACTTTATCTGAGTCCTAGGAATCAGGGTGAGGGTTAGAAGTGAGGTTGAGTTAGCCAGGGAGATTCTGAGTTTAGAGTCAAGGTCCCACTGACAACCAGCATCCAGGCACTAAGTAGAATCACATTTATAGAACTTAACTTACAGAACATATTTTAAACTAAGAGAAGCATCAGACCCAAGGCCTTACATAGCCTAGGCACCGAGATGACAACCAGAGCGAGATGAAGGCAGTTCATCCAGGATGATGAGTCGGAGAATGGAGCCTGAAGGTTTGGGTCTTCTTAGAAAACAGAAAATAGGGTGACTCCGGAGAAAGTTGGAGGATTTCTCAGGAGATAGCCTGAAATTGTAAGTAAGAGTCAATTTGTGTAGCATTTTGAAAGCTAGACAGAAGAGTTTGGAATTTCCAGTAAAAGAAATGGAACGTTACGCCTATAATTCTGGAGGAATGAGCAGGGGCCTAGTGACAAGGAACCCCATCAGAAGGCTCCCTCTCTGGCTTTGAGCCTGGGAGACTAGGAGAGAGCTGGCATCATACCTGAGGATGAGGAAGCTCCACATGGGAGGACAGTTTTGCAGGGTGAAGGTAGGGGATTTTGAGTTAGAGGTGAGACATGTAGAATTTCATGTGCCAGACAGTGAAAATAATGTGGTACGCACTGACTCAAAGCTCCAGAGAGAGAGTCGAGCTGGCGACTCAGAGTTAGGGGTTATTGCCTTGAAAAGACAAAGTGAGGCCATTGAGTGTGACTGATTTTTTTTAAAGTAAAAGTCTGAGAAAATCTGCCTCTTGATTCTTTCCTTCGCTTTATGGAAGGAGACTAGTAATCTATCTCATAGACAGACAGCACATATACTTCAAAAAAAAGTCTGGTGATTTAGGAGGAAATAGAGAAGCCTAGACTAGGGTCTAATTGGCTGCTTGTAGTGGCGTCCTTTTGGGAAAGCATTCAGAGCTGTGTTCCAGCTCATTGTGGAGAGCTGCTCTCCTCCGAAAGACCACACACAAACTTGAGCTTTCAAAACAATTGGGAAAAATAATTTTTTAAAAAGGCAACTACCATCCAGAAAGCATCACTCAAGTTTTTATCTTTTACTTGCAACTTCGTGGCAGAAAGCCTCACTGCAGGAAAACATGGCTGAGAGATTATACTGGGTTAGTAAGGAATTCATGGATCACTTACTGATGTCAAGAAAAGAAATGTAACAAAGCAGAAGAAATGACTGCCAAATATTATTTATCATTAACCTTTCTCTCCTCTCTTTCTCTCCTCTTTCTCCCTGTATCCCATCCATTATTAATTCTTGACAGTATTTTCTCTCTCATGTCTCTAAGGATAGTCAACCCATGCTTCTTATAAAGCTACTATGTGCCAAACTGTACCCAGCAATTGAGAGAGAGA
>NW_006436294.1:832368-845668 GCF_000325575.1 Pteropus alecto
TACCTTCAGGTTGCTCAGAGACAAACAAGAGGACGATAAAACACAACCTGCTTGCTGATGCCTCGGGTAAGCCGATGCTGTGTGAAAGGTAGTGATGGAGACGTACTTTCAATCTTGTCGACAGAAAAGATTTCTCTCAGGAAGTGATATTTCATATGTGATTTGTGATATGACTTAAGGTATAAGTAGGAATTTTCCAGTCCAAGAAACACGGCAAAGGGCATTCCAGGTAGGGGAACGACACTGAGCAATGTTACTTTATTAACCCACACGGCCTACCGAAACTCGTTAGCGTCTCAGACACGCAACCAGACACTAGGGATACGGAAATAAATGAAATGTACACAAAGCAGCCCGTGTTATTTTTAGGATGTATTTTCTTTGCCCCCAAGATACTGGTCTTACACATTTCTCTCTGTCTCTCTTGGATTCAAGTTTCCATTGACACTTCAAAAAAATGTATGGATTTTTCTCAGGTCTGCGATGACAAAACTGAGCCCTTTTATAACACGGCAGCCCACCTCACAATGAGGTCATTGTTCTGTAGGACGCTTTATTCGTAGTTTCGAAATCTCAGTGTTTTCTTTCCAGGGAATTAACAGCCTCTCTTTCCCGGGCAGCGGGGACGCTGGGATGGTTGCTGTAACTTTGGATACGGAGAGCAATTAGAAGTCCCCCTGCTCCATTGCCTGGGGAGATGTTCTGATTTCAGTGCTGTCACATAGAATCCCGCCTTGGTCAGGATGAAGCAATGTTTAAAATGACAACATAAGCCCTGTGCCCCATGTGGCAGATGTGAAAATAGACCCATTGCTGCAGGGAGTGCAATGAATGTCACCTTTTGGTTCCTCAGTTTTTCCCTTTTCTTTTTCTCACTCCCTTCTTCCCACGCTGCGAGTCTTCGCCACGCACACAAAAAGTCGAGATCCAGGGAAACAGACATGCCCTGTGCTGTACAGGGTCACCTGCCAGCATCGTTATGGCTCACTGTCGACAGCCAGGCTGAGCGAGTCGGGACGCGGAGGTGCCAGGAGAAAGTGCACGATTCGCCCTGCCACTCTCTTGCTTCTGCAGGAGCCTTCGCCAGCAGCTGGACTGAATTTTAAAGCAAATTGATGTTGTGACGTTGCGTGGACACAAGTCCCATGTGACTCTGCGGCTATCCCGGTGGACTGTAAGTACCTCTCATCCTTCCACTGTCAACCTTCCGGCGTCTTCTGAATTGACCTTCCTCTCTCTGGTTCCATCTTTCTCCCAGTCTGGGAGGCTCCACTTCGCTAAAGCCAACCTCTCATCGGCTTTCAGGCTCAACTGATTCTTTGTCACCTCTCTCCTACCCATCCTGCTGTGTCATGCGTGCTCCTGCTACGAGACTCAACCATGTGTTACCTCACATCACGATCATGTCGCCTACCTGCCTCTGGATGCTCTCGCCCGATCCGTAGTTCCCAGGGCCTCCCAGGTTTCCCATTAACCGAGTTTATATCTTTCCTATTAAAAATAGTCCACGGCTCCTCATAAATGCTTAATCTTCAGGAAGGAATTTAGAACTTTTCACCTTCTTTCCCCTCACTGCTCTGCCTCCCTCCAACAGCCCAGGGCTTCTGACTCCACATGCTGAGGTTGCTCGTCTTGTACCAGAAAGGAATTCCCTCTCTGTCCAAAGCCATTTGTCTGGTTGCCTCTGACCTGTCTTTACTGTGCCCTTGAAACCAGCCCTGAGGGACTGCCAGACCCCGAGCGCCCTCAGTATTAAGAAGAGGCTTCCCCCTCATCAATCCGGCACAGTCTGCCCAACTTCATGTGTCACATATCATTGTTTTAAGCCTCCTAATATGACACTGATGCCATTGGCATTTCCCTGGCTCCAGATGCAGTTCTCTAATACTTACAGGAACCAATTAGCCTGAAACTGGGGAGGGCAACAGAAGTCTCAGTGACAAGTTTTTCAAGAGGCAAGAGAGCGTTACCTCTTTTATTCAGAATCGTGACTCTCTGCCAGGAGCAAATCATACCTACCACCCACTTTTACCTCCCAGGACCCTTGATTCTTGTTCCCCCAAATGGTTATTCAGAGGAGATCTGGCTAGAATAAAAAGTAAGAATAATCTTTAAGGGAAAAATATATGGGGAAAGATCTTATACAAAGATACCATGGAGCCTAAAAGATCCCTGCTTAATTATTCATTAAGCAATAATTATTTGCAAGATGCCTGATACATATTACGTAATTAAATCTTCATAACGACCTCATAGAGTACATCATTTAGTGTCCTCATGGTAGACAAGGAAACTAAGGTGCAGAATTTAACCAAATCCATTCAGATTTATGAATAAAGAAGCTGGGATTAAAACTCGATTTATATAATTCTCACATAATATTATTTCCCATAGCACCTCTCAGACAACTAGTGACAGTCCTAGTCCATCCTTCATTCAACAAATATAACAAATATTTATTACCTCTAATGTCACCTGGTCACGTGTTAGGGACCAGTGTTCAGTGATGAAGAACACATATATTTAGGTATCAAGAATGTTAAAGTTCTCATAGTGTGATTGAAGGCATAAAGGGACAGACAGGCAATTAGCATACAGAATGACAATTATTGTGAAAAGGGAAATACAGAGCATGTCATCCACAAATGATGCTTTTTAAAAGAAAAGGGTGTCAAAACTGATACTTGAAGGATGAGTAAAAGTGAGTAAAAAGAAGGACAAGAAACAAAGTTTCCAGGTAGAAACAACACATGCAAAAGCCCAGATCCAAGAGAGGAAATGGAGCCCCAAGACATTGACTATAGCCGGAGGGTAGTACGCGAGGAAGAGGAGGAAGCTGTGGGAGGCAGGGACGGAGGCTGAAGAGTGTGTCATTCATCCCGAGGACCGTGGAGAGATTCTGAAGGCTTTGAAATCAGGTAATGTTGTGATTAGAAAGATCACACTGGGATTAAAGAGAGGATAAATTGAAATGTAAAGACCAGTAAGAAGGCTGTGCTAGTTACCCAGACAAATGCTGGATGAATCTGGAGTAGAGCAGTTGTCACAGAGAAAAGTAGAAAGATTTGAAAGTTTTAGGAGGTTGATTTGGTGACAATCGAAGACTGAATTCATGGCCTCAAGAGTCACCTGCTAGAACGACCAAGTAAGATCTGCCTTTCTCCTCTTGTGAAGCTTCTGGACTGCCTCTCTAGGGGTGGGGGGCCTGTCTTCCATGAAGCTCTCAGAACTGATTCCCACCTGCCCGTCTTCCCGTCTACCTGAGCACCTACAGAAGTCCAAGCCTTTCCTCTCACCCACTAGTCCTCACTCCTACTCCTTTGTTAGTTGGTATCATATCGCGCTTCTTTTTTAAGTGCCATTTAATGGTACTACCCTCCTTCACTTTTTAGCTTTTGACTATAGCCAAGTGGTCCCAGAGTTGGGAGAGCAACCCTCTCTGTTGAGAGCACCAGTTTTTGCATCATTGAAGGACTCTTTGGAACATATGGCTCCTGGAGAGAATTTTGGTAAAAATCATGATGATAATCCCTCACCAAGATTTGAGTTAAACAGCTATAAAAGAGAATGGCTGCTTTAGGGGAACTAGTATTTATTGAGCTCCCACTGGGTTTTCAACATCTGCATACTGACCGTGGAATGCCTTTCTTCTGTCCAGGAAGATCATACAATTCTCTTCTAAGGTTTAAATGCAGCAACAGAGAACCTAGTACCAAACATTTAGTATGTTCTCAAGAAATACTAGCTCGCTGCCTTCTATACTGCGGCCCTTTTGGCAAGCAGGGGTTTTAACTTTAGTTATCCATAGGTCTTGTACTTCAATATTTCCCACTAGATAAACTTGACTTTCTTATGAAAAAGTAAGAGAACAGTGGAAAGGTGTAGGTGTGTGTATCTGTGTAATTCTTATAATAGACAGGCATTCAGGTAGCACTTCACCTTATTTAGTGAGATATGTAAGCCCAGCTTTAAGAGACAAACACATGTAGATGGAGTCTAACTGGCACAAAAGCGATAATGTCCAGATAATAGGCTACAGAATATGTAACAACAGAAATGTCTGCAGGGAGAATTAGTCTCTTTAAAGGCTGAGTTGGATGCTAATGGAATCAGCACAAATATGATAAAACTTTGGGTAGAGACATAAGCAAAATTTCACGCATACACACAAACACAATGAATAAGCATAGCAATCTACCCATCTATCTCTCATACCAGCAATCAGAGTATATATTGGCATTGCTCGTTCTTCCATATCCTGTTGGGAGAGAGGGGTTTTAATTTACAATTTTTCTGCTGTATTTTTCCTTAAACCTCTCCTTTCAAATATTTGCATTCAGAAATTAAAATTAAACCCAGTGTGAACACACATTGTTTTGAATTTTCTACGATCCTTTAGGCAGTGGTTAGAGCTGGGGGTAGGGCTGGGGATTGGAAAGAGCTTTTAATTTATTTTCAAAGCCTGAATTCTACTTATATATTTCTGAGAAACTGCCAAACACTTGGAAATGCCTCCCTTGAGTTTTGGTCTCTCCTTGGCCTTTTCCTCCTCTGCCTGACCTAGATGGCAAATGTAGAGAAATCTAGAAGTTCAGAACTCAAGGGGAACTTAGAGATGGTCTTCAATGATTGTTTATTTTATAGACAATGCAATATACAGGTGATGTATTATTGAATTGCATACTTGAAACCTATATAATTTTATTAACCAATATCATCCCCAATAAATTTAATTAAAAAAAAAAAAAAAGAGGAAACTAAGGTCCAGAAATGAAAAGTGACCTTCTCAAGGTCACATAACTACAAAGTGAGAGTCTGAAATAATCTAGGTCTTTTAGTTCCCGTTCAGAGTTGTTTAGGGAGCAAAACTAATAACTCTGCTTATGCTGCTCCCCTGCTTGATGTGAAGTTCATGATCCCTGTATCCTGACCCCAACTTCCTCTGTTCCCAGGATCACAGGAACCCTCAAACCAGCCCCAGCCACATGAGGAACCCCAAGGTCCCAGACTTCGGTGATCAGACCTGACCGAGTCACGTGCCCTCTCTCTGTCTGAATTTCTTTGAACCTAGAAACAGCAGTGTTTCTTTCTCTTCCTCTCTCTCTAGAGATGACATGTGAGTAGAACTCCATGGAAGGAAGACTTTTATAGTGTTAGAGTCCAGTTCACCACTAAGTGAACCTGATATGCTTGTAAATGAATATACATGACTGAAGACAAGGATGCACGTATATCGGAAGCCAGGCTGACCTGGTGCACTATCTTCCTTCCTGTTCCTGAAACACACCGAGGACACTCACCTCCACACCTTGGCACTTGCTTTCGCCTCTTCCCGGATCCCCCCTCTCCCTGGGATCTGCAGGGTTTGCTCCATCCATTGACTCTTACACGTCTCTTTCCAAATGCCAATCTGTTTGTGAGTCCTTCCCTGATCAGTCTAGTCAAAATAGCCACCCCTGTCCCCAGAATGCCCTATTTATAATTCCCTGCTAATAATTATATTGGCACTTGTTACAACATATTATACTTGTTCTTTGGTATATTGTCTGTCTTTCTGAAAAATGATATAGGCTACATGAGGGCAGGTGTTTTGTCTGTCCTAGCCTCTGTTACATTATTAGTACCTATACAAGTACCTGGCACATATGGCACCCAATCAATGTTTTCAGTGTGTGAGTGAATGAATGAATGAATGAATGAATGACACATTCCTTCTATTAGACTATGGTGACTTCGGTGTCCTTCAGTGGCTCTCGTCTCTGGGATCCTTCTCTGTTAAGAAGGCTCCTGCTTGGTCAGTATTCATATTTGCCGACATCACCCAAGAGTTTATGGAATTCAGTTATCTGGCTGCACAAAGGGGACCCTACCTTCTCTCTCATTTATTTCTCACTTGGTGATTCAAAAGAACGCTCACGGGGCTGGACGTCAGGGAGACTCAGTTCCAGCACATGCAGCCCTCTGATCTTGTAAATCGCTCCACTCATTGGGCCTCGATTCGTTTACCTGGAAACGGTGCCTTCCACCTTTAACAGCTCTGATTTGGAGGAACACTGGTGTTAGGAAGGCTTCACATCACGGAGCTTAGCTGTCTTCTTGGGGATATTGGCACTCTCGTAAAGAGGAGCACTGGAGGGTCTCAGGACAGGAAATGAAACAGAGTTCCTGTTACTCAGAGTCAGACACAGTGAAGAGAAAAGAAGGTGAGGCTTGGTGACTGAATCACAAGGTCAGACTAAGGCCAAGGCTAATTTAAGTCCCCTCATTAACTCCTTAAATTCTCCCAAGGGAGAGGACTGGTGAAGGAGCTGGGATAGGGTAGAGGTAGCGAGAGCTCTAATTTACTGCATTATATCAATAATCGAGATGGTGTTTTGGCCTCCACGAACCTTAGTCTTTTGTCTTACATTTTATTTGGTTTAGAACTTGGGTGGGAAAGAGAAAGGCTGTTTACTGGGTCTCTTCAATACCCACAACATCAACGTATTAGTCAGTCAACAGCACTTACTGAATACCTACTATGCGCCCGGCACTGTGGCAGTAGGGAGGGTGGGTAGGAAACTATTTGTGGAGCGTGTGCTCTGAGCAGGTATGTTCTAGATGCGTTACACATGTTCTCACTTAAATGGCACATAGACTTTGGAAACAGGATTATAGTCCCCATCTTACAGATGAGAGCTGTGACTTAAAAAAACATAAAACAGCAACAAATACAAACTTATCCTTGGGAAGCATAGGTAGTAAACTCTGGAACCAGAACATGTACTTTGCTATGCCTGATGCAAAAGTTATATTGTCAGATGTAGTTTCTACTCTCCGACTCTCAACCTACTGGTGAGAATAGTTAAATTTGAGTCCCAAATTACAATACTTCCCAAACTGTGGCCCCTATTCAGCCTGAGCTGCAATGGGACAAAATAAGGACTGTGTACTCAGATTGAGGGCTGCAGGCTCTAATCAACTCCCAGCAGAATGATGGTTGAGTTGAATTTTGCAATGTGAATATGAATCAGGTGATCCCAGATTATTACCTTACCATTTACTATCTGTTTGATATTGAGCAAGTTATGTAACCCCTTTGGGTCTCAGTTCTGTCATTTATAAAATAGAGATAATAACTTAGCCCCACGGGTGTGTAGGGTGGATTAAATGATGCAGCATCAGTAGTTTCTCAGATGCTCCTTGGCCCAGGGTAAATAATCTTTAGTATTCATGTTCTTTCCATTGGGAGAATTGAAATAAGGAGTGTGAGGTTGAGAAATTATTTTTTTCTGGAAAGACATGAGTCAACTGGACACATCATTGACTTCTGGCCATGAGCTGCTTTGAGAGTGATTTTCACAGGTGACTTCCAGAAATTCAGACTTGATATAATTTCTCAGTGAGACCACCATGACCGTCCTAAGACCTGAATTCAAAAGATCCTAACATCTGCTTTATCTAGTGCTCATGAGCCTTTTAAAGGGTAGGCAGAACCCAGATGTTCAGGGAACTCATAATGCTTATGTTGTAGTTTATGCAACTCTGATGAGACTGTTACAACCCAGTGTCCCTATGTTCACCCCAGAAAAGCAGAAGGTAATTCTCATTTCTATGAGCACTCACGGTGCTTTGAAACATTTTTCATCACCAAAATATAAATGGAGGGTAATTTCAATTTTATTTGTTTAGTTCTTGATTGTTTCTGTCTCTCTTTTTATGGAATAAAAAAAGGGAGTGTTGCTTACTATATTTGGCTTGGGATGAAAACAAAACTGTGTCCTCAAATTGTCTTATAAAGATCATGGTTGCATTGTTTCCTGGACAGGATGATAAGTGGCCAAGTCTTGCAAAAAAAAAAAAAAAAGTTTAAAGTAAAAATTGACTAATGAGATCTCTGTTTCCCTCTTGCTTCTGAACAGAAAGCAATTCGAAGAATAAAATAAAACAATCTGAAAAAGTCCAATGTGGATTTCACATCTCCCTCGCCGTTCACGTTCCCAAGCAGCTGTTCGTGGAGGGGAAGGGATCTAAGCATCTTTGGAACTGCTTAGAGTGCCAATAATTATGCTCTCAGCTTTGGCGTGGACCCATCTTCTATGTTGCTCACAGTGAGAAGAATGAACCACCTACATCCGGAACGCTTGGTCATGTGTTAAAATGAAGAATTGTGGTCCCATTTCAGGCAGACTTTGCATCGGCAGCACTGGGGATGCAGCCTGGACAGCTGTTTCTTATTTTATTTTATTTTATTTTATTTTATTTTATTTTATTTTATTTTATTTTATTATTTAGTATTTTATTTTATTTTATAACAAGCTTATCAAGGTATTCCTTTTCACACTGAAGTCTGAAGAACACTGACACAAAATCTGTGCTAAAACACAGAATAGAAGATATGATTCTTGGTTTCCCCAATAGTTAAACTAGAAACTAATTTGGCTCCGTTTGGAAAAGAAAAGTCCTCAAAATTAGTAAAAATAAGAGATAAAGACATGTTTTGTAAAAAGCCTGCTCATCTTAAAATCTCCCTTTTTTGTCTGTGGCTTTTCATCTGTGTGGAGTTTTCTCTCGGGATTAACAAAACGTTCCAAATGGCTGCAGTGGTTTTGAGCATATCCCCCGAGATCGTATCTCTGCCAAGCTCCAAGGAGAAGAGGACGTCAGAAGTGAGGTCCAGGGGTGGGTGCTGACCATGCAAGGATGAGGCTCTCTGTAGCTCTGGCCTTGGCCCCCTCGCTATTAAACAACCACTTTCCAGCTTGTGTTAGTCATCTTGATCTGCACAACCTTCTTCAGTGCTCCCAGCTAGAATGTCTCTCTCTCCTTCCCAGGCTGTCAAGCTCTTTGAGTGTACTTCATGTATTCCTGTCTGCCTTGCAATGAGTTAAATCAAACGAAATGTCATTTGGGTAATGTTCTCCAAAACGATTTCTCGTACACTAGCTCATTAACCACCACTGGAACTGTCCTGGATTTAAGAACTGTCCTGGATTTAAGAAAAGGTGCAGGGACTCAAAAGGTTGAGTGACTTCCCCGAGATTAGGAAGCTAGTTAGTGTTAGAGGCAGATCATCTTTCCATTACACTGTTTTTCATGTGTTTTATGTATCTTTCATCAAACTACAATTTTTTTTAATTAAGCAGCTATATGTGCAAAAAACATACTTGATACTATGAGATATAAGGGTGTGATCAGACCTTCTTCCATTAAGAAATCTACAGCCTTTTCAGGTAGTAAATGAGGTTTATAAATAACTTTCAAACAACCTTGCTGTGGTCTGAATGTTTGTGTTCCCCTCTAAAGTCATTTGTCAAAATTCTCATTTGGAAACAGAATCATTGAAGATGTGATTAGTTCAGTTAATATGAGGCCATACTGAAATAGGGTGGTCTCTTAATCCAATATGACAGGTGTCCTCATCAAAAGGAGGTTCACTCATATGTGGGATACAAAACAGAAAGCAAGAAATGAATGAACGAAATGAACGAACAAACTAATAGACACAGTCAAAAGTATGGTGGTTACCAGAGGGGAAGAGGCATGAGGGAGGATAAAGAGGGAAAAGGGGGCAAATATCTGGTGAGAGCAGGAGACCAGACTCTGGTGGTGAGTGCACAATGCAACATACAGATGATACACTGCAGAATTGTGCACTTGAAACATATATAATGTCATTCACCAATGTCGCTCAATAAATTTAATTAAAACATAAATGAACTTTAAAAAAGGAACTTTGGGTGCAGGTACATATATAAAGGGAAGATGATATGAAAAGACACAGGGGAAAAACAGTTATCCACAAGTCAGAGGCAGGTCTGAAAGAGATCCTTCCCCACAACTCTCAGAAGAAACCAGTCCTGCTGATGTTCTGATTCTGAACTTCTAGCCTCCGTATCTGTGAGATAATAGATTTCTGTTTTTTAAGGCACCCAGTGCCTTAAAAATGATATGGCAGCCCTAGCAAACTAATACCGAGCTCTTCCTGCCCCTCTGCTGTACACTTAGGAGTGTTAGGCTGTCTTTGAGTCCAGGCTGAGAAATATTGGAGGAGGAAAAAGAAGAAAGGCATCACCAGTTTGGTGTTATTTACAGTTCTGGTTTCTTTCCGTAATCTGCCTGCTACCATTTCCCTCAGGCAGCTACTCCATGCATTCCGTCCAGTGGGAGAGACTGGGTGGACTGTGCTTACCCGATCTTGTCTAGAACCCAACCCAGACTGGCAGTTTTGGGGTTTGTTGTTCCCCTCTCTTTGCTTGGATTTGTAGGGTTGATTTGAGCAAAAGGATCTTATGTTACTCCAACAACTTGTCAAAAAAAAGGAAACTGGAGAGCTCTCAATAGCCTTTCCTTTCTCCAAGACTAATTTCTCTCCAGGCTCAGTGAGAATTGTTAACATCTTTGTGGTTGCAATTTACATTCTCTGAGTTTCTTCTGCACATTAGCCTTTGGAGTGGAGGGCCTTTTGGATTTCAGGGCCATAAAAGTAAATTGTCTCTTCTCATCTTTAACATTAAAGAAGGGGACACCCAGTGGCAAAGCATTCTTAGGAAGCCTGTTCCAGATTCATCTGGGTTTTGTACAAGTGAATTTTATAGACATTTATTGATTTCCTTTAAATACACACACACACACACACACACACACACACTTTACAAGTGACACTAAAAGATTGAATCAGACATGTTTCTTTTCCTCAGGGAATTCAGGCAAGCTACTCAGAGCTTTGATACCCTCAGCTTACAGAAGGAGAGTAATTATACACACCTTACAGATGTTGTATAGGTATTTGGGGGGGGGAAAAGAAAGAAAGAAAAGAAATAAAAAAGCATTTTGTCAACATA
This sequence comes from Pteropus alecto, assembly GCF_000325575.1. Lineage (NCBI taxonomy): Eukaryota > Metazoa > Chordata > Mammalia > Chiroptera > Pteropodidae > Pteropus > Pteropus alecto. The sequence continues at coordinate 843,192 of NW_006436294.1, forward strand.
AAGTGTCATACCAGTGAAGGGTAATGATATTTGATTTGCCCTAAATGTGTCTTCTTTCAAGCTTTAAGGAGAAGCTGAAAATAGGATTTGGGGTTTTGCTGAATAAAACTGTGTTTACTCTCTTCGAATCCTTTCAGATTTTGTTCCCACCTCTTCTCAACCTCATATTTCAAGGCAAAACAATCCCGATATTTTTAGTATGGAGTTGCGGAGCAGCCTCTGCTGGCCCTTGCCCTTTTTCGGGAACATCCTAAGTATCATTAAGTCTTTCTGAAAGAACAAGTACCAGAACTGCACACGATATTCCACCAACAGACGGCCTGGGCATTAGAAAATGGGAGAATATGATATATTCAGATTTAAGAAGAAAATGTTAGGTATGAAAGTGCATAACCCCTTACGCTGATATGTAACTTGTCTTGGCTCTCGAAGCGACTCTCAGTCTCTAATGTCTTTACTCTCTCTACTTCTCTGCATGACAAAATAGAATTCATTTATTCAACAGATAATTTCTAAGCCTTTGCTGCATGGCTATGGCAGTGAACAAGATGGGAAAGGGTCATGTTTTCAAGGGTCTTGCATTGTAATGAAAGAGAGTGAAAAGGAGACGGAAAGAAGGCAGGGAAGGAGGGAGGGAGAGAGATTGAGAGAGAGAAATCAGATAATGATATGTGTTGGGAAAACAATTACAATAGGTTTAGATAATTGACAATAACGGTGTCAGTAAAAGGCTCCCTGAAATACATGAAAGTCAAGAGCAAGAGCATTCTAAGCGAAAGAAACAGCTATTTCAAAGGCCCTATGGTCATCTTGGCATATCTGAGGAACAGACAATGGGTCAGGGGCTGGAAGGGTCATGACAAGTGATCCAGGATGAGGTCATAGAGATGGTCACACACCAAATTACGCAGGTTTTACAAGTCAATGCAAGGAGGAGTTTGGATTTTATTCTAAGTGTGATAGAAGCCATTTGTAGTTTTTAAGGAGTCAAGTAACAAGTTCTGATTGACTTCTAAAAATGTTTGCTCTGTCCGCTGTGTGAAAACTGCACTGTACTTCTCTTTCAGGACCCATTCAAGTGTTTCTTCTGTCAAATAGTCTTTCCTTAGCTCTCCAGGCAAAAATCAATGTCTCCTTCACCTATGGCTTCGGTGTGGAGACTCAGTTACATATATATACTTGAACTTTAGTGACTATTCTGATTTAGTTGAACCTGAGTGTTTTTCTTATGTAAATATAAGGATGGTATACTAGTAAATAAATAAACATACAGAAAAGATTGTGGCACTTTAAGTTCTTAGTATGTTCTGGTATACTATAAATCCTTAGCATTTTGAACTTAAAATTTGGCATTTAAGTTCCAGTTGGTGATTTATATGTTTGAATCATCCCAATGACTAACTAACTTCCTTTTAAGACAGAGATTTATTACATGGGTACCCCATTCTAGTAGTAGAGTTATAGGAACATCATAAATTGGCAAAGAGAGCTGTGTGTTCACCAAAGTCCATTTCTTTCTCATCCTGTGTGGACAGCTGAACAAAATTTCCCCACCCCCAGTTAAGTACAACCTTGTGACTGAGTTCTAGCTGACTGGATGAGATTGGAAGCAGGTGATTATAGATGATTTCCAAGCCTGGCTCTTAAGAGCCTCCCATGGGTGATTCTTGCATTTTCTTTTTTGCTTGCAGAGAGTGAAGAATTATGAGTTTCTGGGGGAGGCTAAGAAGAAAGAAGCCTGAGACCCTGGATCACTATAAAGATTACCCATTGGTTTACTGAATGAGGGAAAAACAAATCTTATTTTGATAAACTATTAAGATGTCAGAGTTTATCTCCTGCAGTGTTGGTGTTACTCTGACTCGTATAATATACAATCATATGTGTAAAAGTTGTGCTTACTTTCTCATATTTTTTCTCCTTTACTCTTGTCTATTTTTTTCCTTTACTCTTGTCTATTAGTATAGATGCAAGACAATCTAATTTTTCCCATTTTATAAAGTAAGATGGGGAGGTCGTGATTTTTCCTGGTTGTTGAAGCAAGAACCAAGTGTTGAGTCCTTTATTCTGCTTTAGGAAAAACAAACACATAGAAAAAATGTAATAGGAAAGTGGAGAGTGGATTAGGAAGGAATAAAGCAAGATTATGAGAGACCAGTAAGGAGACAGTCATAGTAACAGGAAGACAAGAGATAAGCTTCTGAATAAGCAGAAGTGAGGGTAGAGAGAAGCAGATGGAAGTCACAGAATTCTTCACTACACACCGTACTCTCGGCTGTATTATCACCTACTCATTAAAGTCAATTAGGAAACTAACTGAACTATTCTAAAATGGGTAAAGTATATTTGAATTGATGAAATCTTTTTGAGCAGGGTTTGTAGTTAATGAAAAATGGGTGAGGCAAGAGGCTCTTGGTAAGTATACGAGAAATACAGTCGTCAACATCATCATCATCATTTTATTATTATTATTATTA
>NW_006436294.1:845685-867394 GCF_000325575.1 Pteropus alecto
TTATTATTATTACTGCTGCTGTTGTTTTTCTTTTAAAAGTATAAGTTGTGCCACATAGAGCAAAGTTTGATTTATCTGGGTTATCTTTTAACATATTTTCAGACTCAACATGAGAGGAAAATAAATGCTTGGGGGTCTTCTACTCCCGATTTTCAGATTTCAGATGACTCCATATTCATTTGCCAAAATCTAAGTGTCTTCTTAAACTTCTTCCTGTTTCCCAGTTTAATCTACCACCAGTCTCCATAGAATTTACCTCTTAACTGTCTTTTAAATATGATTTCTCACTTTAAATTTAAAGTGGATACTGGCTAACAGTCTTTGATGCAATTTATCTCCAACTTATCGCTAAAAATATCTATGAAAATACATATTTCAAAAAAGATAGAACTTGTCAACAGCATCCAATTTTAAAACTGTTAAAAATTACTGGAATCCAAATTATTTTTAACAAATTAGCAGAGATTAAAAGAAAAATAATTTTTTTAAACACGTTTCTATGGAGCCAGTAGAAACACATCAACTTTACTATTCTGGAAAAACAAACAAACAAAAAACGATAGGGAACACTCTAGTTTATGGTCTGTGGCACTGAAATATAAAGTCTAAACCAACAGAAAATGGATCCGATCTCTTTGTTATAAGGAGTATTCTGTTAAAAGCAGTCACCGTGAAGCTTCCATTCCTATCATTTCCATTTTGTTTTTTTCTTCATCTAGAGGTAGCTCTCTATAGTGTATGTGGAACACATCACACTTGTACTTATTAAATATCTGGCTCTTATGTAACTTATGTTCTCCAGGAGGGCAGAGGTTATGTCTACCAAGTTCGTCCTGGTGTTTTTAACGCCTCACAGAGAGCTCAACATTGCTTTGTTCTTAGAATACAACCATTTCCTCAGCCATAAAATAAACTGGTTAAAAATAAAAAGACCATTGGCAGTAATAGATTACGTTTGCAAGGCAGAACACTTAATGTACGGAATCATAGGTTGAGACAGAAAGAGACTTCCTAGTAGATGATGTTAAATTATTATTTTTTCCTCACTGTACTCCATTGGTTTGAAGAACAATGAATCAGACAGTGGACATGAGGAAAACCCCATCCTCTGTGGAGCTGGCCTGCGATGGCTTTAGAGCTGCAGATCTCCACTGGTGTTTAACCATCACCCAAGTGAACAGTGCCTGGAAACTAAGGCTGGCAAACAGTGTGCACAGTACAGAAACACAGCACAGATAAATCCCATCACATCCGAAAGTGAATAAAGTGGAAAGTAAACATCAAACCTACTACAGAACAAGTCGGAGAAAGAAACACATCTTGAACATCCAGGAGATCTGTACACGTATGAATGAAAGGAAATTTTTAGAAAACTAAATGTTCCAATGGAATGCAAGAAGTAATGATCTCTATGAAATAGGAGCAGAAAGGCTTAAGCAGAGAACTAGTTGAGATGCAAAAGACGACAGGCTGATAAGACAAAAGACCTAAGAGGGATAAATAAATAAGTACAAAGGAACCAACAATTTAATAGCAGAATCCTAGCGGAGGTGATGAAGGGGCAGACCGATAACAGGAAACAAAATTCATGACACAGAGGACAAATTTGAGCAGCTCCACCAAAACACAAAGGAAAGATGATTATTATGAGAGAAAAAAATAACAGCTATAGAGGGGAAAATAAATAGACAACAATAATGTATGTTACTTTTAATGGTAAGTATTTGAGATTTGAACTTTATGGTACAATCATGCTCCAAGTAATGTTGGGGGTACATTCTGAGAAACATTTTGTTAGGTGATTCTGTCATTATGTGAACATCATAGAGTGAGCTTACAACAAACTGAGATGGTGTATAGCCTACACACCTAGGCTACATGATGTAGTCTATTGCTCCCAGGCTACAAGCCTGTATAGCATGTTACCGAGCAAAACAATACAAGATTAAATCAAGCACAAGAGACTATGATGCGATCAAGAGATTCAGTAAACACAATATGTTTGAAGCTGCTGCTGGCGTAACACAGCATGTTTCACAGAAAACTTCTTTTTATAAGTAGAAAAATAGCAATAAAAAGTGTAGTACAGTAAATACATAAAGCAGTAACATAGTTGTTCGTTATCATTATCAAGTATTATGCACTGTACATAATTACGTGCATACTTTTACAGGCCTGGCAGTGCAGAAGGTTTGTTTACACTAGCATCATCATAAACATGTGAGTCATGCATTGCGCCATGGCCTTACTATAGCTACAACCTGATAATGGCCACAGTGATGTCACTAGGTGGCAAGAAATTTTCAGTTCCATTATAATCTTATGGGACCATCATTGCATATGAGAGTTGTATATGGGGGTTGTTGGCTGAACCGTCCTTATGCGATGCATGACTACATTTTCACAACAATACCAGGATAGATACATAGATAGATAGATAGATAGATAGATAGATAGATAGATAGATGTGGTATATAGATATATAGTTATATAGATACGTAGATGTATAGGTACATATAGATAAAGATATATAGATATATAGATATATTGATATATAGATATAGATATAGATATAGATATAGATATATAGATATAGATATGGATATGGATATGGATAAGGATAAAGATAAAGATAAGGATATGGATATAGATATAGATATAGATATAGATACAGATACAGATACAGATACAGATACAGATACAGATACAGATATAGATATAGATATAGATAGATAGATAGATAGATAGATAGATGAGGAAATCAAGGCTTAGAGAGGTTTAGTAAATTCTGGGCATAATTAAGAATCCTCAGTCAAGCTGTGCTTGTTCCTTTGATCTTGCCTCCAGTAATCCTCAAGCTTGTTCCACTGTGTGGGTTGTCCTTTGCCCGAACCGTCTTTGTCTGATTAATTTTCACATCTACTTTAAAATGCAGCTCAGGCATCACCTGCTTCAGAGAGTATCTCCTGATCCCTCCCACTCTCAACCCCTCTCTGATCAGATACCACCACTCCGGATACACTGACCGTCTGAGCAGATCTCCACTCCCCCTCGCACTCCATATTTGGCTTTCTCGCCATCCATGCTTCTAGCACTCCCACCCTTCTGTGAGCACATTGAAGAGAAGGATGTGCACTATTGAGCTTTGTTTGAGTCCCAACTACTTTTCTCACTATTTAAAACATACTAGGGTTTCCAGGCCGTAACGATTTGGGGAGAGCTGAGCTGTGTAACTGAAAACCATAAATAAAGCAGAACTGAAGGACTTTTTTTTTTCCTCTTTATACTTGGAAGTTAAGAAGAACCACTAGTGTGTTAAGGGGTTAATGAAATTTTATTAATATTGCCTGGTATGTACTTTCGATCTGCAAGCTTGTTGTTCTTTAAACTGGAGAAGATCTTTATCATTATTATTTTATTATTGAAAGTACTTTCTTCTTTCATGTCATTTGTGTGCTATTGTGAATTCCATATTGGCTTTGTTTCTAAATTTGAATTTGGGCACAATTTATGGACTTGTTCTCTTTTTTAGTCCAAACTGATGTTTACTAATTCCATTGTTCTTTTAATATGACAAATATGTTTTTTTAATCTCTCTTTAGTTTTTCCTGATATAATTTTTTTTTATGACTGCAAGCTCTGCTTTTAAAGATGCTAAGTCCTCTTGACTCTTGATGAGAAAGTTAATTTAAGGGTGTAAAGGGTTTCTCCTTTTTATCCTAATTATCCACGTTTGATTCTTTTGAACTATGATATTTTTTCTCATGTTCCTGATTTTCCTTTGTCCCCCATCCTGCCACTGAGGTCTCTATATTTTCTGTGAATGAGATGCTAGAGAGCTTCTCTCAGAAATTGTGTGAGTCCTTGTATGTAATGCTTAAGAATCTTGTTCCTTGAGATGTGGCGAATAATTGGTCATGTTGACACTTTCTTCAATCCAGTCTTGTTTTTATTTAATTTTGCTGCAAGTGCTCAAAATTTTGGTATGTGGTTATCATTCTTTGCAAAATCCTACTAGAAATAAATGTTTTCTTACTTTAAGATTTATTGGTTATTGTACTATAACCAATAGTCATTGGTCATTTTCCGCATCTTGTTGACATATTTATTGGTTATTGTACTATAGTTTTGGTCATTTTCTGCATCTTGTTGACATAGAATTTGATACATGTACATATTGCAAAATAATTTGCACAATTACATCTTAATAAAGCTGGAAAAAAAGATTCACCTAATAGAAATCATATACTTGCATTGCTGGGCACGTGGTCAGGAATGCAGAGGGAAGCCTAGAGTCTCCCACTTTTGTTGAAGCTGTCTCCCCTTTCTCTAGAAACAGGTACCTCTGCCCCTGTTATTTGTCTTCCAATGGTTCAGGCTAGTTTATTTCTCTGTTTAACTACAATTCTTTCTTTATAGAAGTCAGGAGTGTGTTCATGAGGGCAAGGCCATTAGACACTCTTGAACTTTTCCTAAGCTGTGTTCAGAATCACTACGACCCCCTGTCACTGCGCCATTGTCTTGGAGCAGATGCGGATGCTCCATCTCTCTTTCCCCAGACAGATTATATTCCAAGATACCTCTTGGTCCTTTAGGCAAATAGTTCCCTACTGGGCCTTCCCTGTAGTCCTCAGGCATGTCTGAATTTAAATTTTAGAGTTACTATACTGTGGGTTGCCAAGTTGGAACTCCGCCACACATATGGCTGCGTTTTAATTTGATTGATAGAGATTACTGTAGGCAGGTTTATTGTTTTGTACATCCTGATTGTTGGAAGACCTGAAGGACAAGATACTGCACTGGTATTGCACTGTGACTCACAGAGACCTCTGAGTAACTTTGAGAAAAAGCAGCACTTAGCTGTCCTGCATCCATGCAACATAGTGTCTCTAAAGGAGCCTACCATCTTCCATGGACCTTCTTCACGCACTAAATTCATCAGGATTCAAATGGGCTTAATTTTGAGGCAGTCTTAGCTACACAAGCCTTTTAGAAAAAAGGAAAAACCAGGACTGGAAGCTTCGGAATTATAAATAGTGCTGATTTATGATCTGTAAAAGTATTAATTTAATGATGCTAATATTAGAGATAATTTTAATACTGATATAAACAGCAGCTCAGTTATTAAATATCTATGTTCTAGGCTCTTGTTTGCTAGATTTACCCATAGTATCACATTTAATCTTTACTGCATCTTCATAAATTACTAATAATGCTTCTCACTTAACAAAAGAGGAATCCAGATGATTAGAGAGGTTTAATGACCTGCCACAGATAACATAACTTAAAAGTGGTAGAAACTGCTCTGTTTTTCTGTAAATCCTGTTACTTTTAGTCACTCTACCATTAACATAATGCTGGTAAATGTGTTCCCATGTATTGGGGGAAACTGTTCTCACGTCATTATTAAATCTTAATTCTGGGCTATTTATTCATTGACAGTGAACTCTAGACTCTTGCTATATAAACCAGCTCCCATGCTTAAGGAAACAAAATAAGACCGAAGATTGGAAAGTAGGGTATGAAACAGAAACTGAGACTAAAGTCCAATTGAATGAATGGGGAAATTAATTCGAGGGATGAGAAATTCTCCAGTTCAGATATCGAATAACCAAATGTCCAGAACCCAATCCAGCACATGAACACTGAACTCAGAACAATCTGTTGATGTGGCTCTATCTACAGCAAAGGTTCTACCTTAGTGAGGATAGCTCAAGAAGTGGTCCTTGGATGGATCTGCATAAGTTTCTACCCTTTAATGTATCTCTTCTCTCTCAAGTTTGCAAAGCATCCTTGTGTACAATCTTATCAGTCTAGAAGGCCAGTTTACCTCCCAAAGGTCTGTAGAGTCAGTTCATACCCTACAGCTAACTGTCCTTATTAGCTATTCATTCTTAATCCAGATCTTTTGGAAAAAGCTGTCTCCCTTCAATTTCACCAGGACATATATAGTTCTGAAGATTCTCACATCTTTTGGCTTCAACAGAGGAAGAAACAATTTTTGGAATATCTTAATTTCTCTTTCATGGAGGAAACCAGACTAAGCCAAATAAAGTAAAAATGGGCATGACAAAGCAAACTTTTCTCATTCTCTAGGGTAGTGGTCCCCAACTATTTTGGCTGCAGGGACCGGTGCTCCTATGAGAATCTAATGCCTGAGGATCTGAGGGGGAGCTGAGGTGGTGATGCCAGCTCTGGGGAGTGGCTGCAAATGCAGATGAAGCTTCGCTCTCTGGCCGGCTGCTCATCCCCTGCAGTGCAGCGCAGTTCCTAACAGGCCACTGATGGTGATTTGCAGCCCAGGGATTGAGGTCCCCTGCTCTTGGGAGACAGGGCTGAGTCAGAAGACTTCTAGGTTGTAATCCCCCCATATACCCCCAAAATGTATAGTTTCTTACAGTGATAGCCTGTGGAGATCAGCTATGGTTCCTTGAGCGATTAATAAACACATCTGGAATCCCGTCCTGTTTTTCTCTCACAGAATTTTTGAGGCAGCAGACAAAACAACGACCAATGACATCAGTAATTTGCACCATCACATTTAGAGCTTATAAAAATATGATTTTATGTGACCTGTGCAACTAACTTTTGAGGCAGGCAAGGCATTTATTTAACAGAGGGGAAACTGGGGTTCAAAAAGCTTAAGGAACTTGCCCAAGGTCACCCAATTAAATATCCCCCAAATTAGTATTTTGGACTCTTTTTACATTTCTCCAGTCTTTCCTAGGAAGATGTTAAGCAGGAGCATGTCTTTCCTCACATCATTAGGAGACCATTTTTAAATGTTAAGAAGTAAAGTTGCTCTTTACATCCTGATGTTCATGGTCCTCTCCACAGGAAGTAATCTATTTGTGGGGGTAGGAGGATGAGGTTGGATCGTAGTATTATTTCTTCACTCTGCCATCCTTGCTTTACATGTTCCATTTAACACATTTTAATTATACCTAATCTTCAGTGAGTACCTACTCTGGGCCTCACATAATTCTTGACCATCGGATGATATGTCATAATAACTCCATGAAACAGGTGTTATAATATTATGAAATGACTTGTAAGGTAACACAGTTCATTAGGGGCAAACTCAGAATTTGGACTGAGTTTGACTCCAAATCTCATATTCTTTCTACTGCATACAAACCTTTCTTATTATCTTATTATCTTAGCTCCTGAAATAGATAATAAATTCTTGCCTCTCCCTGGCATTTTGATATTTATAACTTCACTTTTGATATTTATAACTGTCATATTTATAACTTCATTTGTTTATTTGTGCATTACAAGTTTGGAAACAACTGATATTAAATGTAAGAATTCTTCTCTCTACACTTAGGGATAATGGAGAGCAGACTGGACAGGTGGCCTGCTCAAAGTCACATGGCTTTTTGATGATGGAGCTAAGACTTCAAATCAGATCTGTCTTAAATTCTCAGACCAATTCTCATTCAGTTATCTTTCAAAGTTATCAGATAGTAAGGCCTCTACCTTCTCCTTATTTGCTCACTTCAAGTTTGCAGTCACCATTTCTTTTTGCGGGGAGTGGGTGGGGTGGTGGGTGAGCACCATTGCACTGTACTTTCTAATTTGACGATACATATCTCTTATTTATTCTTGACTTTAGGTGAGGCCTTCCTCATAGGTCCAGAGGGTATTTATACCTTCCTAGAAGAAGGCCGGAAAGAGCACTTAAAACCTGTTCCCCCTAGAAGCATTGCCTGGGGGAATGAAAAATAGAAGTACTAATAAGTTTGTGCTAGATATTTACTCTTCTGCTCTAAGGGTCTTACTGATGGAGCATAAAGCTCCATATCATAAGTGAATGAGGAAAAAAATATTAATTTTCATGAATCTGGGCAAATATTTGATACAATTAAATTAGATTGGAAAATTTCTCCAACTATAAATATCCATATTTTGTACACTTTGGCACACCGGGAGAGAGAGAAAAAGAGAGAGAGAGGGACAGAAGGAAGCAGGGAGGGAGAGAGAGAGAAAACACTAGGTCTCCAGAGTCTTCTAAATCTATATATTAAGGTAAGTATATGAATGAGAGCTGTATACCTGCTCCATCCTTCCATTCACAGGTGGAAAATGAAAGCATCTAAGAAGATGCTCAGAATTTCCTCTATCGAAGTTGTCCCCAAACTTTAGCACCTATAGAACTTTTGGTACTCAGATTGCTGGGTCCTACCCCCAAATTACGCATTCAATAGATCTGATATGAGGCTAAGAATGTCCCTTTCTAACTTTCTAGCAAGTTCTCAGGTGATATTGGTGCTGCTGATCCAGAGACCACACTTTGAGAACTGCTGCTCTAGAAGGAAGACCTACCATGGCACGAGGAATATCATCATCATCATCATCGGATGATGTTTATGAAGTTCTTGCCATGTTCCAGGTGTTGTTCTAGAGCTTTACATAAAATATTTCATTTAATCTTTGCAACAATCTATGAGTTGAGACACTCACTTTATCCCTAGTTTGCAGATAAATTTTAGTTACATGTCCAAGTTCACGTAGCTAATATGTGTAGGAGCTAGGGTTTGGACCCAAGCAGAGGACTCCAGAGACCGCTATACTTAGGCTCTCTGAGCTTCAGTTACCTCATCTGGAAAAATGGAACTCAGAATCCTGAGGAGAGCTAACAGAAAATGCTAGCATCTTCTCAATTTTTCTTTTATCTTCAGTTCTGCTATTTACTGATATTGACTTGGTAATAGTAAGTCATTTTGAAATTTTGAATTTCTGGACTTCAGTCCTTTATCTGTGCTTTGACTCGGCTCATGTCACACATAAGATGGGATCATATCTTTTCAGGTCTCCGAATGTACTGACATTCCTCCAGACAGAGGTATGAAAATGCTTTGGAATGAAAACCATACAAAGTAAGGTTGAGGAGACTTTATCGTCTTTGCGATCATTGATTTCTCCTTGTGATTGTCACAAATGCTCCAAAAGGTTTCTAAGAACACACTGCTCTTTATAAAGTTGTAGAAGTTAATTGCCATGACAATCATTGAGATTTGCATTCTATGCTACTTCCAAATCTTGATGAAGAATGTGGACCAAAGGGTTCTAATGCAAAAGTAGAAAAAATTCTTAAATTTAATAGATGATTATTATTTGCTCTCTATAGCCTCTCTACTAAGAACTTCTCTCATTTTAACTTCATAGCTCTATGAGACTTGTTATTTTTGTATTCATTTTTCCAATGAGTATATTGAGGTTTTGAGAAGTTGAATAACTAGTTAAGATCAGTTAATAACTTTGTGGTTGAGTCAGAAGTGAACCAAGCCAGTCTCTCAAGCTTGACTTTCTCAGCAGCAGTCTTTGAGTTAGTTTTTCTCAGTTCATGCAAATCGACATCAAATAAAAATTTCCTTTCTATTCTTTTTTTTTCACTTAAAATGTTCTCATATTTTTGTACTTTCTACCCTTTGTCTATATCAGGGCCGTGTGTGGCAAATCCAGGGAGAAATGAGTCTTATTCTTTAATATCAGGGAACTTTTTAATTGATCTGTCATTCTGGGCATTGCAACCAGATCTACAACAAGATCACATTTTATCCAGTTCACAAATCTGTCTACAATGCCTTGAGGGTTTCTCCAACTCCTGGTTTTAAAAAGACAAACTGACTTTGTCATTCACTTTCTGGGATAAAGCCTCAATATATCTTCCTATTTTGTTCATGTAAGCAAATGTATATGCCCACATGCTAGAGTTCCATAGGAGAGTTTGATATAAAGGTAAGAATTACCCCTCCTTAAAAAAAATTAGCAGAAACCCTGAAGCCGAGAAATGATCTCAGGACAGCCACCTTGACATGTATTAGTTGCACTGAATCAGCCCTCTGTGTTTCACTCTGTCCTTGCCCTCTCTGGTCTCTCCTGGAATTTCGCTTCATCCGGATACATTTAGCCTTTGTCTCCACTTGCCCACTTGGACAATGTTCACCTTTAATTGGCTTCATCACTGGTGTCTTACTTCCTGCAGTAACGGTAGCAAATACCTGACTCCTGGGTTGCACCTTAATGGAAAAATGTGTCCTGCTCTCTAGGTAGAGTTCTTGCTAGACCCGTCCCTCCATAATCTTAGCATGTGGCCCCTTCTTTCTATCGACTACTTTCTCTCCCGTGACTTGTGTGAAGTGAGGGAGTGTAACTTGGAGCCCAAATCTGGGCTCAAATACTGTCACTGGGAACTGGATTCAATACAGTTTAACAAGTGTTTATTGAGGGCTGATCATTAGTGTGTCTGGAGCTTCCTGAAGTGCAGGGCTTATATTCAAGATAATTTTAGGAGACGATTTCAGAAGGACAATTATTTATAGATATATTTTTATTGTTTTTTAAAAATAATTCTATTCAACATTTTTTTCTTTGAATGTGTAACTGGCATATCCAAACTCTGATTTTTCAGATATTAGTATTTAGGACCAAGTAAATGCCATCTGAGACACTTATGCAGACTAACAGCACACCCAGGGATATCCAGTGAACTGGAGGATATGACAAACATGGAGAAGTAAGTTTACAGATAAATGTGGTTTGAGAAATGTTGACCTGGCCATATGGAAGCCAAGACATACTTCATAGTATGCCATTAAGTCTCCCTCTTCTGTTCCTCATAGTGGCTTTTAGAGCTCTCCTATTTACCCATTTTATGCTCGCTCAGGTTATCCGGATCCAAATCTAGGTTCTACCAATTTGCTTGCTGTGTGACCTGGAACCTCAGTCTCTTCCTCAATAACATGAGGGGCTTAGAATAACACCTACCTTTCAGGGTTCTTGTAAAGATTAAATGAGAAAATGTATTACACTGAAAACCTAAGACACTGACAAAAGAAATTGAAGAAGACACAAATAAATAGAAAACTAGTCCATGTTAATGGATTGGAAGAATTAAATTTGTTAAAGTGTCCATACTACCCATAGCAATCTACAGTTTCAATGTAATCCCTATCAAAATTATAATGATATTTTTCACAGAAATAAAAAAAAATCCTAAAATTCACGCAGAACCACAAAAGACCATGAATAGTCAAAGCGATCTTGAGAAAGAGAACAAAGCTGGAGGCATCATGTGTTCTGATTTTGAACTATATTACAAAACTATAGTAATCAAAACAGTACAGTATTATCATTAAAACAGACACACAAATTAATTGAACAAGATAGAAAGCCCAGAAATAAACCCATGTGCATATGGTCAATTAATTTTTAACAAAGCTTCCAAGAATATACAACAGGAAAAAGGTAGTCTGTTCAATAAATGGTTTGGGGAAAACTGGACAGCCACATGCAAAAGAATGAAACTGGATCACTATCTTATACCACGCACAAAAATCTATTTGAAATGGATTAAAGACTTATTCAAGTCTTTAACTTGATCGGTTTCAAGATCTGAAACCATGAAAGTCCTAGAAGAAAAAATAGAGGCTAATTTCCTTTACATTGGTCTTCGCAATGATTTTTTGGGTTCGACACCAAAAATAATAAGAGCAAAAATAAATGGTACTACATCAAACTAAAGAGCTTCTGCTCAGCAAAAGAAACTATCAACAAAATGAAAAGGCAACCTCCAGAATGGGAGAAAATATATTCGCAAACCACATGTCTGATAAGGGGTTAATATCCAGTAGGTACAAGTAACTCATACAACTCAACTGCAAAACAAAACAAAACAAAACCCAAATAATCTAATTCAAAATGCGCAAAGGACCTTAGACATTATTACAAAGAAGACATGTAAATGGTCAACAGGTACAGAAAAAGGTGCTCAACAACACATCAGGGAAAGGCAAATCAAAACTTTTAGGGTGGTTATTATTGGAAAGACAAGAGATAATAAATGCTAGTGAGAATATGGAGAGAAGGAATGTCTTGTACACTGGTGCAGCAATGTAAACTGGTATGGTCGCTATAAAAACTATATGGGGATTCCTCAGGAAATCAAAAAACAGAACTACCATGTGACCCAGCAATCCCACTTCTGGGTATATATCCAAAAGAAACAAAACCACTGTCTCGAAGAGATAGCAGTATGCCCATGGTTATTGCCACATTTTTAATGATAGCCAGAATAGAAAAACAACTTAAATTTCCTTCAGTGGATGAACAGATCAAGAAAATGTAGAATATATAAACAATGAATTATTATTGTTTTTTTTTTTTAAAGGAAATCCTGTCGTTTATAACAATATGGATAAACCTAGAGGGCATTTTGCTAAGTGACATAAGCCAGACAGAGAAAGACAAATACTAGATGGTATCGTTTATATGTGAAATCTTGAAAAAAAAAAGTTAAAAATAAGTTTAAAAAGTTGAACTCATGGAAAGAGTAGAAAAGTAATTGCCAAGGGCTGGGGAATGGGACAAACAGAGGGAGGTTGATAAAAGGGTACAAACTTTTACCTTCGTAAAATGTGAAAAAGGAATAAGCTCTTAGACTCTAATGATAACATGGTGACTCTAGTTGATGACACTGTACTGTATAATTGAAATTTGCTAAGAGAATAGAACTTTCACGTTCTCACGCATACGCATAAGAAGGTAAATATGTGAGGTGATGGTGGGTTAATTAACTCAATGTGAGGAATCTGTTCACAATGTATACATATATCAAATCATCATGTTGTACATTTTAAATATCTTATATTTTATTTGTCAGTTATACCTCAATAAAGCTTGGGGGAAATGAGACAATAGATGTATTTAGCCCAGTACTCAGCATGTTTTAAAGGCTTAATAAATGTTAAAATTACCTTTACAGGGCAAAATATATAAAAGGTTATTTGATGTTTAATAAATCAAAATTTCAGGGTATCTTGAAAAGTGGACATTGGCTTTAGAGTGTTCTTCTAACTGAGCTAGTGGGTCAACTGAAGCTGAAAGTTGGTGAGTTCGTTGTTTGTAATCATAGAGGTGTCCACCTGTCCTCTTCTGGGTCCACATCCGGAGTTCTTTCTATGGTATTAGTTCTTTTCTGAATCAAAATCGTCTGATTATTCTTACTGATAAACCAAGTTCCGTTGAATTAATCGAATAGCGTGTGTTCCATCCCAGAGCCTCTTTAGAAAGTCTGATTGTAACAGTCTCAAGAACTACAAGAGGCTTAGTCACAGGTAGAATCCTGAGGTTTACTATATGCTTGTTCTCCATACCTCAGAGGTACAGTGTATAAACGCCTTTCAAAAACAGAAACCAGAGACATTTCCTTCTCTCCTCCTGAGGTAATAAAAAGCATAAATAAAAGAACCTTTTATAAACGTCACAATGCCACTCTTTATCAAGGCCATCAGTTCACAATACACTACCTCATTTTTTTCCTGGCCTAAGTTAGAGAGTTTTGTTGGCATAGCCTCTAACAGAGTTAGAGTGTATATTTGTTTCTTTACATATAATCAGACCAGTTGTTGTCATTGCATTATTTCCAAGGTATTTCCTGTAGATAGGTTTTAAAAATGTAGTTTTACTCTGTAGAGTTTGAAACAGGTCTCTGCTCCAGACTCTGCTTCCTCAGCTGTTAGGGCCAGTGTTTGCACACTGTCTCAAAGTTCGTGGAAGCGAAGATAAATGACACTTAGCTATGGAATTATGATGCAATAAAAGGTGTGGCTGATGGAGAACACACTGATTTGTTGGCAATTTCTCAGATGGATGAAAACCGGATCCTTCTTTTTCAGAGTAGCTATGGCTGCATGCTAAGTTGTATGGGATGGAAGAACCTGAAAACCCCAGAGAAGGTACTAAAGGCAGCATTATTTTGGATGATTTGGAAAAAGAAAAAACAACACATTATAGAATTTTGATACAGGAACATAGAGGAAATGAGTGCCTAAAAGAATGTCTCAATGCAAACTGAAAAAAGGAGAAAGTCTATGAAATTGAGCATTTAATGAATGATTGTAGGGTCTAAGCAGTGAAAGTAATGCACATAAAGGAAATGTATGGTTGAATATCAGCACATTGATTTTTGCAATCCCCCTGAGTTCTTTCGGATTTGTTGATTGCTTTTGTGCATCATCAGCTCCTGATTAAAAAGGGATAAATGATTCGAGTGAAAATTGCATATCTAAAAAGGATGTAATTTACTGTTGTCTATTTTCATCATGTTCATTTCTCTTAGGCTCTTTGGTCATAAATGGTGGAAATGTAACAATGAAATTGTGTGCGGCGAAATATCACTCTCAGAATGAATTGGCTGTGAAACAGGAATTTATGAGGGCAAATCAAAAAAAGAAACTGTGGCTTTCTTTTTGTCTTGAATAGTGACTGTGGGGTTTGGAGAGATCCACTTATTTTTTTATTTATCCAACAAATATTATGCTCTTACCAAGAGCTAAGCACTTCTGGGTGTACAGCAGAAAATAAGAGAGGCAGAACTTCCTGCCTTCCTGGATTGGATATTCGAATGGGGCGAGGCGGTAAATTATATAATATGCTACAGGGCATCAGTTCTATGGCCAAACATTAAAATGGACACAGGAAAGAGAGAACGGGGAGGAGCGCTGCAATTTTAAATAGGGTGGACGTGGTAGACCTCAGAGTGATATTGTTTGGGCCAAGACTTGAGAAGAAAACATGCAACATGAGCATCGCGGGAAAGGACATTCCAGGCAAAAAGAAAGGCCCATGCGAAAGAGGGAGATTATTTGGCATGTTAGGTAATCAGGTGACTGTGGTAGGAACAGAATGAAGGAGGCAAGAGAAGAGGAGATGAGTAGATGAATAGCCGAAGGGCAGGTTATGTGGGGCCTTGCAAGCCATCTCAAGGACTTCAGTTTTTACTGTATATAAAATAGGGAGCCATTCGACAGAGAACTAGGTCTGTTATCGATTCAGAAAGCTGATTAAGAGATCTGGGCATTGCTAGGAGAAAGTTAAGACTTTGATCAGAACGAGCAATGAGTTGATATAATGTGTATGCCATTCTGTTAGTCTTTTGTTCCCTCAGATTTTAATACTGATATTGAATCCACAGGATCCAGTCCTAGCTTGTTAACATGATATTAATTCTTGTCCCAAAGTGGTAAATGTTGTAGAAAGATATTTGAATAGACAATTAACTGATACATAAATTAAAAGTGAGGCCTAATGCTTCTAGTCAACATTTTGGATACTGCTGATAGTTTGGTTGCTATTCTTGTATGTCTGAAATAAGTATCTATAAAACCTATCACTTATTTGTTTTCGATTACATGCCAGAAACTTCTAGGCCTAGTACATACAAACAAAAGACATGGTCGCTTTCATCAGCTTCCCCTCTACTGCAGAAAATTTGAAAGAAGCAGAAATGACAACTATATTTGGCAGACAGTGCTGAATGTCCCATGATAAGTGTGGATAACCGTTGAAGATATTTGTAGGAAGAAGCAGTTGCTTCTGGCTTAGTTGGGGGATGGATGAAAAGTAAAGAAAAATTCATTAAGGAGAAAACTTATCCTTTTGGAAAAAAAGTTTATGTGTCATGAACTCATCATTCCTTGTCTCATTTATTTACTGAATCGTTTAATTATAACAAGTGTATGAGATTCCTATTTTATAGATGAGTAAATTGAGGCGACGAGAGTTTGAATGTCATATATAGCTAATTCGTGACTGAATCAGAATTCATACTCATGTCTAAGCCAAGAATTTACGCTCTTTATGACTTTTGCCCTGAAGGCTAAGGAAGAGGTAGGAATTCAGAGGAGGAGAAAAGGCAGTCTAGGGAAAAACCCTCCAAGAAGTTAATCTATACTGGTGCAGTTTTGGCAGCCTCTGCACTACCAAAACCAGGCCCTGGACAAGAGGGTTGCAGGCCGGCGGGATAGGAATGATCCTGCTCCTTGCTGAAGATTTGAGACTCTTCACAGTATAAGCACATTTGTAATTTACGGGGTGCTTAGAGCTCCGGTGAAGCACGTGAGTAATGCAGATGCTCTGAAGAGGCCAGCGTGGGAAATGGAAATGAACATCCCTTCAATTTTATCTTGAGATTACTCTCCAGATTGCCATTTAAATGCATGAGTAACCTGAAATACAGTTTATACCTGAAGACCTCTAATCTGGTTTTTATATTTGAAGCTTAATTTTCCCATTGCAAATAGACAAGAAAGGAATCATACGAGGTTTCAGAAATGCAACTGTCACATAAAGCCAGACTTAGAACTGCAAACTAGTTAACTGGCATCTATTTCCTCAATATGATGAATTTATAGAGGACTTTCTAGGTCCTTTACACCATGTTGAGGGCTATGATTTTAGAAAAGGGAGTTACATGACTGTGGAGTTAGGATTAACACACATAAAGAGATTTGAGTTAACATTTTAAGATCCATCACATGTCAAGCATTGTTATGTTTGCAAACATTACACCTATGTAGACTGTCCCAACAATCATCTGAGATGTTTTCAGCCTACCTTCCAGATAAGGCTCAGAGAGAGAAGTAGTCCGTGTAAAACTATAATTTATAAAGAAAAGCTAGCATATTTTGCGTACTTAACATGTGCCAGGTGCTCTGCTAAGTACTGACAGGGTCTCTTATAACCCAGGGTCCACTGACAGAATCCCTTCCCTGCAGGCAGGAACCCAGGCTTTCATGTCAAGGACTGGCCAAGATCTCACAGGGAGGAAGTGATGAAGCTGGGAGGGATGTGTGGAGGGAGAGAGGGAAGGAGGAAGTGTAGGAAACAATGGCTAGACACAAAGAGGGAAGGATAGATAGATGGATGCATCGATGACTCCCAGGGAACCAGAGGGAGAAAGACATACATGAGAGTAAGATAGAGAAGGAAGACTTCGTAGTGTAGGGGGTGTATATCGAAAGGATGAATAAGATTTCACTGCAAATGCAGACATCTGGATGCGTGGCAGGAGGCAGGTGGAGGGAAAGGCATTCCAGATGGAGGGAAGAGCATGGAGGAAAGCACAGAGATACGCAATGTAATGATGCAGTAATTGAAAGGTGAATAGATCAGGGGAAATGGAGTTGGGATTGGAAGCTGGAGAGGAAGGGTAGAAGGGTAGAGATAAAATAGGTTTCAGACCTAGAAGGGCCTTGGAAACCATACTAATGAATTTGGACCTTCAAACTGTGGTGGGTCCTCAGTAGGTGAGCTTTCTTGTTTTGCTAAAAGGCTTAAAAATGATTGAGGATGTTATTTTCTTCCTTTCAGCTAAGCACTAAGTACTTGATTAAAACTGTGAGCAGGCAGACAGCTCCACTGGTATTTCCTGGGAGCCTAAATCACAGGGTTTTGGCATCTCCGAATTTAAAGGGAAATTGAAATCGCTTCAATACTCATTTAGGCTGAAACTACTTTTAGAATTTCCAGAAGAACAATTGAAAACACAAATCTGTCTCCTAACAATGCTTAGGCTTTGGGATTCGTCCTGCCTTTATTCTGTTGAATGAGACAGAGTGGAATGAATTATAATACCTGACATGTCCTTATGTTACATTTGTAGAGCACTCTCACAAAAATGATCTCATTTTATCTTCATAAAAACCCTGTAAATGAAGCACTATTATCTTCATTCAGCAGCAGGCAAACGGGCAGAGAATAGTAAGGTAGGTAAGTCTCGATGCTCTCACCTCTCTCTTTCTCTGACCCTTCCAGCTGGGGCAAGGTCTCAGGATCTTCACATGTAGAAAAAGGCCCCTTTTGGTGCCCACATCAGTTGTAAAAGAGGAGGAAGGTAAATGGGGTGTGTAATATGTGCTGAAAATCTACTCTGCCTGCCACTCGCCATGACTATCATCATATAATTTCATCATCACTCCTGGAGGTAAGTGTAATTGTATCTACTCTGTAGAAAAGGACACTGAAGCTCTGAGAGGTTAATAAACTGGTTTAAGTTGGCTCAGCTGCAAAGTGGCAGGGCCAGATTTGAACTTCCAACACACACTCCCTTTCTCCCACCTCAAGCTGCCCTCATGTTAGGGTGTGGACTCAGAGCTCAGACTGCCATGTTTGACCACGGACTGGCCTTGTGACCTTGGGACTCACTTTATGATCTTGAAAATCTGTGTCAAGTTCTCATCTCTAAAATGACAATAATATTAATATTTCTCTCTAGGAGTCACTCTGCAGGTGACCTGTGACAATATGTGTAAAGTGAGCCTAAAGAGGGGCAGGAGAATTTGTTGGGGAAGCCAGGGGCATCCTAAGAAGGGGGCAAGGATGAACTAAAGGCATGAAGAGGGGGAAATAAAGAAACTAAATGGGACATATTTACAGAATTATTTGCACAAAGCGATAGAGGCTGTGATTTTAATAGGCTTATAACAGTGATGATTTCCTAATCCCGTAACTAATTCATTAGTAAGACCAACAAACCAAGGAAAGTGAGCTGTATGTCACTAAAAGTCATTCTACTGGGAGCTGAGTCTTCAACTTCCTTGGTAATTACCTACCCTTTACCAAGAGTTAGGGTTGGCATTTAGTTAGTGTTGGCATGTGCACTGAGCTAAGCACTTTGCATAAATTATTAGAACAAGAATCAGAATGACCAGTCTTACTAGATCTTTTCTCTATGTCTTACGGCCACTGGCCTATGTTCTCTCACTTAATTCTTGCAGAAATTCTGTGTGGTAAATATAAATAACACCGACGTGACACCTTCATTTTTCAGATAAAGTAACTGATTATCAGAGGATTCAAGTGATTTGTCCCAAATTACACAGACAGCAAATGGCAGAGCTGACATTCAACCTCCTGTTTGATTCTGCAAGATAGCTACTTTGTTCTGCCACTTTCCCCTGTAATAACAGTATTAAATAACATTGCCAATATGTTGTAAATCCGGACTACCTTACTTTATATAATTTTATCTTTTATTCTATGTCTTGCAAGATCGATGTACAGGTGACTCATTGTTCAGCCTACTTCTGGAGATAACCTGGCCCACAACACTGAGGTCAGGCTGGCTGAGAAGTAGATACGCAGGGAGAAGAGCTGTCTGAGTTACAGCTTTGACACTTACTTCTATGCCACATGGGAAAATCAGTGCAGACAAATCTGTTTCCTTGCCTTTCCCCACTTCTCTTACCCTTGAGTTGTCATGGGCCCCATTCGATAAGACTAAGCAGCATTAGCAACACAAGCTGGCACTGACTGGGCACATGCACTGTTCCAGGCTCAATCATCAACCTAATGTGCTTTGCATCAATTATCTCATCTTATTCTAACAATCCTAAGATGTCTATACAATCAATGCCTCCCCACAACTGTACAGAAGGGAAAGACGAGGTTCAAAGGAGTGCTGAAAAGTCCCTGACCCTCAGAGTGAATTACAGAGCCAGGCCATCGGCTTCCTAAAATTGTAACCTATCTACTAAGCCAACCCAAGGGACGGTTGTGAAGATCGAATAAGAGGAAAAATAAAGAGAAGTGAGTCATGAACTCTAAAATACTTTGTAAAATTTCGAGCGCTCAATCAATGTTTCTGCCATGGCTGAATGAGTGGATTCTGATCACGGATGATAGCTGGGTAGAGGTGAAGTTGGGAACAAGAACGGAAATCTTGACCCCTGGCTTGCAGACTCTGGATTCAGACACTTATTGACTGGGATATTGGCTCAGCCATTTGTTACCAGTGTCATTTCAGCCAGGCACTTAAATGCGCTGAGTCTCAGCTCTCTTGTAGATGTATCAAAGGCCATGGCACTTCTCTCACTGGTAGAAGGAAGGATCAAATTACACAATAGAGGCGAAGTGCCTGATACAGGAGCTTGGTACGTGGCTTTTTTTTTCTGTGCCCTATTGTACCATGAAGATATTTTAATATGCTCTAAAATTTCAGCTCCAAAGAAGTGCTTAGAAATAAATCTAAATTAGAGCAAATAGTCATGTGAGGAGTCAGGAAAGGGAGATGAAATGGTTCATGACATGTGACAGACATCAAAGAGGACAGATTTTTAGTCTAAGAAGTTAAAAGGGACTATAAACCTACACTAATAAAATATTTCATGCTGAGTTTCTCGTGAAATAAATGTTACATGGTTTTAATTGGCTATTTATGAGTGGCTGTGACGGCTGGACTCTCACTATGAGGCCTGGCCAGTTAACCACCAACTTGAGCTATAAAATAAGAATTTAGTTAGGAAAATTGAGATGAATAGTGACCTTTTAGAAGGGAAGTTTTCTAAAGCATATATTTTTTCTTCAATAATATGTGTCTTCTTTATCCATAAAGATATAAGTAGCCCTATATTCATTGCAGTTATGCACAGTGCCAAGACATGAAAACAACCAAAGTGTCCTTTGATAGATAATTTGATAGATAATTGGATAAAGGCGATATAGTGTGTATATATGTATGTATGTGTGTGTGTATATATATATATATATATATATACACACACACATACATACATATATACACACTATATCGCCTTTATCCAATTATCTATCAAATTATCTATCAAAGGACACTTTGGTTGTTTTCAAATGGATCTTGAGAATATCGTGCTAAGCAAAATAAGTCAGATGAAAAAAGTAGAAAACCATATGATTTCACTTATATGTGGAATATAAACTAAAAATAACAAACAATACAAACAAACAAAAACTTGTAGACACAGACAAGAGTTTAGTGGTTACCAGAGAGAAAGGGGAAATGGGGAAGGCAGACAAGGGTAAAGGGGGTCAAATATATGGTGATAGAAGGAGATTTGATTTTAGATGATGAACACACAAAGCAATATACAGATGACGTATTGTACGATTGTATACTTAAAACCTATATAATTTTATATAACCAATGTCACCTCAATAAATTTAATTTAAAAAAGAAAAACAAAAACAAAGCAAAAAATAATAATAATGTGTCTTCTGTCACTCACCTTCAATCCTACCCTTTTTATATTTACTTAATGAGCGCCACATTAGTCAGGATAAGCTAGGTTATGCTGCAGTTACAAATAAACCCTAAAAAAAATCAATGGTAAAAGCAAACATATGTTAATTTCCTGTGTACGTTCATATTCAGTGCAGATTGGTGAAGGGGGATTCTACTCCACAGAGCCACTCAAGGACCCAGGCTAATGGAGATTTCAGTATCTCAACATTCGACTTGTCAATTCACTATGGCAAAGGAAAAGAAAGACTAGGGAATTGCTCAGCATTTTACACTGGCTCAACCTAAAAGAAATATTCGTCACTTCTGTTCATATTCATGGGCAAGAAATAGCCACATGGCTTTACCTAGCTGCAAGGTACTGGGAAGTCTAATATTTCATTGGTCAAGGAAGAAAAAATATGAAACACGATTTGGTGAACAAAGAGCCTTTTCCATGTACCAGTTCACAGTTATATGTGTGTGTGTGTGAATGATTTAAACAATGCTTACATTTTCCTCTTCATAGGTTGCAAATTCTGTGTTTCATGAGGCCCAATGATTTTCAGGTGCTTAATATGGTGCCTGCCACAGAGATATTATGGTGCTCAGGATATAGATGCCAAATTCTAGCTCTGAATATATATGTGTCATTCATCTGCTCTATTGATAAACATGTACAGACTTTGGAGTTTGTGAGGTTGAATCTCAGGGATTCCTACTTTCACAGGGTGGGAGGAACAAGAGGTGTCTGTGATAAAGAAGCCACCTTGCTTGGCAAGGCCTGTCTCAGACCCCACTGCTGCTCTGCCTGTTCTTGGCTGCCCACAGCACTTGAGCCTCGTAAGAGTTCAGAGAAAGAGGCCCTCTAGGGACGTAACTGCTGAA